>NC_039364.1:237760845-238088618 GCF_003573695.1 Papaver somniferum | reverse complement strand
ATCTTTCAAGATATGTACAAATATGATGAAGATAAACATGAATCTTCCAGGATATATGCAAATATTGGGGAGATAAGTATAAATCTAAGTGGTTATCCAAGATAACTACAAATCTCACAAGATAAAGGTAAATCTTGGTGGTTATTTGAGATAACTACAAATCATAACAATTAGATTTGTTTTCTGTCTATAAATAGAGGTTGAAATCCAACTCAAAAGGCACACAATCACAGTTACTTTTCTCCTCTAAAAAACCTGTCTAGAACTCTCTCTGACTTAAGCATCGGAGTGTCTTTGCAGGTACCTCCTCAATTTTCATCTACAATTTCTGGAGAATTAAAGCAATGGCGGAGATTCCATCATCTTACGCACATCTCGAGCAATGTTGGGGTAAACATTTTTGCACCAACATCTTTTGGCACCGACTAAGGGGATTCGTGTAAAACGATCTTGTTTTTCCATTGAGATAGGTGCGTCAAAAACCTCATAATCATGCATGAGTTCCATGCAAAATCAGCAAAAAAAAAAGAATATAGGGTTCAGAAAAACCGTTACAAAGTTGAAGAAACCGTTGCGGAAGAGATGAAGAAACCGTCGCCAAAAACAGAAGCAGAAAGCATTACAAAAAGTAGCAGAGAGATCTACAAAAACAGTAACATATATATCTGTTGCATGTCTGTTGAAGATAGCGTTACCAACCGTCTTCATCCATCCTTCTGTACAGCTCAAGATCCAACAGTCCAAAATCGTCAGGTTCAACAGATATCATCCGTAGGATCTGTCCAGCCTCGGTCCAGCTTTGGGTTCAACATACCGGATCAACAGAGTCCATCCAATCTAAAACTGACACGCGTCACAGACCAATCACTGTCAAACCGTTCTGGATCGATCTCGGTCCAACTCGGTCAAACCGTTCGGGTCTAACCAGTTTACACGTCAACTTAGAAAACCACTCAGCGTCTGACACCTCAACGATCGTCATGCCACATTATCGCTTTAGGTCTAGTCAGCTGGTCGACATGTCAAAGTCTACTGCCACATCAGCAACTCGCCTTCTTTGGAACAGACCATTGGGAGACTGCCATGTCAACACCAGTACGTCCAGTCAGCAAGCTACCACGTCATTACCTTTGCTGCCATGTCATCAGATGCATGTGATGTTAGCTCTGTTCGACTGCCACGCCAGGACAGTATGTGTGCCACATCAGCACGTTTGGTTGCCATGATGTCACTATTATACAGTCAGCTTCACCACGTTAGCAGTTTTTCATTGTCATCATTTCCACGTCTGCAAAAGCATGCGCGCTTCGTTGGAAAGTAGTTTCGTCAATAATGTTTTCGTTATAAGTCCGAATTGAGTGATTTTTGGCTCGTTAGAATCGTCTTTCAATTCCCTACAACATGGATGCAAAAATTCCTGTGTTAGAGAAACTTTTATTTTCACTTGGGGCAACAACATGATCGAGTTCGAGGTTCGTGTATAGCGACATGATCGAGTTCGAGGTTCGCGGAAGGATACATGATCGAGTTTGAGATGAGGATTGCATAGACCCTCCAGTACTTATCCTTGCATCACTTAGCAAGCTCCTAAAGCCTCACCTTGCACATGAGCACATAAGTCTTGCTCTTATCGCAAGCGTAATATCTCTCCTTACACGCGAGTATGAAAGACTTGCACCTTGGCAAGCATAAAGTCTCGTCTCAACCACGAGTCCAATTCCCGATATTGTTCCAAAGACTCGTACTCAACACAAGCAACAGCCAGCCTGCCCGAGCAGCGAGCGCTTCAGCCTTGTTACGTTGCGAGCAAAAAGCCCTTCCCCAGCCGCAAGCACACACTACATTAATTTCAAGACTCGACTAGCTCTCGAGCATCACAAGTCCACCACGTGGCAAAAAGTCTCGTCTCGCACGTGAGAAAATTTTATTGCAGGTTATTACAGTTGGGGCGTCTTTGTAATGTCTCTACTCACGCTTGAGGGGGATTCCAAAGGAAAAATCACGATGGAACCAGAAATAAGATGGCAACGGAAAAGATGCCTGATCATAATCCCAGAGCCATCTAGCAAGTGAGGAACGAATACAACATATCTAGTTCCTGCTTCACATGAGGGCGTCTTTTCTACTTGAGAATATCTCTACAGATATTTGGTGCGGCTAAAGTGACCCCGAGCATGCAATCAAAAGCAACTTGTTTAAAGAAGTCGAACAATAGAAGACGTCTTTTTCAGTATCATGGCAAGTAATGGGAGCGGCTAAGGTTGAAGGAACGAACGCCTGGGGAGTTGTAATGTTTTTCTAGAAAAGTGAAAAACAAAGACGAAGTGTTTTGACAGAAGTACTTCAAGAATAAGAGTAAAATGTTTCAATAAAAAATGAAGCTAAAGGAAATATATGACAAAAAGCTATAGTCGGCGGTCAACCTGTATACCGGAGATTGTCGTACATTTGTTATTCGCAAGCACAAGAGGTTTGAGTCAGCAAATTCTACGCCAGTACGAGAGCAGTTAGGAAGTCACTGTGCCTAACAAGTTACGGTAGCAGCCTCCATTCGAGTGAGTTCTGGCAGTATCTTACCAAAGAGGTAGAGCAAAATGTGCCAAAGCAAGAACGAAGTAGCTGGGCAATTAACGTGCCTGGTTAGCTACTGGTGGTGCCTGCATTCGAACAAGTGGGAAACAGATGAATAAAATGCTATTCTATGAAAGAGAAACATCAAAGTGGCTGGTCACTAACTCCAGGTCAAAACAAGGAAGTGCTAATAAAGAGCACATCTACACGTCAAGCCTCACATGCCGGTACGTGCGTAAATTTATATAGGAATTTTTTTAGTACATTATTGGTACTTTGAACGTGTTTCCAGTATGCTAGGTACCTGCAGTATGAGGGTGCATGGAAATTTTAAGTATAATTGTTATACTTAGAAATGTTGACATAAAACCGGGCGCACTCCGAAAAGTTAGCAACGCTAAATTCGCGGCAAGATGATCTTAAAAGTAACGGGGTCATCGTAGGAACGCTGCGACGGACAGTCGAGATTATACTCTTCTTAATTCTTCAACAAGTTGAGAATTAAGAGAGGGTGATGTTTGTACCCTATTAAAATAGTCTACATGCGAACCGCACAAGCTATTTGATATCGGTAAAATGTGGGTTTATTGAGGAAACCCACATGGCTTATTAAAGAAGCCCGGCTGGGTTATCAAGGTAACCCAGTGGTTTATTAAGGAAACCAAAAGGTGGCTTATTAAAGAAGCCCGAATGGGTTATCAAGGTAACCCAGTAGTTTATTAAGGAAACCAAAAATGGCTTATTAAAGAAGCTCGACTGTGTTATCAAGGTAACCCAGTGGTTTATTAAGGAAACCAAAAATGGCTTATTAAAGAAGTCGGGCTGGGTTTATTAAGGAAACCAAAAATGGCTTATTAAAGAGGCCCATGGTTTATTATGGAAACCAAAATGTTTACCCACGATTAATAGAATTTAGTTAAAATTTTAACCTTCGAATGACTGAATCATATGGTATTTGTTCTGCCACAATTAAATAAAAATCATTAGCCAGATAACCCAAAATCTAGCTAGCTTCAATGAATTTATATCATACAGTGGAGAATGTGCAAGCCTGAAGACATTGAATTGAGAGGTGTCCTTATTGAAAGCAAATCAACAAAAACTCATGTATCCTGTAGTTGTAAATAATCCACAGATCCAGGTGGAGCAATCCTAGGTAGTGGGGCATCGACAGCAGATGAGGCGCGAAGCACCAAATCATTCTATCTGTCCTAAGCGCGATAAAAGAGACACCAAGGGAACCCGTGTAGATAATAACGTGTAAAAGTCGGAGGTGACAGAAGAGACAGCCATCGAGTACAAGAGCAATAAGTGCATTGACGAAGTAGTTGAGAAGACAAGGAGAATCTGGTCAAAGTAAGACTCGGCTAAGAATATCAAGGGTGACATCATCTATACTCACTAACTGATCGATATCGGATGAATGGATGTCGGGAAAAGATATCACCAGGCTTAGCCCTACATCTCGGAAAAGACATCGCCTGCTACTCGAGAAGGACATAAAGGAAGATACGCCGCGACTTACACTATAACTTGAATGTATCATCACTTGTAGCTATAAATAGAGATCCATGTAGAGAACTAAGGGGCAAGTAATCAGTAAGGGTGGAGAGAATATTAAGAGCTTAAGAGTGTGAAGAGAGTGCTTGTTAGTGAGATATATGCTTTGTAACCTTGAATCGAGTAATAAGATCATACTTTTACCCCCGTGGACGTAGGTAATCATACCGGACCACGTATATCTTGTGTTCTTGTGCATCTCTTGCTTGTTTACTTCATTAGATGTGTGTATATGTTTCTTTGGATGTAGTTGTAGGATTTTCCACATTTACATATCCAGAGTAAATGGAAACAAAAAATATGAACCTCGAAATCCAAAAGAAAACAAAAATTAAATCACAGGAAGAAAAACGATGTTGTAATACCATCTCAAAGCTCAAACACTCCAGACAGACGATAAAAATTTGATCCGCAAAACCACAATATATGAAACAGTTTTGGTAAGAAGACATGTAGTAGTCTAATATATGTGGGACAATCACTAAGCGTCAAGAGAATATTAATAAGCTATTAATATAGTCAAATGGTTAAACCACCTGTATCGATCATACACAGTAATATTATGATCGGTTAATAGACAAATATGTGGCATGTGGGTAATAAAAGCAATTATGGGAATATAGTGTACGTCGCATGTTTCTGTTCTTTTTCACTTCATTGATTCAATCAAAGAGTAGAACGACAATCATTGTTCCTAATAAGAGAAGCAAACTATTACCTGGATCGGCTCTGCCAACAAAAATATTGAAGTTACAAAAGAAAACATGCTTCACCTTCGATAGATCCTCTAGGTACCACCACTGAACCAACACAAAATATCAACATCTTGATATATACCCCTTGTACAATCTGAGGAATGGATGCATTTAATCTTCTTTTTTTCAAATGTTTAAATAGGTCTGCTTGTGCAAGCTTCTAAAACGGGCACTGAGTATTACTTGCTTTTACAGAAAAGGAATGACAAAAAGAGCTGAAAATTAGTGTTGAACTACTACTAAAACAATTACATTTTCAAAATATTCAAAGAGACAATATGTCACTTCTATTTAATACCGAGAAACATACTCATTCAAGTATGCAGATAACTTGGCCACAACAAGATGTGTATTTTTTGATATTTTCAAAAGCCATTAGCCGAGATAACCAATAACACTGGAAATACGTGGAATGACCTGCACATTTATAGAACACCTTCAAGTTACTCACGTTATTATACAACTATCTAAATCAAGCAAATTTACTATTAAAACGCGGTACAAACAATAAGGTCGAAACGAACGACAGAATTGGACTAACTTTCAGTATCTGAGTTGCCATTTCTTCTATCTATATCCCACTCGGCGCCATTGTTTATTTCGAAAACAAAAAATACATTACAAAGTAAGAAAACTGTACACAAAAAAAATCAGTAATTTCATATATTCAAATAAAATTGAGTTTCTAGAAGAAAAGAAATTGCCAAAAAGACTCTCATTGAGGAGAGCATATACGAAATCAACAATATCCGAAGCAATAAACTAAAAATTAATTGAAAATTTGAATTTTTAGAATTTCCCAACTTTAATTAGCATCAATTTTACTAAAAATGTCGGGGAATTTCCAAACTTTAGGAAGAACTTTATAAAGACAATATAACCCTATAAAACGACATATCCAACCTTAATGATTGATTTCCATTTTGTAAATTAAAAGAAGTATTCTTAATTAGTTTAGTTGTAACCCAGATGGTTATTTGAGAATTGGACATAATGAACATACTGTCACATAATATACATAGCAACACTTGCATAGCTCTACAGGACATGATGTGGTAGTACATATCGCAATGGGCGGAAAAATCGCAATGTACTAAAAGCCACTATTACAATGAACAGGGAAAGAAATTTATATATTTGGAATCTTCTTTAATTTAGGTTACTTAATTTAATTGTACAGATTCAAGTTCAGGTTTTTTTACACGGGTCAAAGTGGAATAGATGTACAGGGATGTTGTATCCATTTCAGTTTTTTTCCAGGTGTTAGCTAAGAAAGGCAGATCAGGTTATATCAAACTCCATATTGATAATGAATCGATGAGAATAATATATTAGTAGAATCAATTCACAACATGGTTCTCTAAATTGGCTTCTGGGAGAGTCATTGTCTCTCTCTATTCTCTCTCTATATGTCTGCCTGCTTTGTTGGGTTTTCCCATTGGTCAATTTATGATATAAAACACTTACAATTCTAATAAAAAAACCCTAATTAAACCTGCTTTCTTCTTTAGCTATGTTCTCCATTTGTAAACTTTGCTCCTTGGCTCTCTTATTAAATTCTTGTGACAGTCTGATGATAATTCATCATATGTTGCAGCGCTATCTCCTTGTTTTCCTCTAAATCATATTAATGAGCGTATTTCGAGACGTATATATAACACCGTCAACTACTATTTTGAAAATGACATATTGAAAATCAACGGATTTTTAGCCACTGAAACTAAGACCGGTAGATTGTGAGGTTTAATATTTCAAAATGTGCTTATTTTTGGTAGGCATGTAAAAATTTGTAAAAGGAACCTATTCTCAAAAGAACTCCAAATCCGTTTGTTACTGTTTGGTTTTTATTCTCAAAAATTATGTCCAACATGTGAGATAGCGTGAAAATACTTGATTTACGCAAGCTATTAAGTCTAACACCACATGGCTAAGGGCCATCGTGGTTGCTATTTTCCTTAACCTTGGCTTAGTTGCATTTGGGATTTTTAGCTAAGCTAAGGTGAAGAAAATTAATAAGTTAGCAAGAACAGACAAAATCAGAGTTTGGGGTTATTGTGAGGACACTAATCAGATTCAATCTTCAAACCTCACGTTAGATTTACTCGGTATGATATTGCAGTTTCAACAGAAGTCTGGTGCCCACTCCCGAAGCACATGAATGAGGTTGATACTTGATATCCAAAAATATTCAAAAATATTCAAAACGGGTACCTAGTTCAGCTGGTCATGAGTGGAGAGCCCTAAGGATTATAAACCGCAAGATCTTAGAATGCTCAATAACGTGGGAGTAATAATCTAAACACGCCTCCTCACGTGTAGCCTCGTTGGGTCTAACACGTGGACAATTAAATCGGGTGACGCAGAGTAAAAACGCGATCAAAGACTCGTCGCAAATAGCCTACTCTAATTTAGATTGTCAAATAATGTGGGACTAATAATCTCAACGCAAATAGCCTGCTCTAATTTAGATTGTCCAATAATGTGGGACTAATAATCTCAACACGCCCCATCACGTGTAGCCTCGTCGGGCCTAACACGTGGACAATTAAATCAGGTGACGCGGAGTAAAGGCGCGGTCAAAGACTCGTCGCAAATAGCCTGCTCTAATACCATGTTAAAATCTGCGGGCATTCAACTCAAATTGACAATGAGTGGAGAGGCCCTAAGAATTATAAATCGCAGGATCTTAGATTTCCCAATAATGTGGGATTAATAATGTCAACACCTATTGTAGCAGTTTAAACTAGCTTTTCGCAAATTTTTATAATTCACGGAAAGTGGGTTTTTTCGTAATACACCTCAAGAAATGAAACAGTGCAACTGCATAATTAGTCTTATGCATATCAACGTTCTAATCTGTTGTGATAAACCTCTAAATTAAGCCCCTGACTTCCAACATCATAAATTTCAGGGCTTCACCTCTTCTGTGTGAACTCCTAATTTAGCTTATGATAGTTGACAAGCTGACAAAAGAAATGTCCCATTATTCCAAGCATTATATTCTCTGATTTGTATTGTAAAATCATTACATAGTGTCTCTGAAAGGTCTCTGCATCATCATCATTATTATCATAACTTGTAAGGCTAGGCTAAAGAAGAATCAGAAGTAACTTCACATGCAAAGAAAAGAAAACGACCTAACATGAATTCAACAGAATCTATCATTTTTATGAAATCAAATATGTCATTTACAATGTGTGCAACATATATGGTTCATTTTTAGGGCTTTGAGTACTGAAAAAAGAGATGAAAACTGTTATGGTCTTGTCTTATCAAAATCCCTATAACAACCTGAATCCCGTAGTTAGGAAAGTTAAATGTGATGAATCAAGCACCATGCACTTTTCTCATCTTTTGGCAGTTGCACGTACATGGGGTACTTGACTCGTCTTTTGAATTGATTCAATAAGTGGGAGATTATGAATATCAACGAGTCCTTTTAAAAGTGTGATTATTTGCTTCATGTACTGTTTTGTTCTGATCGGCTTTTAATTTACTGCTCCATCCGCCAAGTTATATAGGCAGAGAGAAGATTTTGGCTTGTTCAATTAGAAAGGCGGAGTTCATATATTCCAAGGCTATTTTGAACATATATGCCCTTATCAAATGGTGCATGAGCATCATCTAAAGTAGTTTAATGAGTAGTTATTGGGAATATATTTAATGAGTGTTATTGGGAATAGCTAGCTCAGCTGGTCATTTCCGTTCCTCAAGTCGATGCGCTCCAGGAAGTTCCAGGTTCGAGTCCCCGATGACGCAATATTGCAGTATTTGACCTGGAAGGTAGAATTAGCTTGCCCCCTTGCAACATAGTTAGCCCCCTACCCGTTTCGGCTTCCTTGGCTGGATCCTCATGAGGCTCGCTGCTAGACTAGCACGAGAACCTGTTAAATTAATGTAGTAGTACGCTGTTGGAGCTTAACTTGTTAGGCTTTCAATTAATTTCATGTAATATTCGTTATTTTTGGGAATATATTAAGGATAAATTATCAAGTCGCCGGTATCATCACCCAACGACTTTATCACTGTACCACACTGACATCTGCACATCAAAGATAAACTTTTAAAAAAATGATAGGAATTTATGAAACCTAGACCCTTTTTTTAAACTAAGATAATTAATGTTTTCGTTTATAGAACTTGGACGGAGAGAATACTCACCCAACAACGGATTTAATAAGGGAGTTAGCTGGTGCTCAAGAAGCTTTAAAAGAGTGTTTGAATAGTTAGATAGTTCTTCGACTTAGATAAGTCGAAAAATCAACAGTTATTTCTAAAACCAAATTTTAAACTTGATTTTTAGAAATGAAAAAGACATCATTTTTAGTTTCTGAGAACTACTTCTGCTGCAGAGTAGGATTGTCAAGAAGCTGCTATATATTAAGTTTATCAGACTATTGATAAACTTGAACATGTACATACACGTATATATTGTTGTAACTAGGTTTCCTAGTCTTCTGTTGTAACTATTATACCTATTCTTTAGCTAGTTAGTTTTTCCTTTCTCTATTCTTTAGTTGTAGCTATTTATTTGCTATGTATCTCTATCTGTATTTCACTGTAACCGTATAAATATCACTTAATGAAAATAGACTCAACACAGTTTTGTGAGAAATCCATATACTTCTGTCATTAAAACCTTAATGCTATCAGATCATGCTATTTGCGACGAGTCATTTGACCGCGCCTTTACTCCGCGTCACCCGATTTAATTGTCCACGTGTTAGACCCAACGAGGCTACACGTGAGGGGGCGTGCTGAGATTATTAGTCCACATTGTCTGGACAATCTAAGATCCTGCGGTTTATAATCTTTAGGACCTCTCCACTCATTGCCAATTGGTCTTGAGTTGGATGCCCGTATTCTAACAATATACAACGTGTTCTGCAACCAAAGGCAAAAGTTGTCTACAAAAATAAAAAAACAAAACAAATGCGCTTTATAGGAAATATACTTTTTTGCTTTTAAAAATCGTTTTGAAAATTTGAATCTCAAAATAATTTTTAACTTTTTGATTTAGTAGAGTCCAAAAATCAGTTTTTATGCATTATCCAAACATCATATAAATTAACGTTCGTTCTTGATATGCCGAGCTTTCGAGTCAAAACCAAAATTAACAATATCACTAACCGGCCAAGGTAAAAACCACTAGTGCCTTTTGTAGGATTATAATGTGGAAAATCAAAGACAAACAACTACATGCAACAATAATTCCACTGCTTTGGATGTGCTTCATTATTCCCTTGTATCTTGGGAATTTGATGGATGGGACTAGAGCTGGCAAACAAGTTGAAACCCGCGGGTTAACCCGTGCTCGGACCGTGAAAATCCGAATCCGGACCGGCTGGTTTCTAAACAAGCCGGGTTCGGGTTGGAGAAATGGTGACCCGTCAAAAAACGGGTTAACCCGGTCCGGCCCGTACAATCACGGGTTAACCCGTTAACCCGCACTTCGTTTTTGCCGGGTGTCACTAATGTCTATACGTGTCTCCTCTCCTGCCAATCTGTCATGCAGCCATGGTATAAAAACAAAAAAAACCCTACTTACTTCGTCTTCTCCGTCCGCACTTCCCAGCGGCAGCCTCAATTGTCAGTTCACAGACAAAGTTCTTTCGTCTTCTCCGTCTGCTACTACTTCGATCTTGAAGGATTTGAGTCATTTGACTCTTGAGTATTCTCTGTGTAAGCAAGCGGGACTGTAGGTGTGGGAGAAAGACTGAAAGTGAAAGAGGGGAACTGGAAAATCCAATCCGTAAAGGAAAACCCTATTTCTCTTTTATATCTGTAAATCCATGTTTTCAAAACCCTATTCTATTCTATATCTATAAACCCCTTTTCTCATACCCTATTTCTCTTCGTATCTTCAAAATCCCCTTTCTTCAAAACCCTAATTTTGATTTCAATTCTCATCAGGTAATGTTATGGTTTTCGAAAGTTAATTTCTTTTTGTTTTGTTTTTAATTTTTTGGATGTTAGGGTTTGAATTTAATTTTTTTTTTTTTTGAATGTAGAAGTCCTTCAGGTGCAAATTAATCTTCAGGTAATTTGAATTTCTCCATCACTTTGATTCTATTTGAATTGTTAGAGGTTAATTTCTTGATAGATTGTCCAGTAACTTCTTTCTTCAATTTCTCTGTTAAGGTTTCAATTGAAGTTCCTTTCTTTTTAATATTGTGTGGAAGACCTCCAGCCTCCAGCCTCCAGGTGCAGTAATTTCTCAAAGATCTTCAGTAATTTCTCAAAGATCTTCGGGTATAACACTTACCAGTGTCTCCAAATATTGCATAGAAAAGAGATTGGAGATGTTTTTTTGGACAGTTAACACTTTTTTTGATTAACCACACAATATATATTTTGTGCAGGGAGTGGTTGTTAATATCTTTATTGTCGCACTTGGTGATACAAATTACAAACAATGGTATTGCTACAGTCTCGGAGGATTTTTTTCTTTGTTGAAAATATCATCATGAACTGATGAAGTACTGTAACTAAAGTATTAAACTACTAATGACTAGTATTTGTGTTCCTTTAATCCTTTAAATGCCAAAGTAGTTTAGTTTTGCAATTTTGAGTTTTTGAATCGAAATATCAAATGAATTAGATGAAATGATGAATGTTAAATTAAGTACTTAGGTTGGGAAGGAGCTTTAGATGGCCTGAATGTGGCCGGAAATAGCCCAAAAATCGATTTCTGGCGAGTTGACTCAACAAAAACCAGCTAACCCGTGAGCTCCCGTGAACCCGCAAGCTTTACCCGGAACGGGCGCGGGTTGGAGAAATGACCACCCGTGAAGAATTTCAACCCGCAAGCTTAGGCTTGTATTAACCCGTAACCCGCGGGTTGGTCACAAGCCAGCCCCGGCCCGCCCGTTTGCCAGTTCTAGATGGGACATCACCATCATCTTTCTTTCCCTTTTTCATAGTGCTCATATCTCATTATTCCTTGGTCATGATCATGGTTTTATCTGCTCTTGGCCCGTTACAATTATTTTTTCACTTAAATAAGTAAATAACCACCAAATAGACAAATAAAACGTAAATTGATTTTGGGTAGATTTCTCAACGTGAGAAACCTAAGGTGAAAACCCGTTTATATATATGTGGTGTTTACAAAACTTGTAATACAGGGAATTTAGTCGTGACTTGACTTACACGATATAACAAACTAAACCAAAGCTGTTAATAGAAGATACTCTGCCTTATTTACGGTCACAGGATACTCTCCTTAATTGACCAAAATCATAATAATATATATGGCCATTATCTCTCAAAAGAGGGCAAGGCATTATACCAAAAAATCTAACATGGTATCGACCTAATAGCCGATCCTCTTTTTCTTCTTCACCTTCTTCACCAAAATCAACAATGGCAGGAGATAAAAAGACAGTCCATCCGGCGTTTGCTATCAACAACATCAAAACCCTAATCCCTATTATCCTAGACATCAAACAGGATGAATACTCATCTTGGGTTTTTCTGTTTGAACTCCATCTTCAGGCTCATCGCCTTCTTTTTCTCATCAATGGAGACAAACCCCCCCCCCCCCCCCCCCCCCCAGATGTTGACGCCGACACGTGCTCCAACTCGACGCTCTCTATCGTCAACGGATGTTCTCCACCATGGCCAAGGATTTAATGCTCACCGTCCTAAAATCTGGAAAAACTGCTAAAGAGCTTTGGAATCATCTCAAGAAACTCTTTCAAGACAGCAAAGGTAACCGCGCTGTGACTCTTGAACGTAAGTTTTTCAATCTTAAGTTTATTGATTGCACTAGTATTGATGATTACTGCGATAAGCTCAAATCCCTGTCCGATCGATTACTTGATCTTGACTTTCCCATGGATGATAAACGCCTTGTGATTCAACTTTTCAACGACCTTCCGGAGGAATACAACACGGTAGCCTCTTTTATCCAACAATCAATGCCGACGTTTGATGCCGCTCGATCCCAGCTGCGTACCGAAGAGATTCGACGCTCCCAACAACAATCTCAGTCTGCACCTACTGCTCTTGCCGCTGCAGCTCCACCCACAGACCGCAGCAACCAGCGCTCACAGCGTGGTGGTAATGCCAGACGCGGTGGCCATCGCTCATCTGCTCCAGCCACCGAACCGCCCCTGCTGCCAACACCTCCGCCCCCCTACCAGCTCTACGGTGCACCTCATCCTACGTACAACATCCACTGTCCACCACAATGGGCAGTGCCACCTTGTCCGTACCCTACAGCACCTCCGGCAACACATTGACAGCCACCTTCCATCCGCGGTTCCTTCGAAGGCCGTGGCCGTACTGGTCAGTCACGCGGTCGAACCTCTGGCGTTGGACGTGCACAGGCATATCTAACTCCATCCACGGAATATCTTCAACCCAGTGACATTGCCGAAGCGTACAACTCCATGAGTTTATACTCACCTGACGGCGCTTTCTATATGGATACCGGTGCCACATCGCGTCTCACTGCGGATTCAGGTACTTTGAATACTGTTTTTAATACTAGTAATATTCATTCCATCTTAGTTGGCAATGGTCACGGTATTCCAGTCACTGCCTCTGGTACCAAGTTCATAGATATTCCGTCCCGCACCCTAAAGCTCAAAGATACTCTTGTTGCTCCCGTCACCACTGATAATCACGTGTCTGTTGAATTTGACCCGTCTGGTTTTTCTGTGAAGGATTTGAATTCGAGGAAGATTCTCCTTCGATGTAACAGTTCCGGGGAGCTTTATCCTATTACTACTTCTGCCGTATCACCTTCAACATCGTTTCTGTCTCATCCTATATCCCTTGCCGTGTGCTCTCATGACATTTGGCACAGCCATCTTTGCCACCCAGGGAAAGCTATCTTAGATAATTTACGTGCAAACTCTTCAATTCAATGTAATAAAAATCAGTCTACCAAACTTTGTCATTCTTGTCAAGTTAGTAAACATGTTCGTCTGCCATTTTTTGAATCAAATTCTGTTACTTTTGCTCCTTTTGATATCATTAATAGAGACTTATGGACCTCACCATTGCATGTTGAGACTGGTTTTAATTACTATCTTATATTGTTAGATGACTTCACAAATTATCTATGGATCTATCCTCTCAAATTAAAATCCCAAGTTTATACCAAGTTCTTGGAATTTCGTTCTTTCGTTAAAACTCAGTTTGAACGTGAAATCAAATATTTTCAGTGTGACATGGGTCGTGAATTCGACAACTCATCGTTTCATGATTTTGCTCACAAAAATGGGTTAGTTTTCCGTTTCTCATGCCCTCATACCTCCTATCAAAACGGCAAAGCTGAGCGAATGATTCGTCGTGTCAATGACATCACTCGCACGCTTATGTCTCATGCATCTGTCCCTCCCAAATATTGGGCCGACTCCCTACATATGGCCGTCTACCTCCACAACATTCTTCCTTCCAAAATCCTAAATTTCTCTTCTCCGGTGTCCATTCTCTATCAACGTCAACCAACGTACTCTCATATTCGTACTTTTGGTTGCCTTTGCTATCCAAATCTTTCCGCTACCACTACTCATAAGCTTTCTCCTCTTTCCACTAAGTGTGTTTTTCTTGGTTTTCCAACTCATCACCGTGTCTATCGATGTCTTGACTTAGCCACTAACAAAATCATCTTATCTCGTCATGTGACGTTTGATGAAAACGTGTTTCCATTCAAGAATAATGTTTCTACTCCATCAGACTGTCAAGACTCTCCCTCCACACCATCTTCCACTCTCCTTCCCATTCGTTTCCGTTACCTAACATCTCCTCATCCTCCTGTCCAGCCACCTTCCGCCACTACGTCAGTTCCTTCTTCCACTACACAGCAGCGCCCAGACGTTGCTCCACCATCTTCCACCACTGCACATACACCGTCTCCTGCAATACAGCTCTACACACCTCCTCATCGTTGTTCCACTACATCACCTCACCTCCACATTCCCCCACAGCAGCAGTCAGCTCCCACAGCTCCTGACAGCAACATTTCAGTGCGTCCTGTCACTGCAACAGAACCTGACAGCAACACTTCAGCACCTGCAACATCGCCTGACAGCAACACTTCAGCGCCTGACTGCACCATCCAGGCGGTCACGCCTCCATCTTCCGCTCAGCCTGGCACTTCAGCCAACTCCTCTCGCCCTGTTACTCGTGCCTCTCGTGGAATCTTCCGTCCCATTCACCGATTGAATCTCAATGTTCAGACACAACAGCATATCTCCAATCTGCCAAAATCTCACCTTTATGCTCTTAGGGATCCCAACTGGACCAAGGCCATGCTAGATGAGTTTATTGCTATGTTAAAAACTAACACTTGGGACCTAGTACCACGACCTATTGGATCTCATGTTATTCGTTCCATGTGGTTATTTCGTCACAAGTTTAATGCAGATGGTACATTGCAGCGATACAAATCCCGTCTTGTTGCCAATGGTAAATCTCAACAGGTTGGGGTTGATTGTTTTGAGACTTTCAGTCCGGTTGTTAAGCCTTCCACCATTCGTACCGTTCTCAGCATTGCCACATCAAGATCTTGGCCGATTCACCAATTGGACGTAAAGAATGCTTTCCTACATGGGGACTTGTCTGAGACAGTTTATATGCATCAACCTCCGGGATTTGTTGACCCCGCTCGAACTGATTATGTTTGTCGTCTTCGTCGTTCTCTTTATGGTCTCAAACAGGCGCCTCGGGCGTGGTTCCAGAGGTTTGCGACTTTCATCACAGGTTGTGGTTTTCGGGGTAGTGTTTGTGATCCATCTCTCTTTATTTACCGGTTCGGCCGGGAAACTGCGTACTTATTACTATATGTTGATGATATCATCCTCACTGCCTCTACTGATGCTCTACTAGCCCGTTTTATCGACCTGATGAAACTGGAATTTTCTATGACTGATCTTGGCCCGTTACGACATTTTTTGGGTATTACTGCTTCTCGTTCTTCCTCAGGGTTGTTTTTATCTCAGTCACTCTACACAAAGGACATCATTGCTCGTGCATCCATGACAAACTGCAATCCAGTAGCAACTCCGGTCGACACGCACTCTAAGCTCAGTGCTACTTCTTGACCAGCACTTTCGGATCCTACTTTATATCGTAGTCTGGCCGGAGCGTTACAATACCTCACTTTCACTCGACCGGATATATCTTATGCGGTTCAGCAGGTATGTTTATTTATGCATGACCCTAGGGAGACACACATGAAAGCCATTAAGCGCATTATTCGATACCTTCAGGGCACTATTGATCATGGTTTGTCTCTCTCGGTTTCGAATATCTCTGGTCTCACCGCCTATTCTGATGCTGATTGGGAGGGCTGTCCTGACTCACGCTGATCAACATCTGGTTACTGCATTTTTCTTGGAGACAATCTTGTCTCTTGGTCTTCCAAACGTCAAGCAACGGTGTCCCGCTTCAGCGATGAAGCAGAATACAGGGGTGTCGCTAATGCTGTGGCTGAAACGACCTGGCTACGGAATTTACTTCTTGAGTTACACATGCCATTACAGCGGGCCACTCTGGTGTATTGTGACAATGTGAGTGCTGTCTACATGTCTGGTGATCCGGTCCAACATCAACGCACAAAACATGTGGAGATTGACATTCATTTTGTTCGTGAACGGGTTCGTATTGGTGATATTCGTGTCTTGCACATCCCTTCTGAACATCAATAAGCTGATATCTTCACTAAGGGTCTTCCAAGACAATTGTTTATTAATTTTCGTTCTAGTCTTAGCGCTTGTTCCTCTCCCGCTCAGACTAAGGAGGTGTAATATAAGATACTCTTCCTTATTTACGGTCACAGGATATTCTCCTTAATTGACCAAAATCATAATAATATATATGGCCATTATCTCTCAAAAGAGGGTAAGGCATTATACCAAAAACTCTAACAGTTGTATACAGGAAAATAGTATTTCAATAGGAAATAAAAACCAAAATTTCTTATTATCTAACACCCTCCCTCGATCTAAGCGGGTGATCAGAAACAATAAGCTTAGAGCGTAGAGAAGAGAACCTATCTCGCGAAAGGCGTTTAGTGAAGACATCAGCAACCTGATCTTTGGAACATACAAAGCGAACAAGCAGCTGACCACGTTGAACCTTTCACGAACAAAGTGATAATCAATTTCAATATGTTTAGTACGACCGTGAAAAACTGGATTCATAGTAAGATATGTGGCACCAAGATTATCACACCATAAGACAGGAGGAGTGCAGACTAGAACTTGAAGTTCTTTAAGCAAAGATTCAATCCACATGAGCTCAGCAGTTGCAATGGAAAGACCACGATACTCAGCTTCCGTACTTGACTCAGACACAGTTTTATGCTTTCTAGCACTCCAAGAAACAAGATTTGATCCCAAGTAAACACAATAACCACTAGTGGAACGTCTATCGGTTTGATCACCAGCCCAATCAGCATCCCTGTAGGCTTGAAAACTTAGTTTCAAATCAGAAGAAGGACGGAGAGTAAGACCAAAAGAAGCAGTACCTTGTAAGTAGCGCAAAATTCTTTTCACAAGAAGAAGATGCTTGTCAATAGGATGTTGCATAAACTGACAGACTTTATTAACCGAGAAGGCAAGCTCAGGCCGTGTGATTAACAAGTATTGAAGGCCTCCAACTAAACTCCGATATTCAGTAGGATTTTTCAAAGGAACCCCTCCTTGTGGATTTAATTCAGTAGAAATGGTAAATGGAGTACTTACAGGCTTTGCCCCTTGCATATTAGCACGCTCCAATAAGTCCTCTATATACCGTCGCTGAGAAAGAAATAGACCACTAGGTGTTCTTGTAACCTCAACACCAAGAAAAAGAGACAATTCTCCAAGATCTTTGAGTGCAAATTCCTTGTGAAGAGTATCAATAAGACGTTGCAAAAAGGTATAAGAGGAGCCTGTTAAGATAATATCATCAACATACACAAGAAGATAAGTGACATCGGTAGATGTACGGCGAATAAACAGAGAAGAATCTGCACGAGAAGCAGCAAAACCAAGTTGTTGAAGAAACACACTAAGATGAGTGTACCACGCCCTTGGTGCTTGCTTGAGTCCATACAAGGATTTATGCAGTCGACAAACATGATCAGGATAATTTGGATCAGAATATGCAGGAGGTTGCTTCATATAGACTTCCTCCGTAAGAAACCCATTTAGAAACGCATTTTGGATGTCAAGCTGGCGAATAGACCAAGCAGACGTAAGCGCCAGAGTAAGAACAACACGAATTGTGCAAGGCTTTATAACTGGACTGAAAGTTTCGCCATAGTCTTGTCCTTCACGTTGATGAAATCCTTGAGCAACTAAACGAGACTTACGACATTCAATAGTTCCATCAGCACGACGTTTAACACGAAACACCCATTTACACCCTACAACATTCATATTCGGAGTACGTGGAACATAAGACCAAGTGCCATTTAGAATGAGGGCATTATATTGGTCATCCATAGATTTGCGCCAGTCGGGATCTTCTTTCGCCTGCGAATAACAAGTTGGCCCAAAGAGAGCATCAGTAATATTGGCATACTTCGAAGCTAAGAGAGCTTTCGGTTTGAAAATACCGTCCTTTCCCCTAGTAACCATGGAGTGATCATTCCTAGTAGGCGGTCCAGAAGTTGCAACAGATTTATCCAGCAAATTTTGTTGTACCAGTGCGATGAAAGAAACATCTTGTTGGTCAGTAACAGGGACCGACACTTGAGCCTCCGCAGACGCGACAGCAACAGGGAACAGAACTTCAGAAGAAGCAACAGTAGCAGGTGGTAAACGTCTGCTGTAGGTATGACCAAACCCTGTAGCAGCACAAGAAAAAAATTGTTGAGAGTCCGTTTGAAAAGACTGTTGGACGTCTGCAGTTGTGGTTGGGGAGGACTGTTGAACTTCCATAGCTTTGTCTTTTGTTTGAAAAGACTGTTGAACTTCCATGGACTGTTGGACTTCCGTAGCTTTGGAAGAGGAGGACTTTTGGACTTCCAGAACTGTGTCGTCTGTGGAAAAAGGCTGTTGGACTTCTATAGGGAATCTAACAACATCATCAGGTGAGTCAGCTGGGGCAGGTGAAGAGGGTGCTGTCGTTGTAGTAGGAAGCAATAGTGCTGGCTGCTGACAATGATCTGAAGAGGTCTCTGACAGCTTATCGATGGACGGAGACAGCTGCTGGGCTGTTATCTCTGGCGTAACTCCAGACAGATGTAGGGGGATGTACCGTTAGCAGGAACAGTAACAGTTTCTGAGTCATTATTACATGCCAGCACATTAGAATTTTTTAACAAATCTGGATGGCTACTGGAAGGAGGAAGCTGCAAAGCATTGTTAGGACTGCAGACATGAATTAACGAGCTAGGAATGTTGGCAGGCGAGACTAAGGAAGCAGCGGAAACAGGAGGCGAGGACATGCCAGCAGAAAATGGAAAGTGGGAGGAAGTAGTTACCTGTGAAGAAGATTGAGAAAAGGCAGCAGCCATGAAAACAAAAGCTGTAGGTAAGAAAAAAGATGAAAAGAAGATGAAAACCCTAAAACAGGTCGTAGTTTTGATCGACCTGTCTGATATCAAAACAGAGATTGATTTTGGGTGGATTTCTTGACGTGAGAAACCAATGGTGAAAAACCGTTTATATATATGTAGTGTTTACAAAATTTGTAATACAGGGAATTTAGCCGTGACTTGGCTTACACGATATAACAAACTAAACCAAAGCTATATACAGAAAAACAGTATTTAAATAGGAAATAAAAACCAAAATTTCGTGTTATCTAACAAAATATGAAGACCGAGGAGAAGGTCCTGTAGAGTTTGTTTTATCCATTATTTCCATTGTCAACCAAGTCTTTGAACATTTTGGATAAGCTCATGTCGACTTTCCGATGCATACCTTATCCCACATTATGAAATTTATTAAGTGCCTTGTTTTGTAATGGTAATGTGTCTCAAGCAAGCTTAATCTTAAATCTAAAGTCACGATGAAGAAGATAAATACCATTAACTTGGGAAGACTTCCAAGAAGATTAACTAATCTAATTTTTTCGATCAAATGACTAATTAAGTATGTTTTGTATTTTTGTGGGAAGAAATATTATGCTATAGAAAAATGCGAGCATTTCCCAAGAATGTATGGGTCATGAGGAAACGCATCATGGGGGCAAGCAGGGATTGGATTCTGTAAACCTTTTGCAAGTTTTAGCTTGAGCATGTATTTTTGGAAGAGACATGCATGATTTCCGATGGATAAAAGATAAACCCAGCGAGGGAGGCACTTATGTGTACGTGGCTGACTACATGGACCCAGAGTCGGCATCCCTAAGCTCATCGGTATAGGAACATATACACGAGTTTGATTTTGTGCACGCTACGTGACTTTTTAATACATGCTAACGGTACCATTAGTTAAATGACTTGATGATTGAAATGAACATGCCAAATTTATGCTTTTTAACGAGTGTTCATGAAAATACACAGGTGTATTTTGGGATTATGCAATTCATTTGGAGAAAAAAAAACACCAATTATTGTTTATCCTCTCTTTTTGGTCACATTTTTTTTTACTTGTTTTTGCCCTTTTTAATTACAAAAAAAAACAAAAATTATTTCATGGATAAATAGTATTACATTAACTGGTTGGAAACCTAACAAGCTAAGCTCCAACAACGCACTACTACATTAATTGAACAGATTGCCGTGCTATACCAGCGAGTCTCATGGTAATCTAGCCAAAGGAGTCGAAGCGGATGGGGGCTGAGATTGTGTCACAATAGTGGCAAGCTAACTCAACCTTCCATATTAATTCCTGCAATATTACGTCATTGGGGGCTCGAACCTGGGATCTCCTGTAGCACATGAAACTATAGAAATCGGGGATGGCCAGCTGAGCTAGGTGCCCGCTTTTTTATTTCATGGGTTATATTTTGCTTGATTACACTTTCATTAACCTTTTATTTTGAGTCCTGTTATTAGGAGAGAAAGAATGGATTTGAGGAGGGGAGGAAATTTGGGAAATCAAAGTCAATGTTTGGTCAAAGATAAATCCAATAAAGTATTTTTTCTTTTTTGAAAATACCAATCTCATCCTCATTAACTTAAGCTAACCGTCCCTCCCAAGAGTCCATCTTGTTCATCTTCTTCGTCCAACCAAAACATAGTTAAAAACCCTAGTTTTTGCTAAAAGCGATTGAGCAACCTATCTCAAGTAATCATGGAAGATGACTCGCGGGGCTAGGAAGATTGCCTCCTTACTTGTCTGATTATCAACATCTACATGAATCACAAATAAATCACGAATCTCTATAAAAGAATAGATATCTTTTTGTAGGAACTCAGCTATACATCATCTTCCGCGGATCTAATCATGTTTTGTCTTTATTAAGATTTGTATATAAATACTATTCAAGTGATTTCGAACAAACTAGATGAGCTACTAGATGATATGGATGAGCTACTTCAAAGATTGGACTTAAAACAGTGGTTAAAATTTGATTTAAATACTTGGTGTTTCTTCGATCATAACATAGTTACAGTACTTAACCTCATCTTCTTTTCATATAATATAGATTAGTGAACTCACAATTTACACCAGGAGATTGTATTGCCATACGGTGCGACTATGCAGAACCTACAACATTAGACATCAAAGGATATTGTGGACATTTCAATATTTTTTCAAAGAGTCAATCCCTCCTCCAAAATTTTAATTCTCTCCTCATAATTCTTCTTTCCTCAAATCCATTCTTTCCCTCCTAATAATAGCACTCTTTATTTTCCATTGTATCTATTTTTTATGGGTTTTTATAGATAACAATTTTTCATATGGTTTTGAACTTAGATCATTGACATAGTCACCCAATAACTTTATTAATGTATTACAACGACCTAGGCTACGACATAGTATCGATGAATTTCTTTTTACTCGGTCAACAAAAATAGAATAAAAAAGCGAAACTGTACAGGGACTAGGCTATATTAGCGCTAAGCCAAAAGGCTGCACGCCAATAAAACCTATTTAAAACGAAAATAAACCTCTCCAGGCCATTCAACAGAATGAATAAAACCTGGCCTACGCTCATAAAACTCATAATTCTCCTCAACCAACAAACAAGCTTGTTTGGCCGAAGCATCAGCTGAAAAATTAGCCTCTCTGTAGCTATGAACATAACTAATATTGTTGTAAAAACCCTTCGTCAGTCTCCACTGCATTAGCTGCCACGACAACTCTCCTTTTTGGAGAGCAAAAATGCAACTCATCGAATCCGATCTGACGCATAGATTTTTGACATTCCATCTTTGAGCAACAACTGCGCCATAGATAACCGCATAAACTTCAGCATAGAAGTTGGTCTGCCAGCCCAGTCCAACGCACAAAACTCCCAAAACTGCCGAGTTAAAATCACGAAAAACTATACCAGAACCAGCTTGGACCGGGTTGCCAAGTGATGCACCATCACAACAGATCATTATCTCACCTGGATTAGGCGGCGTCCAAGTAACTTCAATTGGAACAGAGTGTTTGCAATATCTATGCTTCACTCTAAAGAAATTCAAAATTCGCAAATCATCTAAGGCATTATACATGTGGCACTTCATTCTAATTGAGTTATCACGAATTACCTGATGAACCCGTCCCTTAAATTCAAGCCATCGAATTCTCATAATAAGCCTTGTTGCGCAACTTCCATAATTCCGTAACTATTGCAAGATTTGCAACAAGCCACAGATCCTTTATCATCCTACTCCGCCCTTTTGCAACCTTGTAAGAGGCCACAAGATCTTCATTGGTTTCGGATTAAAAATATCAGCTGCCCAATTCCAAATCTTCTTAGCAATTTTGCAATGCCAAGTAATATGGCTGACATCTTCGCAATCCTCCCTGCACAAACGACACATAAAAGGCATCTCCCTACCTGTCTTCTTCATGATATTATCATCAGTAGCGCAACATTTCTTATTAAATAACTTCCAGTACTGAACACTTAAAGTAGGATGCACAACACTTCTCGAGAATAGAGCTGCAGTTGGCGAAATTTCTACAGGTGCCCTGATGGCAGCCTTAGCCGACTTGACAGAGAACTCTCCCTTGCTATCCAAGTCCCAAATTTTGTAGTCATCTCCACCACCAATAAGAGGAAAATTATCAACATCAATATTGCATCGTAACATCAATTCCTTAGTCTTTGGAGGAATAACCCAAGAGCCATAAACAATAATATCACTAACTTTGGCCTTAAAATCATTAGGATCCTTTTTAGTGATGCCAATTCGTTGCGCAATTGAAAAATCAGCACACCAATTATCAAAAAATAAGGAAGTATTAGCACCATTACCTATAATTGAGCGCGTATGCCTTTGCACAAAATTATGCACCAATCTGATTCCTGGAAAAACCGAAGAACCCAACTTATAATCGATCAAGTTGCCATTTATCTTGAAATACTTCGCCTTCAAGAATCTGGCCCAAGTCTTATCAGAGTCACGGATCGAAACCCACAACTTCATAAGCATGGCCCTATTAACATCAATCAACTTCTTAAGTCCAAGCCCACCTTCACGCCTAGAACGACATAAATCATCATAAAGAACCGTAAAGTATTTACGCTTCTCAGCATCTCCAGACCACAAGAAATTTCGAATGGCCCTCTCAACTGACTTGATAGCCGTGCATGGCCATTTATACACAGCCATGGAATGAAGCAAATAACTAGAAATCACTGATTTAATCAAAACTAGCCGAGCCTGAAAAGACAAGAGCTTACCCTTCCAACCTGCCAGTTTATCCATAATCTTCTCCATTACTTGTCGAACATGAATATGACGCACAATACCAGGTTTTAATTGGATTCCCAAATATTTATCTGGGAATAGCGCCCTTTCCATGCCCATAAAGTTTGGAATAGCAACAGCACGAGAATGTTTGTCGCCACCATAATAGAACTTGCTTTTGGCATAACTAACGTATTGACCAGAAGCAAGTTGATACATACCAAGCATCTCATTCAAATGCTGCAAACTGTGAAGATTACCTTTACAGAAAATAAGAATATCATCCGCAAAGAGTAAATGAGTTGGCGCCACACCTTTCTTACTCACCATATGTTGCATACTTTTCGCTGCAAACAACTTAGAGAGATTGCGGCTCAAGACATCTTCAATAAGAACAAAAATCAAAGGTGAAAGAGGATCACCTTGACGCAGACCTCTAGTGATACTGAAAAAACCTTCAGGGCTACCATTAATCATAATAGAAATCCGAGCAGAGTTAAGAATATTAAGCAGCCACGAACACCATGAATCAGAAAAACCATATTGACGAAAAACCTCAACAAAAAATTCCCAACTAACCGTGTCAAAAGCTTGGGATATATCCAGTTTGAGGCCAACATTACCATGCTTCCTTTCTACACTAATCTCATTGATCAGTTCCGACGCCAAAGCTATGTTTTCATGAATGTTTCCTCCCTTCATAAAAGCCACTTGCCCCTCAAAAATCAATTTATTCAGCATTGTACCAAGTCTGGTAGCCATAATCTTTGTAATGATATTGAAGAATAAGTTGCTTAAACCAATTGGCCTATAGTCTTTAATAGCATCAGATTTATTATTTTTTGGGATTAGAAAAATAAAACTAGAGTTAATGCCATTAGGAATTTTCCGCATCGCCCAACAGTTTGCAATAGCATTAAAAAGATCTCTAGAAATAATGTTCCAACAGACTCTAAAGAAAAAACCTGTAAATCCATCAGGGCCAGGTGCAGAATCCGCGCCCAGATCAAAAACAGCTTCCTTAACTTCATCCAAAGACGGAATAGCATCCATAAAAGCACTTTCAGCAGCTGAGATGCTTTCATGCTCATATTCAAACAACTTTGGATCAATATGCACATCTCCACCATTAAATTTTGCACGGTAGTGATCAACAATGTAATCTTTTATTTCATCCTGCAAAAACAAAGTAGAGTTAGTAGAAATCTTCAATTCAGAGATTGTGTTTTGGCTTCTCCTCATTCGAATGGTGTTGTGAAAAAATCGAGTATTTTGATCACCATCTCTTAACCAACTAGTTCTCGATTTTTTTTTAAGCATAACTGCCAATTCAGTTCGCACCTCATCAACAGCTTTCCTGGCATCGGCAACCTTCAAAAATTGCAGCTCACACCTAACATTTTGATCCAGAATATCATTCTCCTTATCAAGATTCAATTCCGCTTGTTTTAAGCGAAACTGAACATCCCCAAACACAGTTTTATTCCAAATCTTCAATGCATCCTTCAGTCTCTTCAACTTAGACGTGAAAACAAAAGGAGGCGCACCATCCAGCCTGACACTCCAATTTTCCTTTACAAAATCCAAAAAAGATGGGTGAGAAAGCCACATTTTCTGAATTCTAAAAGGAGCCCTATTTGGCCTTGGACTATCAAAAGCAAAACCAAAAAGAGGGGAATGATCAGAGCAAATTCTTGGCATAGCTTTGCACCTCCAATTAGCATATTTATCATGGAAAGCATCATTAATAACAGCCCTATCATGTTTAGAAACGATTCTGTGAATGCCACTCCGACAATTAGACCAAGTATATTTCTTCCCAATAGCATCTGCTTCCACCAAACCATTTTCAGAGATCCAACTTCAAAATTCATTCATATATATTTCTTAGATCGGCCTTCCACCCTTCTTTTCATCTAAATGAAAAACACAATTAAAATCACCCAACACCAACCACAAAATAGAAATAAATCCCAACCCCAGTTGACGCCAAAGAGACCTCCTTGCCACCGCATCAGAAGAAGCATGCACAGCCGTGATATAATTACCAGAAAAATCCAAAGTGATAGCTTGTTTTGAAGAAGATAGAACATTCGGCCTTTCCATAGAATTCTTCCAAAAGACCCAAATGTTACCTCTCTCACCATTCACCTCATTAGTGATAACATCTTCACAAAAATCTAGCAAACTTAAATTCCTAACAAAACGCGTAGTGCAACGAACCTGCGGCTCCGCAATACAAATTACATCAGGATTGTGCAAGCGGTAGAGTTCACTCAACTTGGCCCTTGCACCATCTTTAGCCAAGCCTTGAGCATTCCAATAAAAGACACGCATTAATTAACTCTGTTCTTCGAAGGGCTTGCCGAACCCTGTCTGGAAGATTTACCGCCTCGTGTTTGAACTTGACTAACATTTGCCACAGTAATAGTCTTCTTTTTAGTAACTTTTGGTTTTTTCTTTTTGTAAACCAATTCCTTCTTCTCACGCTCATCCAGTTCTTTGTTAGCAAGTAACTCCAAATTTCTTACATCCTCTTCAACTACGTTGGAAGTATTTGTTGCTACCGTATCCACCGCATCTGCAACTTCGTCATTAGTTTCAATAACTACCTCATCAATTTCTTCGGTCCCAGTTTCAAATCTATTAGAAAGCGTTAGGTTCTCTAAAGATTTAGCCGGAGTAGATCTTCTTGAAGTTTTAGTGGCGTCACTAAAACTAGCTTCATCATGATCATCCATAGGAGTCGGACTAGCAATTGGGGAACAAGCTGCTACCATAGTATCATCATGTTCATTGTCAATAACATTAACCAAACTTGGCTGGGTTGTGGCATGTTGCAAATCTAAAACCTTCTTCCTCAAATTCTCTAGCCTTGTCTTAGCCACCTCTTGTTGAATTCTAGCAACTTCAGCATCAACCTCACGTTGCCGGGCTGTCTCTTTCATGGACTCATAAGTTTTATAAGCTTCCATCTCTTGCATCTCCAGATTAGTATTATCCTCGTTGCGCAAATTATCTTGCACAGTTTCCGCAAGTTCTACACCGTCATTGCGCAAAACAGATTCTGCACCATCATTGTGCAGCACAGGCTGAGTCCCACTACCATCGTTGGCATCATCTCTGCGTTGTACGGAATGAACAACACCATCATTGTGCTGCACAGAGTGGACAACACCTTCATTTCGAACCCCAGATAATGACGCACCATCATTGTGCGGCACAGACAATGCCTCTCCATCATTGTGCATCTCTGATTCATTACCATCTTCACCCAATTTTTCACCAGAATTAGCACTATGCTCGGGGAAAATTATATTTTTTCCAGTAGCCATCTCAAGAATTGAATTCTTCATTGTTTTTGGATCATCTCCAGGATTGTTAGTTTGATCTTTCTCCATGATTGGAGGATCTTCTGGTACATTCTTCTTACCTTTAGGAATACGTTCTTTTTGCCAGAAATTCTTAAGATCATCAATATCAGCTTCAATTGATTTTTTGATCACAGGATCAGTTTCTTCATCAGCCTTGTCTTTCAAATCAACATACTTTTTTGTTCTACAATCAGATTTTTTATGGACAATAGATTTGCAATAATCACAAAAACTTGGCCTATTTAAAATTTCATAATCTTGAATAAAAATTTCTTCATTCTCTTCACCATCAATCAAAATCCTTCCTAAAGGTTGAGAGAAATCTATGTCGATCAAAGCAGCACCAAAGTAACCATATTCATGACGCAGAGTACGCGGATCAACAGAAACCGTCTTACCAAGCCCTCTTGCCATTCGAAAAATCGTCTCTTCATCCCAAAACTCCATTGGCAAAGCCGTGAAACGAACCCAAACTGCAGCTCTAGTAATCTTATCCTTCCCAGGATCAAACATAGGCATCCATGGATGAATTTTAAGCTGTTGGAACCCTGTTTCAGATTTAATCCTCGACGGAACATCATAGCTTACTCGTTTTCGATCATCTTCATTGTCAAGGTTAATAACAAAATATCCCTTTTTCGATGGAATAAATTGAACCGAACCTGATATCTTCCATTAATTGAATAAATCTTTTTTGACATCCTCGAATTTTAGGGTTTTGAAAAATATCAAACACCCAACCAAACTAAATCTCCACACAGCTTAATTCTAGCATGAGTCTCTCGTGGAATTTTAATCAAAACATCATTGTTTGTTGTAGAACGAATTGGAGGGTGAGAGAGCGTTTCATCATCAATCCTTGACAAAACATGTGTTCTCTTCTTTAATATAGCCGCATAAGAGCCTTCCTTATGCGCGCCTTGATTTTGCCATCTTCATGCAGATTCCTAAACGCGTCAGGATTGCCATCTTCATGCAGATTCCTAAACGCGTTAGGATTGCCATCTTCGTGCTGCTTCCCAAACTCAGTCGAATTAGGGTTCATAGCATTAGGGTTTGCAGCGTTATTCCGTGGGATATAGATGCTCCTTGTTCGAGATTGATTCCATATCCTTTTAGGTTGATTATCTTGATGATTTCCTAAAACAGGCGGATTATTGTCTTGATTTTGTGCCATTGAAGCGCAAAATCATAAGGAGATAAAGAACGCAAAGAAAGAAAGGGAAGGAGAGAAAACCGGAGCTCTCTCTCGTGAAACCCTAGTTTTCGCTTTTCATAGTATCGATGAAAACTGGATAAATATTGTAGGGGAAAATTTTCGCGTATCAAATAATTATGTGAAGCAACTATATTACAAAGGAGCGAGCTGCAATCGCATGTAGCATATCCCAAATGACGGAATCAATGACGTCACAAAGTCACAAGTAAAGTGTGGAAGTTGTGCGAAGACTAAGAGCACGTGCGAGAAAATATAATTTAAGCGTGCGAAGACGTCGCGCGTAAGATCCGAAAATATGGGCTTTATTAGCTGTCCTCCACTATGTAAAACCCTTATATATAGGACCAACCACCCTTGTGTTAGAAGAGGGGTCTTTTTGGGAGAGTTGAGATAGAACCTTAGGGGAGAGAAAGTTATTTGTTCCACAAGTTAGGGTTTTATCTTCTTTCTTTGTATTGATTCTAAACTTAATAAAAAATTCATGTTAGTGTTCTTCATGATGATTTCATAGTATATTCAATATATTATTACAAGGGTGTAGTAGTGGGATTTCTCACTACTACATTTTGGCGCTAGAAACAGGGAGGGGAAGGATTACACCTGCTTGTGAAAGTTTTGTGAAAGTTTTATAAATTGATTTTTCGAAAAAAATTTGTTATTCTTGTTTTTTTGAAGGATTTTGATCGTTTTCGCTGAGTACCAACATTCAATTCACACAGTGATAACACATCATAGTTATCACTTAGGAAAAAAAATTGGTTTGCATAAGTATTATTTCAAGAACACAAAATGGTGAGACAAATCTGCAGGAGAAAATGCAACACCGATTAGGAGAAGTAGAAGGATTGCAGGTAGAAGAACAGGCGAAATCGCAGAGACATCAAGGATGGGAGAGAGGAACAACAGATCTCGACCAGTCAGATCTCAGATTCAGAAGGAACTAAGGGATGAAGATCAAAGAAACTATGATGAAATAAGTATTCACACTACTGATACAAATACCGCAGAAGAAAATGAAGGAAGAACACAGGAAGAAGGAGCGGTAGGAGAAAACGAGGAGAACATGACCGCTGCAGAACTCAGGAAAAGATTGGAAGATGGAAGAATGAGAGAAGAAGAAATGCGTGCGAACATGACACGCCAAAATGATGAACTAAGGGAGGAGAACCACATATTGCAGGAACAAAGGTCAGAAACTAGATCCAGGACAACGCGTGCAAGCTCAAGATCAAGGACAAGCAGAAGTATATCCAGAAGTAGCAGATCTGATCACCGATGGAATGAACAGAGACAATTTTTAGACAATTTGGCTAACAATCTTCAGGTAGGCTATAACATACAAGAGGAGCGCGAACAAAATCTCAGGGAAGATCGATACGTATAGATAGGAGAATCAACTCAGGCGAGGACGTCGCAGAGAAGATAGACCAGAGCAAAATGGAGAATAAAACCGCATCCAAGAAGAATCAAAACAGGAAAATGACCCATAGCAAGCAAGGATGATACTCCATGGAAGAGAAATGTTGAGACAACAGAACGAAAGAGATAGAGTCGCATGGGACCAGGCACGAGATGAAATAGAAAGGCGAAGAAGAAGGATAGAAGAGGCCGAGCAACACGAAATAAAGGAGGTTATGCGTCAAAATAGACACGAAAATAGGCAGAGGCAAGCACGATTGAAAAGACCGATGCAGCAACTGGAGAACCCATACTTTAATGATGAAATTGCAAGAGAAATAACAGAACTAAGAAAATTAGTGACAAAAGGGAAAGATGGAGGAAGAAGACAGTTAAAGTAGGCGATAGAAGAAGCAGCAAAGACGTCATTCGCACGACGGATACGGTTGGTAATGATACCAGAAAAGTGCATGCTACCCATATTTCCTAGCATCTTTGATGGATCTACATGTGTGATCCAGCACATAAAGACATACAGTTTAGCTCTGCTACAATATGAGGATAACGACGTGGTCTTATGCAAATATTTTCCGGCCAGCCTCATAGGAGAAGCTTTAAAATGGTTCGATGGATTTCCAGTGGGTTCCATAAAATCATTCGAGCACTTGCAGAGTTTTTTCTTGGGACAATACATCAGCAGCAGCATGCTAAGGCCAGGAATCGAGAAAGCATTCATCCTACGAAGGAGAATGAATGAAATCCTGCGAGATATGACCAATAGATGGAGGAAAATGAGTAGCGAAATGGTAGGGAGAGTGGATGAGAGAAATCTCATCTTAGCATTCATCAATGCATTGTTTCCAACTGACTTGTTGTTTACACAGATATTCAGGATGAAAGACAGAATAACGATGGCGGAGTTGCGCGAGTACCAGGAAGAGTATATTTCCCTTGAAGAAAAGCAGAGAGATATGGAGTCCTACCCGGTTGCAGTCACAAGAGAAAATATAGGAAATGAGATTCTATTACCAAGGATGGCGAGCACTTCGCAGGGAAGCAAAGAGAAAGTAATTATAGAAGATCAACAAAAGCAAGTAGCCATGAGTAGCAGAGACTAATAAATGTATGAGCGAGAATACAAAGAGAGGCAATACAATAATCATGGAGGAAACAACAAAGTTGCAAGATTCGAAAATCATGGAGACGGATATGGAGGAAATATGAGATATTACAATCAAGGCGCGAACTACAGAGTCCATGAGGAGATCAGGATGCCACCTAACAAAACAGTGGAAAAAATTTGGGAAGCTGTTATATTAATGGAAGAGATAACACCACCCCCTAATCTAGGGAAAGAACCACCATCGGGGAAAAGAAGCAAGGAATTCTGTGCTTACCATCGTTTCCACGGTCACACAACGAATAAATGTAAGAATGTGCAACGAATCATATTAAGGATGATTGGACAAGGAAAGCTTAACCACTTCCTAGCTACACCACTACCACCGCCATCACAACAAACAACAGGTGGACAGTCTTCAGGTGCGGACAAAGGTAAAAACACCTTCCTAATAGAAGTGGGAGCGAATGCCAAGAATCTACATTGTAATTCAATAATACATTCATTCAAAATTATAGTAAACTTCCATGAAAATGTGTTGAACCGAGTATATGCGAGGGATGCTGAAGGAAAAGAAATACTGAATCTAGCAAAGATACCAAATCTCAAGGAATGACAGAAGCAACCAATCACATTTAGCGCAGAGGAAGTACCTGGAGGAGGCGAACTTCATGAGAGTCCATTAGTGGTAAAGCTGGAGATAATACCAAAAGAAAAATTGGACAAATGAGGAGATGAAGAGGATGACACATGGGCGATAAATATGATACTAATTGACTCTGGGAGCTCGGTGGACATTCTTTATTATCATACATTAAGACGATGGGAGGAAAAGATGAAGACTTGATTCCTTCAACTTATAAAAGATACGGCTTTAACGGATTAGCCAACAAGCCAAAAGGAGAAGTTACTATGTGAATCCCTCTTAAGACAATCTCTACAGAAATCACATTTTGTGTCGTGGACGTCGAATCTCCATACAATGCATTAATTAGAAGACCATGGTTGCATAGTGTTCTGGGTGTGTCTTCCATATATCATCAATATATTAAGTTCTTATTACCCCCAAGGCGTTAGAATCATCAGAGGAGACACTAATTAAGCGAAAACATGCAATGAAATTGATTTTGAGAAAAGTGAAGTGCGTGCGAATAAAAGAATTGGAAGCGTGACGCAGAAGAAAACAAGAGGTGTGAAAGATTGATGATTAATGAAAACCGGGGGTCTAACAACACCACCCAATATTTCGCTTAGCAATCTGTATGGACTAACTCAGAAACACTTTCTAGAAAATCAACTAGACAATCAGACTCAATCTAGGTAAAAGTATCTCAAGGTGTTAACATCTCTCTCTTGTTTTGATTTACTCAAGCTAATAGAAATCAGCGAGTCTTTAATCAAACACAAGGAATAATTTGGACGGTACCAAAAACCAATGTCCAAGGATCAATCAATGACAATTAACAACCAAAGGTTGGATTATGCTAATTGATGATCTAACGCACAACCTGTATTATTTCAATTATAAAGATAATACAATATAATGCGGAAACTGAAATAACACAGACACCAGAAATTTTGTTAACGAGGAAACCGAAAATGCAGAAAAACCCCAGGACCTAATCCAGATTGAATACACACTGTATTAAGCCTCTACAGACACTAGCCTACTCCAAGCTAACTTCAGACTGGACTATAGTTGAACCCCAATCAGTCTCCCACCGATCCAAGGTACAGTATTACTCCTACGCCTCTAATCCCAGCAGTATACTCCGCACTTGATTCCCTTAGCTGATCTCACCCACAACTAAGAGTTGCTGCAACCTAAAATCGCAAACTTGATAATAAACAAATATGTCTCACACGGAAAGAAAAAAGTCTATCAATGGATAAATCTGTCTTCCACAGAAAAACCCTAGGTTTTGTTCCGTATTAAGATATAAAATCAAGGTGAACAGGAACCAATTGATAATCTGGTCTTATATTCCCGAAGAACATCCTAGATTAATCAATCACCTCTCAACAATCCTTCTTGACTACACAAGCGGTTTGTTAAGGAATCATAAATAGTGAGACGAAGATGTTTGTGACTTCTTTATCTTGCCTATCGGACAACTCTCACGATCTCAAGCCAATCAAAGATTGTACTCGTATGATAGAAGATGCAAGATCAGATCACACAACTACGATAAAAGTAGTATCGGTATGGCTTCACAATCCCAATGAAGTCTTTAAGTCGTTAACCTGGTTTTAGAGAAGAAAACCAAAGGTTAAAGGAGAATGGACTCTAGCGAGCACACTAGTATCACACAGACGTATGGGGATTAGTTTTGCACAATGCTAGATGTCTCCTATATATAGTCTTCAAATTAGGGTTTTTCCTTAGTTACAAAGCAATCCATATCACCGTTAGATGAAAACCTGATTTAGATTCAAGCTAATATTTCTCAACCGTTAGATCGAAAACTTAGCTTGTCACACACACTTGGGTAGACGTTTACTGGGTTTGTGAAAACCATGCCCAAACGTGTACGTGTATGTTGGTTCAACCTAGTAATTAACCCAAAAGGTTAACCATATGAGCAATTCATATTAACCTAGTTCTTCTTCACCATAAATAGTTCAATTGACTCAAATGAACTAGTTAGAGTGTTGTACAATTGCTATGAGATCTTATGTAACTACACAAGACACAATTGAAACAAAGATGATTCGATTCGATGAATCGTCTCATGAACTTTATAGCCACGGTTCGCATAAAGCATTCCTTAGTAATTTAAGTTTCATGTTCACAGCACATCTTTAGATCATAACCACTTAAGCTCACAAACAAGTTCGCGGACTTAAGGAAACCGGCAGAGTTTTCCAAACTCAGCAGAAAATCTCGGCAAAGAGACTTTCGCCAGTTCGCGGACCAAACACGCAAACGAGTTTTTGGAAAATCCCAACAGAAATTCTCGGTAAGAGAACTTCCGTCAATTCGCAGACTGGTTTCGCGGACTTGGCAAAGCCAATTCCTCCGGTTTCTCTCAATCAACAAAGTTCGAAAACTTCGGATTAAGGAATACATGGTTATGTAATCTAAACTCACATTCCAATCATTGAGATATTCTCAGAGGACGTTATATAGCCGTTATTCACAGACCGTTTCACGTCAGAGCAATTCTCAAAGTAATAGAAACTTTTCATGACTTTCGTCACTAGGTGAGGATAAACTTGATCAAAGCGAAACGCTTTACCAACACACGATTTCGAGAAAAAGATAAGTAGTGAATACTCAGCTCGAAATGTCAAATGTGTATGATCCAGTCTATATAGCATACGACTTTTTGTCTCATAAGATGTAGGAGATAGAATAGATAGACTTTTGAGTGATAGATAAGTTCAAGTATCCACATACCTTTTTGTTGTTGAAGTTCCACGGTTCCTTGAGTAGATCTTCGTCGTTATATGATGAATCTCCATGAAGTCCTTGAGTTCAACTACACTTTTTTATCCTATTCCGAGACTTAGCTATAATAGACTAGAAATCAAGACTCATAGTTTTGATCACGAACATTGACAGACATGCTTGATATAGCAACGCATGCGAGGTTGACCGAGCTATGCTCTAACAATCTCCCCCTTTGTCAATTTTAGTGACAAAACTATTAATACATATGGAATACAAAAAAGATAAACTTTAGTGGCTCCTATTCCATAGTCTAATCTTCCACGTTCCTTGAAATCTTCGTCCTTCCAAGTACTCCAATGATCACAAAGGTTGTAAGTTTAGTACCACCGTTGTTGAAGATCCGTATCTATAAAAATGAGAGAAATCGAGATTCTCGATTATTATTATACGGTGTCATAGTATCATTATGTAACATCAAAGTCCAATTGCATCACGACTTTAACAACAATACTATGGTGATATGTATCACTCCCCCTTAGTCAATACTCCATCTCGATCATGGAAACCACTCCCCCTTACACAATGATCCGAAAACCATATGTATTTGTAGTGTGAACTACATTATTTCTCCCCCTTTTTGTCAATAAAATTGGCAAAGGTAAAAGAACGGGATCATAATGAAATTTCTACAAGAGACATTTCATAGACTAAAAGAAAAAAATACATACCAACTTAATTTAGATGAAATCATAAAGCCGAAGATAAATGCATTCATCAAGGAGTTTTAAGATACAAGATAACCCCTATAAAATTCCACAACCGCACACCCCGCAAGATATTACCATTAAGCACAAGTTCAAAAGAACTCTCCCCCATTTGATGTCATTCCCGAGAGAACAACAAGAACGACCTTAATTTCGAAAGAAAAGAAGGATTTTTAATTGGACACCAAAGACCATAGGAAAATGATTTTATATATCCAAAACTCAATCAAATTAATCACAAGTAAACCCATGATTAATTTAATTGGAATACGCAACTAAGTCAAACCACAAAAGTGATCAATTTAATTGATTGTGCTCAACATAAGTAAACTTACGAAGCTACGACTAAGGTAATCATACGGAGATGAATAACTTAATCGTTCACATACTCAACATAAGGAAAACCTTACGGAATATATGACTACATCAACCAATAGAACATAGTTAGTATAGTTGTTCATATACTCTACACAAGAATTTGTGGAATATATGAAAACTCAACTACACTAATTACAAGAGAACCCATAATTAATCTAATTGGAATACAAACAGACAAACTCATCACGAAGGTAATCAATTTAATTGTCAAAAGTTTTGCTCGACAAAAGAAGAATTTCGGAGCAAATAACTAAATAACCAACCAAGATGATTAATTTAGTTCATAATGCTCAACATATATCATCTTATGGAACAACCAACAAAGCCAATAAGAATAATCGACTTACTGGTATCGTGCTCAACATAAGACACACAATGGTGCCTTCACGGTAATACAAAAAGAATGGATCAAAGAAGATCAATACCGCGGAATACATACAAGGATCTATTCTATCTTTCCATCACTATATGCATAATGACATAATAGACTTTATCCTTGTCACACAAAATATTTTATCCTATTTTCCATCAAATAAATGACTGCATAGGCATAAATTTTGTATCTGTCGAAAGTCCATTCGTCCTTTCATCAATACGAAAACCAATTCATGAACGACTTTACTTTTGACAACATATGGGACCTTCAAGTTCACGGACGCAAACAATACATATCCCATAAAAATATTGCAATATCACAACATCATAAAGATTAAAACTGCAATAACATCACCCTCCAAATATTTTTATAATTTAAACCAATAAATCTAAAAACATGAAGATGAAACCGTTGGTCATATAGCAATGTGTAATCACAATAATTGTTATCCCAAACTATAGTAATCCTTCTCAAAAACAAGAATAAATTATCATAAGAAGCTTCCTAGGCATCAAGACAAACTCGTAATGCACATATAAGATGATTTGTCCTTAGAGGGTAGAATCAATCTTTTCCGCCCGGATTTACACCAAGAATAGCTACCAAAGGCGTATAAAAATATTTTCTTAACAAAGAAGAACATACAAAGTCATTAACGACCATGCACCATAGTTCACATAAAATGATTGTGAACATTCAAGAATCCCATAGTAATGCGTGTTACTGCCCATTCTGGAACTTCCTTCTTTGTAATTCACCAACAACATTCTTGTAAAAGCTACAATGATCTTAGAAGAGTAGTACTCCAAGAATACAAGTTCCCAAGTCCAAGAGAAGTGGAACAAGTGCAACGAAACGGAGCAAAACACTCAAAAACAAGAGACAGGACAAATACCAATCTTAACTCATCCAAATTCAGAAATTCTCATCTCCATTTTGAAGTGAAATCAAAGAGGAAGAGAATGCAAATATAATGAGGTCATTCCGAGTTCGGACGAACAAATTACGGCCAAAACACGTTTACCGAATATCGACGTCTACAAGAAAGTATGCATAGGGGTTTGCAAACGAATTTTCATGACTTGGAGCAGTTTGCAAACTGGGTATGCGAACTTAAACCCCTGGATTTTGATTTAAAATGATGGTAGCATACTTTGTATGTGTACTATGAAGTCCAAACATCCCGAACTATTATTTTCAAACCTGAACATTTAAGAACCTTAAACACAAATCAAGTTAGGTAGAAAAGAACGATAAGAAAGGTATGTGAATCATTATAAGTTCTCTAAGCAAATAAAAGCACAAATCTTGCTCAAGTTTATAGACATATCTTTTTAGATGAATCCAGTTGAATTCTATAGCCTTACCAAACATAATATGTACGCACCAGTTATTGTGCTTCCCTCATCGTATGCATAGCAGGGCATTCTTGGTGAGGATGCACTTTCAACACACTCAAGTTGTGTTGAGGTGAACAATGTGTTGCTCACCACAAGTGACTTTTGGATTATCATGAAAGATATCGCTTTTAGAACCTTTCACATCCAAATCCATCTTCCCAAAGAATTCTTCAAGTTCCAGCATCATGGATACTGCTTTCTCCATAGTCATGGAACTTTCTGGGAGATCATTCCTTTTCACACTCAAAAAATCATTGACTTTCTTTGGTATCTACTTTTTAGTGCGTTTAGAAACGACCTAAACCTTCTTCCCATTACTCTCTTCAAGATTTTCCGGAAGAGAATTGGATTGACTATTCTTTTGCAAGTTAGTCTTTCTCCAATTGGAAGCATCAGATCTTGTCTTCGTCTTTACGAAGTTATCCTTTTGATAACCATTACGATTGTGAAAAGGATTCGTATGATGTTTATAGGCAAATCTAGGCTTATCACAACACTGATTTCCTTGCCTAAGGGTTGGACAGTTACAACCTGTAACGTTAAGAGGATTAGTCTTAACGTATGATCTTGGTTTCACAACTTCTTGTGATTCCCAAACAAGAATATCATGAAGTTTATCATTCCTTATACGAAAACGACATCTTCTTTCCAGGTGACCTTTATTTTCGCAATAGTGACAAACATAAGGAATGTTCTTACCTCGATCTGTATGTGCTGACTTTGGAGGTTGATATACTTTGCTCTTTCGAACCTTAACTGCCGGTGAAGGTATTTCACTTTTTCCATTAGTGTAAACCTTTTGTTGAGAAGAATCACTAGCCTTAACAAATTTAACCTCTTTGCTAATACTTGGAGCATTTATTCCCTTATAGCCCAATCCTCGTGTATCACGATGATTTTTACTTGCTCCTAGCATATTGGTTAATTTTCTTGAACTAGTATTGAACTTTTTCAAGTCATCTTCCAACATCTTGATTTTATCAAGAGCAGCAGCTAAATCATCCTCAAGGTGTTTTTCTCGAACGACACAAGCACTTTCTCTGTCATCAAAACTAATTTGTTGAGAGTTAAACCTTGATTCATATTCTGCGAGTTTCTCTTCCAACAAAAAATACTTTTGATAAAGATTATCACATTCAAGTGACTTCATACGTAGGTTTTCCTCATAATCCTTGAGGAACGATTCGGTAGAACGATTCGAAAAATAAACACCTGCGTAACATTTTCTCAATTTATTGTTTTCTCGACAGAGATGAGTCAGAAGAGGTGTGACATGAGAAGTTGTAATCTTCTTCATATTCCACGAATCCAAAAACTTAACATACTCTGAGACTTCCTCATCAACATCTCTATCAAATTCTGAATCACCTTCATCAGAAAGTTCATCCAACTGTTCTTCTAGGAGAGTTTCCCAATCAACAGTTTCTATATCAAGAGAATGTTTAGATATTGACTTAGATGTAGCAGTTCTCTCAGGTGAATCCAAGCTTTTAGAATCATCTGGTAACTTCTGAACTGGTACGTTATTAGAGATAGACTCGTCCATAATCAGATCGCTACAAACAAAGACTTATAAGGTCTTTAACGTATTTTCCTGCTCTGATACCAATTGAAAAAACGGGGGTCTAACAACACCACCCAAAATTTCGCTTAGCAATCTGTATGGACTAACTCCGAAACACTTTCTAGAGAATCAACTAGATAGTCAGACTCAATCTAGGTAAAATTATCTCAAGGAGTTAACATCTCTCTCTTGTTTTGATTTACTCAAGCTAATAGAAATCAACGAGTCTTTAATCAAATACAAGGAATAACTTGGACGGTACCAAAAAACAATGTCCAAGGATCAATCAATGACAATCAACAACCAAAGGTTGTATTATGCTAATTGATGATCTAACACACAACCTGTATTATTTCAATTATAAAAATAAAACAATATAATGCGGAAACTGAAATAACACAGACACCAAAAATTTTGTTAACGAGGAAACCGCAAATGCAGAAAAACCCCGGAACCTAGTCGAGATTGAATACACATTGTATTAAACCGCTACAGACACTAGCCTACTCCAAGCTAACTTCATACTGGACTATAGTTGAACTCCAATCAGTCTCCCACCGATACAAGGTACAGTTGTACTCTACGCCTCTGATCCCAGCAGGATACTGCGCACTTGATTCCCTTAGCTGATCTCACCCACAACTAACAGTTGATGCAACCCAAAATCGCAAACTTGATAATAAACAAATCTGTCTCACACAGAAAAGTCTATCAAAGGATAAATCTGTCTCCCACAGAAAAACCCTAGGTTTTGTTCCGTCTTAATATATAAAATCAAGGTGAACAGGAACCTATTGATAATCCAGTCTTACATTCCCGATGAACAACCTAGATTAATCAATCACCTCTCAACAATCCTTCTTGACTACACAAGAGGTTTGTCGAGGAATCACAAACAGTGAGACGAAGATGTTTGTGACTTCTTTATCTTGCCTATCGGAGAACTCTCACGATCTCAAGCCAATCAAAGATTGGACTCTACGATAGAAGATGATGCGCGTCGTTTACACAAAAAATTAACCAAGATATTTCCCACTAATTAACCGGTAATATAGCGGTACTAAGAGATCGTTCCCACAGAGAGTTGTGTAATTGATAGGTTATTTAATTCAGCAAAAATAAAGTAAAAATGGGGGATTGGATTGATGAAAGTAAAATAAAAAGATAATAATAAAAGAAAGATGATTAAGGAATCATTCGCCGTCACTGAAAAGAAACTTAATAAAAGTACTTGCTTATTTCTTGTAGAATTTCCATTATCACCAACCGTAGAATAGCAATAAGCTCTGTTATCCCCGGAATTCCTGTTGTCACTGGATACGGAAGCGTTCGACTATCAGATTCTATCCATCTGAGCCACCATGAATAAGCTCTCAAGGTGTAACCCACCGAATGCATTACGTTTTGTGAATTAGGTTGATCCTAGCATCAGACGCATAAGCTCGGTCTGCTTACTAGTGTCATCTCTATACACAATTGCTTAACAGAATCCCTCTGTCAGCTTTTGCGATGTACTACTTGTGTATGAAATTGAGTGACTATTACACGTATCACCAATCCCAGTACTAGTAGAAGAATTATCAACGGGTATATTCAACTGGCCAATTGAATAACCCAATAATAATCTTAGACACTAAAAATAATAGAGACAATCGACAAGAAAATTAAACTCAAAATAAACTTGTGAAAAAGATATAAAGTTCCATAAATCAGGAGTTTGAAATCATACATTAATCAGTAAAATTTATCTAGACTCAAAATCGGTAGTATTTATCCAAGTGCCGATTTGGTGTATTAGAGCGCAACAAAGAAATATAAACACGACTTCTCATCCATTTGATCCTATGATAACTCCATATAAAGCTTACGTGTCTTCTTCTTCATCGTTGGTATATCCAACGTCGATGCTCCGCAGTACACGCAGTCGTTACTATCTCCAAAACGCGTAAAGATTTCTGCAAAAGCACTGCAAACATGGTCCCATCACACGTCTTCTCTCTCCGACACGTGCTCTGCCTCATTCTCTCTTCTGCTTTGTACGTGCAAGTCATCATTTCTTCTCTTTCCCTGAACACAGCTAACCCCCAACAGAACTCAATTTCCTCGTCGAGCTTCACTGCGTACTGTCATCATCATTCCCTGCTCGACCCAACTTCCATCAAACACCATCAACTCTGCTATTCCAGCAAACTTTCTCGAGCAACAATCATCATCGCGAATAGTTTCCTACTTCAACTCGATCATTAGTCATGATCAATCTCTGATCGAAACAGCAGCAACTCATTCTCGATCCTCGCTGACTTGAATTCCTTCACCAAGCTCCTTGCTCTTCTTCTCTGCATCTTCACCTCGACCCATGTCGTCATCGTCGAGTTCAATGGAAGCAAACGAATAACCCACTGCCAAATTCGAGTATGAGTGATTCATCGAAATCAGGCTAGTACCCAAGATTCCTATAATCTTCAATGACCCACTGATGTCCGCCAAATCTCGAATATCACTTTTCCAAAATCCATCACCCCCTTGATCATCATGATCATCAAGTTCCGATTGTCGTCGCCTGCACTCCATTTTGCAACAGTGAAGACGAAGTGCCCCGAGTAATGAAGGCGGGTTCCTTCATCAGATTTTGAATTCCTGCTTCCCCCTTTGTACAAGACCGAACTGCCTTTAGCAGTTCCTTTGATACTTGAATACGCCTTAGCAGAGTGACTTCCCTTAACGTACAGTGGGGTTTCCAATAACACTTGTCCTGTAAAATGATCATTCTGCCCTTTAGTCTTCTAAGTTCTTGTTTTGCTCACAACTTCTTCATATGAACTCAGAATGACTCCGCTCTTTCGCCATTGTCTTCGTATTCTTGTCCTGTACAAAGTGATGGCTGGAAACCCTCCATTTTAACGAGTTCCACTGGGTCTTTGGCCCTTCTTCATTTGTGACTTCACTTTTGTAGCTATTTCCACTTCTTTTTGGATGATTCATCTAATGAAACACAAATAAAAGAAAACAAGCATAATATACAATAATTTGCAAGAAGATCAAAAATTACTAGCATGGAATTGACACAATGTATGTGAAATATGCACTTATCAGAAGATGCAAGATCAGATCACACAACTACGATAAAAGTAGTATCGGTCTGGCTTCACAATCCCAATGAAGTCTTTAAGTCGTTAACCTGGTTTTAGAGAAGAAAACCAAAGGTTAAAGGAGAATCGACTCTAGAGAGCGCACTAGTATCACACGGACGTGTGGGGATTAGTTTTGCACAATTTTAGATGTCTCCTATATATAGTCTTCAAATCAGGGTTTTGCCTTAGTTATAAAGCAATCCATATTCACTGTTAGATGAAAACCTAATTTAGATTCAAGCTAATATTTCTCAACCGTAAGATCGAAAACTTAGCTTGTCACACAAGCTTAGGTAGACGTTTACTGGGTTTGTGAAAACCATGCCCAAACGTGTACATGTATGTTGGTTCAACATAGTAACCCAAAAGGTTAACCATATGAGCATTTCATATTAACCTAGTTCTTCTTCACCATAACTAGTTCAATTTACTCAAATGAACTAGTTAGAGAGTTGTTCAATTGTTATGAGATCTTATGTAACTACACAAGACACAATTGAAACAAAGATGATTCGATTCGATGAATCAGCTCATGAAGTTTATAACCACGGTTTGCATAAAGCATTCCTTAGTAATTTAAGTTTCATGTTCAGAGCACATCTTTAGATCATAACCACTTAAGCTCACAAACAAGTTCGCGGACTTAAGGCAACCGACAGAGTTTTCCAAACTCAGCAGAAAATCTCGGCAAAGAGACTTCCGCCCGTTCGCTGACTAAACACGCAAACGAGTTTTTGGAAAATCCCAGCAGAAATTCTCGGTAAGATAACTTCCGTCAGTTCGCGGACTTGGAAAAGCCAATTCCTCCGGTTTCTCTCAATCAACAAAGTTCGAAAACTTCGGATTAAGGAATACATGGTTATGTAATCTAAACTCTCATTCCAATCATTGAGACATTCTCAGAGGACGTTATATAGTCGTTATTCACAGACCGTTTCACGTCAGAGCAATTCTCAAAGTAATTGAAACTTTTCATGACTTTCGTCACTAGGTGAAGATAAACTTAATCAAAGCGAAACGCTTTACCAACATACGATTTGGAGAAAAAGATAAGTAGTGAATACCCAACTCGAAATGTCAAATGTGTATGATCCAGTCTATATAGCATACGACTTTTTGTCTCATAATAAGTAGGAGATAGAATAGATAGACTTTTGAGTGATAGATAAGTTCAAGTCTCCACATACCTTTTTGTTGATGAAGTTCCACGATTCCTTGAGTAAATATTCGTCGTTGTATGATGAATCGCCATGAAGTCCTTGAGCTCAACTACACTTTTCTATCCTAGTCGAAGACTTATCTATAATAGAGTAGAAATCAAGACTCATAGTTTTGATCACTAACATTGACAAACCTGCTTGATATAGCAACACATGCGAGGTTGACCGATCTATGCTCTAACAGTTAATTTCAGAACAAAAGAAGGAGAAGTTGATAATTACCATAAAAGTGAGAAATCATCAAAAGAAGAGGATGCTGGGATAAAAATGGAAAGTGAAGAGGAGACCAGCATTAATAAAATTCACGTGAAAGCAATCAAAGAAGCAAAAAGGCACGAATACGTGAAGCAATGCAGCAGGGGAAAGTTCCAACCAGGAGAATTAGTTATGAGCGAAATACCACCATATCACAAACAAGGGAGAAACAAAGGGAAAGTAACATGGGTTGGACCTTATGTGGTGAATAAATATGTCGGTGATGGGATGTACAAGTTAATGGAAAGAGATTGAAGAAACATGGAGAAAATGGAGAGTAGGCTTTATAACAAGAAATACCTAAAGCAGTATTACAGATAGGATGCGCGACAACATCAATTCAAAGGTACTACCTAAATGCGAAGCAGGTGAAGAAGTAAAAGGGTTGGAGTAGCAAATAGATTATTATAAAGTATTAGTAGGATATCCCTATGTGTGCGAATAAATAAGAGAAAAAAAATCAGAATTGTACCAGCAAAGGTTATTAATAGAAAAATTATATTTCTTCTACAATACATACTCCTAACATACAAGTAGAAGAACGAGGAAAAAATAAGACCTCGAATAAGACCTTACTAGGGGGAAATAAAACTTAAAACCTCTAATTAGGGAGGCTAGGTATCCAATTGTGGCATGCAACCTAGTTCGCACTTGTACAAGAGGCAATATAAATAATCCATAACGCGCGTCATTTTTTGGAAAAAACCTAGTAATGCATGGCTCAGGAGAAAGCCATACCAACCCTGGAACCTGAGTCATGGATATTGGGGGCGAAATAAAAGCTTATCCGGTAGAGACTCCTCAATCGAAAGACTAAGGTACTAAGTTCTCTATCATGGAGTGTAGAAACTCGATCAGGGGGTCGCGGTACACGGTTGAGTCAAGATTGTCGGGGGCGTATGGAGCGTACCTCGGTCCCCAAGATACCCCACTTAGGGTGCTGTCTCGGAAGAGACCGCGAAAACAACTGGTTGCTGCATCACTGGATTGGAGGAGCCCACCCCAACCCGGTAGGGGTACACCTCCTTGAAGGGGAAATCAGGGGGAAGATAAGGACGACACCCTCCATTACGGAGCTGAATTGTGTCAAAAGAGTTCAATATCATGGGACTATATCTCAAACGAGGGTATAGACCTGTCGTATTGGCGCGTAAAAGCATCCTGCAGAGGCAATAATATGAATGATGATAAGGCGAGATCAATGGGTCAATGCGCGAAAGCATAAAAACCTCCTGCGATTTCGTCGCGCGACCAGAATGAATACCCTGGGGCAAAGATAAGTCCTATTAACAGGGGAGGCTGATTAACATTCGTGAATAACCACAAAAGACCACACTAACATTATTTTTGCAGGGAGAAATAAAAGCAGCTATAAAGGTATGATCAAAACACAAAATACAACAATAAATGATTTAAAATTACAAAGGTATTATACATAATTAAGGATCTAGCAGAGGCAATTGCACTCTCGCGAATAACAGAGGCAAGAATGGGATTTTACACAACAAGATTATGTTATTCGTGTTAGCGCGATAGCCTTGCGTTAAGCATAATAGAGGTAGATAATTCACATATATATGATAGACTCATGCAAATATTGTTATATTCGCGCCAGTAAGTTACTTCTGGAATAAAATACGTAAATTTATTAGAAAGGAAGATGCTTTGCTTTTGATAAACAACCAGGAGAAGAGTAAAGAAGCTTAAATAAGAAAGGGAGACAACATCTATTGAAAATCTGAAGAACAACCAGTATATGTACAATACATAGAGAAAGAAAGGAGAAAGAAGACTACTTTCCGCCAGCGTCATCTTCTCTAGCTTCAGAATCATCACCTTCCTCATCGGTATCTTCATATTCGACATCGCTATCAGAGATGTCAGAAGTTTCTTAATTATCTGAAAGATCCTTAAACTCATAACGTGAAGGAATAGGAATATGATGTTCAACACAGAGCTCGCCCACTTACCCTTTAACAACCTCGTCACGTATGCGAATTGCGTCTTTGGTTAGATTGGAAACGGTGACTTGGAGCTTCTTCTTGAGTCTGCAGTACTTGGTGTCACGAGCAATAAACTTCGCCTCCAGTCTTTCAATCTCGGCAGAGGACTTCGCTTGAAGACTTTCAATATCCTTCAGATATTTCTTTACCTTTTCGAGGAATTCTTTCTCGAGAGCTACAAGGAGACAATGAAAAGGGTCAAGATCGCCCATTAGTAATTTAAGAAACAAGAGCAGGGGCAGAGTTATTAGCGAAAACAATGAGAAACCTTCTTTTTCGGAAATGATGGTTTTAACCAGGGATGCATGGTCAGATTCTAAACTAACATTTGTAGCCAGCTCCTGCCTAGCATTATCAGGGACTTTAGCATCCCATTCAAACTCTGCATCATTCTCTATCAGAAGGCGAGAGCGAAGTTCATTCTCACGAGCGAGAAGAGTATTCTTCTCTCTTATGGAACGGGCCCTTTCTATCTGAATCTTGAGTTGAGCTTCGTGAAAGTGCTTCAAAGACTTCGCAGAATTAGCAATTACTTGATCTTTCTCAGTGATAAGGGTATTCTTTTTTTCTTCTACAACTCTAATTCTCTCTTTATCCTCACGGGCGCGACGTTGAAAGGTCCTATTAGAAACTAGCATTGGTCTATGATCACAAATGATGGATTCATATTTCAGCCTCAACTCATTCCAACTAAGATTCTCTAAGCCACGCATGGGAAAATTATCCAAAGAAGCATTAAGAAGCTCTAAAAGGGCATCATTATCATCAGGAAGGTTAGCCGCCTCTTCGGTCAAATTATAAAGTTCTGCAAGTATAAGTAGTTGAAAAAACATGAAGATGAAGCAAAAATCATAAGGTGTAAGGGAGCGAGAAGAAACACACCAATTAACTGATTATTCCTTTGGCGAAGTTCATCTGCGTCTCGCGTTTTACGCGAAAGCTCATCCTTAACCTTCTGACACTCATCCCCTAAGGAGCTAATTTTTCTACGCGAGTCAGCGGCAACCGCATGAGAAGCTCGCGCAATCTATAAAAAATAAATGACAGGAGAATTAAAAGTAATGAAGATGTGAAGAGGAGATATGAACTCAAAACAAGATTACAGGGGAAGGAAGAAACATACCATAGAACCCATGGCGAATAAGAATTCTGGAGGTATGGCTGATGAAGATCCTCGCAGAGATTCATGACTTAAAGAAGGAGCATCACATATGGTAGATATCATTTCACAGGTGCGAGTTAAATCGTCGTCACCAGCGGAAGAGAGGGAGTTTTTAAAGATAAGGGATAGCTGAGCCATGGGGGAAACTGAGGCAGGGTCATCAAGAAAAGGTGGCTCTTTCCCATGAGAGCAAGAGACAAAAGGAGTAGGAGAAGAGGTAGTGGAAGAAATCTTTCTTTTCTTCTTGAGATTCGCTTCCTTGTTGTTATTCTTCGCAGTAGACTTGGAAGCAACGACTTTGCCCTTGGACTTTGTGCGAGTAGGAACCTCCTCCTCATCCTCAGAAGAGTCTTCATCACTAGCGCCGCTAATATCAAATCCGTCCACCTTCGCACACAGATAAAGATAAGAAATAGAGGCAACAATATTGTTAAAATTTTGAGTCAAAGTATTTCTTACTACATCAGTGATCGAACGTAGAGCTTCTAGTGTACCTTGCCTCTCATAAGTCTTAAAATCTTTCTTCAACTTGGTAATCTGGAGATAAGAAAATTAATGAAACAAAAAGAAAGAAAATAAATAAAGTGAAGTTGGTAAACAAGCGAAAATTAGAAAAACATACCACAATATCTCTCTCAGTCCAACTGAACTCCCAAGGGGAACAAGAAGAAAAACCCTCGGGAAGAGGATTAATCGATTTATCATCACCAAAACCAATAATATAAGGACCCTCAAAGAGGACTGGATAAACGTCCCAGCGATTGTCATTAGATCTTCGTGCGGTGCGGTTAGTCTTATCGTGAAAGTAAACATCTCGCATAATCCTTCTGTTTTCCGCGATGCCATCCTTCCTTGCCAAACGAACAGCCCAGCGGGATGATTCATTCTTCATAATAACAACTTTGTAGTTAGCGAAGAAGCTGTCGACAGTGTAGTCAGAAGGGATGATTTCCAAATCAGCACACGCTTTATTTTTATATTCTTTCGGGTAAAGGTATCCTAATCCAGCTGCACGGCGAGCGAACTCCACCATGATCCTGATAGAATCCCCACTCAACTGAAAAATCTCACGCTTGAAATCATCATGCGATAAAATTTTATAAAACAAATGAATTCGCGGGTCAAGAAGAGGAATAGGGAGACCGACGAGGAGTTGTCCTAGGGAAATGATGATCTTTTGATCATTCCATTGATCAATCTCAAACCATATAGGGTTAAGTGTCAAAGTAGGTCCTGATAAAGGAGGAACAGAAAGTTTAAAACCTTTATCTCGGAATTCAACTTCAAGCCTCTCAAAATCCTGGACCATTTTCCACCCTGCTTTGTGCCCCATTGATTTTCTTATAGAATGAGATTGTAAATATCAAGTTAATTAAGATGATCAAGAAGGCGAAATGATACGATGAATGGGAGATTGAGGCGAAGAAGAGTCAAGAATTAAGATTAAACGGAAAAGCAACAACAGTAAGAAAAGAAAAGTTGCAAAGGTTGAAGGAGAAGGAAGAGAGTAAAAGAGAAGAATGAAAACGAGGGGGGGTGATAAAGGATTTTATTTTTTCCCCACGAAATCCGCTTTTATGAATGCATTAATGGGTGAAGAGAGATGAAGCGACAGTTGCAGGGGTTAATCGCAACGTGTCCAAAGATAAGGCGATAATAACAACACGTGGAGCAGTTAAGACCGGGATCTCGAAATATTGTCAGTTAAAGAATGTGAAAAGTTGATAGGGTGCGGCAAATAGTGAGTACATGAGCGAAGAGGTGTTTAAGAACAAGTTCTCTCATCGCTCTTTCTATAATAAAGATCGCTAAGAGAAGAGGCAAAATGTAGGGGAAAAATATCGCGTACCAAATAATTATGCGAAGCAACTATATTACAAAGGAGCGAGCAGCAATCGCATGTAGCATATCCCAAATGACGGAATCAATGACGTCACAAAGTCACAAGTAAAGTATGGAAGTTGTGCGAAGAATAAGAGCACGTGCGAGAAAATACAATTTAAGCGTGCGAAAACGCCGCGTAAGATCCGAAAATAGGGGCTTTATTAGTTGTCCTCCACTATGTAAAACTCCTATATATAGGACCAACCACCCTTGTGTTAGAAGATAGATCTTTTTCGGAGAGTTGAGATAGAACCTTAGAAGAAAAAGTTATTTACTCCCCGAATTAGGATTTTATCTTCTTTCTTTGTATTGATTTCTAAACGTAATAAAAGTTCATATTAATGTTCTTCATGATTTCATAGTTTATTCAATACATTATTGCAGGGGTGTAGTATTGGGATTTCTCACTACTGCACATATGATATGAGATAGCAATACTTTTTTTTGTTAGAGAACTAAGATCCCATAGATTGATTAAGGTAATATGGGCCGGTTAGCATCAATGTAGGTGTCTTTACATTTAATAACTAAGATCCCAACATAGCTGACAAAAAAAGTTTCCATGAGCACCACACCTTTACTTAGGGCTGCACAAAACCGATTCAACCCACCAACCCAACCCACACCTTTCTGAAATTACCCGCACCCGACCAACCCATTTAGGAGCGGGTCGATTATGGGTCACAACATCAAAATCCATCGTATGGTGGGTCGACTGTGGGTGACAACTTCCCTCACCCGACCCAACCCACCCACCCACCTAAATATTTCTAAATTAATGCTAACCACTAGATTACCTATCCTAGATGAACCACATCCATTGAAGTGATAATATATAATGCCTAAACCTAATCATCGGTAGCTTCTCTTCACTGAAGAGTCTTCAATCAGTTCCCTTCAACGGCAGTCTTAGAGGCTCAGTTTATTTTTTCATTTTCTCTTCGCTTTGTAAATCAAATCACAGCATCACCAGCAACAATCAATCAACATCGTCACCAGTAAACCAACAACCAAAAGTGGGACTAGGAATCATTGTAATTTGTAAATACTAATTAGGGTTTTGTTTCCTAAGATTGATTTTGGGTTGGTTTATTTTAATTGGGTTCTTAATGTAGTGTTCATTGTATTTTATGGTGGGTAACCCACCACCCACCCGATCCAACCCACCGTAATGTGGGTCGGGTAAAAATCGACCCATTGTAATGTTGGGTTGGTTGCGGGTGACAACTTTTGTTACCCACCATCAGTGGGTTGGGTGACGGGTGTGGCCAAACCCGACCCAACCCGACCCAACCCTTACTAATTGATCTCAAAATCTTTCCGGTGGAGTAAAGGACGTGTTTAACTATACATTTAATATACACATATCATCTTTTGTTGTTTACTTGGTCATTAGTTTTAAAGGATTTTTAGAATGCGAACTTATCAGATGTCATGAAAAATGGGCATAAAGTTCACTTTGAACCTCCCTCAGTAGTTGGTAGTTTTGTTTCCACTAACTTGTTTCTGTTTCAATTGCTTCGTTTTCTAGTTAATTATAATGGTAGAAGAGTACCAATAAAACCTGTCCTCCCAGCTTACCCTACATACCAAATATAGATACTTGCATTACCTAAAAGAAGTCTTAATCAAATGAATTGAATCCAAAGAGATTTTTGTTGGAATAACGATAAGGTCAAGAGCAGCAGAGGATATATTAGAGCTTGAACCAATATGTGCAAGCCTATTTCTGAAGGCGGGTTAGGAATTCAAAAACCACACCATTTTAATATATCCCTCCTTACAAGTAGGCTAATCACAGACAATGATCAACTTTGGGTGCAAATCCTAGCAGCTAAATACTTCCCAAACTCGCACCCTCTAGAATCTACTAGAACTTATTGTCTATTTTGTATCTGGACAAGTATACAATAAGGTCTAAACCTAATCAAGGGTAATTTTGTCTGGCCATTAAAAAATAGAGCATCTGAAAAAAATTAGGAGGACCGATGGATACCAAATGCTGACATAATTACCCAACCAACCATTATACAAGAATCAACACCAAAATTGGTCCAGGAGATGATAAAGGAAGATAATACTTGGGATCAATAAAAACTGGACAAATACTTTAATCCAGACGTCGGAGCGAAAATTCAAGCAATAACGCCGAAGAGATAAAAACAAGAAAAAAAAATCAAATGGAAGCATCATCATTTAGGAAATTTCACTGCAAAGAATATCTACAACTTTTTAATCTACCAAGATCGAGAAAATGATAACTTAACGGACTTTCCCTGAGAATTTTTTTGGAAAATACATGCTATCCCAGGAATAAGATTATTTATGTGGAAATTATTGCAAAAAACGCACCCCACCTCTTCCAGGCTTGGTGCCCATAATTCAGCTATAAAACCCTCATTGTCAGATGTGCAATTCTCAGGATCATGAAACTAAACTAAACAACATCTTTTCAGATCTTGTCCTTTTGTTAGAGCAATATTGTTCGATTTATCTTTAGAAGCCATTAATACTAGGAGTAGCACAATCTCGATTAATGATTGGATTAGAGAGGTTGGTTATCAGAACCTAATTTGTCACAGTTTTCGGAAAAGATAACAACAATCCTTTGGTTTATTTGAAAACATGGATGCTCGGTAGTCTTCGAGAAAATCAATCCCAAGCCAATAAAATTGATGAATCAGATTAATAGATACCTAAACTCTACTCCTAAGGTTGTCCAAAAGAAATTACCCAAAAGAAAGGGACTTTAGTTAAGAATAGTTGGTCCGACATAAACACAGATTGGATAATCTTTATTGATGCATCATTTAGAAAAGAAGGTTCTTCTATGGGTTATACTTTTTTACTGTTCTCACTGGATCATGAGACTTTCAGGCACATATCGACGGGTTCCGAGTGGGCTACATCAGCTTTTCATGCGGAAACAAAAGCCTTACTAAAGGTAGCCACCTGGTTAAAGGAGAACATTTTGTCCAGTGTTTCCTTAGTTACCTACTGCAAAGCTTTGGCAGACAACATCAATAAGGTAAGTACAGAAGCCCCTTGGACATCAGAAAACACTTTATAAGAAGTCAAGACAATCTTATGAGAATTACCCCAAGCTCAACTAAAGTAGATACATAGAAAACATATGCAAAGGAAGCAAGAATAAAAGGCAAGAATAAAACGTCTTCCATATATATCTACACATTTGCAGCGAAGAATTTAAAAATCTGGCATTTACTCCGATGCATTGATAAAAATGAAAAATAATAAATAAATTTTTCCATAGAAAAAGAAATCTTAAAGGAGAAAAAGAGAAAATCAGAATGTCCTCGGGTTCTGGTTGACTTTAATGGCAGTCTAAGACTTTGGCCCCCAAAATATTTGTGTCAACAACTCCACCACCTATAGACTTTAGGATCAGGGGTTACCTTATTAATCAGGAGTCACGTGCCATGTGTCGTGTCGTGTTGTGCCAACGATTTAAATGTGTTGTGTCGTGATGTGCTTTATTAGTCAAAAGCTAGGCACATCACAACCTACTGGCACAGCACACGAATAAACGTGTTATGCCGTGTTGGCACACGTGTTATAAACAATTTGAAATCACTTAATGTAAACATTAAGTCGGACATTATCTCGAAAATTTAAATAGACAACATATCATTTGAAATTATTTCAAGTAAAATTAACAAGTTTATTCGATAAAAGAAATAGCCAATCAAATATAAAATTGGATCATTGTCATGTAAATTAACGTTCAAGTCAAATATAGGTAACGACATTATAACAACGATATTGGAATATATTTTCCAATATTTAGGTATTATATGTGTTGTTATAAAAATAAGGCAACATAAAATGTCAAAAATTAGGTAGAGTAGTGACTCTTTTGTGAAATACACACAAAATATGATGTATTATGCTTTGTTATCTGGTATATTTGTGCATGCTATGACGTGCTTTCTTAACGTGTTGTGCTGGGCTGGGCCACGTGCTTATCCGTACTGCGTGATGTGTTGTGTTATTGAGCCTATTAAGCTAACCTATCACAGCCCACGAAACTAACATGCTGGACCATGATGTGCTAAATCACGTGTTGGACTGGGCTGAGCTCAGATCTTAGCGTGCTGGGCTGGACTGTGCTCGTGCTGGCACAACCAAATTTACATCTCTAGGAAACCGTTGGGATCTGGGCGGTGGACTCTCTCTTCATGCGTATACTTTATCAAGTAGCACGAATCCCTAAGTGGTGGTTTGCGGAGTATAGGTGATAGGAAGAGGACCACCAGTCCACCACACTTCACAAAACCACCCAAAACACAGGTTTTAGAAGCCCAAAGTGCACATCTGACATCACATGCGGATACCAACGCAATAACATACATAATACCCCAAATAAATCACTTTGCTTCCCAACTTTTTTTGTTTGTTTTGTTGCCTTGACACTGTAGTAATTTCCTTGGCAAGAAGAATATTCAGTTCGCATTTTTTGTTTCATAGTTGTCCTGGACCTACACGGTGCCCATGTTAGCCGAATTTGCCCCACAGTCGCAATTTCGAAAAGGCATTACGCATTTCGATCAAGATAATATGAGAATGGATTTGTCAATTTGGGAGATCAGAACTGTCGAGGGACACAGACAGGAACTTGATCATCCCCAGCACATTGTAGTGGAATACAACTTTTTTGCTGACAGGAAAAATTATGCATCGAGATTTTTATGAGGGGCACACAAGGTTTCTTAAGAGGATGCAAAGGTGCACAAACAAGCAAATGGAAGTTTCTAAAGCAATTAAAAATCAAAGAAGAAATCACACAGATTAAAGAGTGTCCAGGACCTTTTGGATAGAAGTACCATTGAACCCCATGTTAGGGACTGGCAGCATCATTGGTCGACCAAAACTTAGTCTCACATTGAATGCGCAGAGCACCGAGTTAGGGATAATTAAGAAACCTGTTTTGAGGCATACTGATTTTTTTTGAGGCATACTAATTCATTATTCCATCTAGGGTGGATTTATAAGGGGTGTTTAAAGATAGCGCAATTACATATATATCCTTAGACAATTTAAACTATTAGAGTGTCCTTATCCTCAAAAGCCTAAAATCAAAAATCAAAATAACCTTTAAACTTAAACATCTTTGACTTCAATTCAACCAAGCAAAGGAAACATGAATCGAAGTGAGCGACGTTGGAGTGCGAAATAAAAATCTCAATTGCTCTTAGATGTATTTGTAACAAACCCATCTTGTTTTTGATTGAATTTATTTTGTTTGATCGATAGATTATGATTTCAAAGATGAAATTAGGGTTTTCAGAAGATCAGTTCGGCTGATCTTGGAATATCAATTTTGAGCCGAACCTAGTATATGATTTAGAGAAACACTATGTTCGGCTAATGCGATTTTGCTAGATTTTGTTCGAATCAGCCGAACCTAGCCTTCTTCTTCATTTTAAATTTTCAAAAGATCAGTTCGGCTGATCTTGGAATATCATTTTTGAGCCGAACCTAGTATATGATTTAGAGAAACACTATGTTCGACTGATGCGATTTTTCTAGTTTTTTTCGAATCAGCCGAATCTAAAGTACGTCAGTTACAGAGTGATGTTCGGCTGATAACTTGTCAGTCGAACCTCTGTTTTTGAAAATATAACTAGGTTCGGCTAACAACTAGTACATTTTCAAAAACAGAGGTTCGGCTGACAAGTTATCAGCCGAACCGTTCATCTCGTCAATAGATCTGGGTTTTAAAAATTCAATTTTTTGACAGATTCAACTTATAAAAATGGCACTAAACCTCGTATAAAAGTCTACCTCTAATTTGAATCACACATTTTGGTCACTTCTAATCACTTAAATCTAAAAACCCAAGTTTTTTTTCGCTTCTTCTTCTTCTTCCTCTCAAAAATCCCAACTCTCTCACATAAATTTGATTTCTCTACTAATGTACCACTAATAATTTAATTTTTAATCAATCCTTAAAATTCCTAATTAATCAAATCCAATCATAATCATTAACACTAATTATGTAAAGGTAGTTATGTCATTATCAAAAAGGGTGGATAAGGGGTGATGTTGTTTTTTATTTAGTGACCCTATTTTGGCATTATTTAGTAGGGAAAATTAGGCACAGGCCCAAAAAAAAATAACATTCTCATTGTGAGGCCCACAATTAATTTTAGGTACCGTGACACCCATAATTATTTCTGTGACACCCATAATTATATGAAATTATTGAAAATGTCTGCATGATGGATTATGCATCCGCATGACGGATTATGCATCAAGGGTATAATTGGCAACGCAACTTGGATATAACATATCTAAAAATCCGCGCCTTGGAATTTTACAAATTTTATATCGTTGGAAATCTTTTTAAGAGAGCTACGCAACGAGTACAAACAAGAATATCAAATTTTATTTTTTCACGAAAAAATCGGAGGTGATCATCATTTTAGGCAAAATTTTCGAAAACTTGATACATAACCATTATGCAGCCACCAAAAAAGATGCATAACACATTCTGCAGACGCATAACGAATTATGCAACTATTTTATCCACTGCATAACAAATTATGCATTTGGATAACAAAATTATGCATCTATAACAAGTTGTGTAACCATTGTTTTGGTTGATTTTAGTGCGTGCATAAAAAAAATGATGCATAATGCAGTATGCATCTTTATTTACGGATGCATATCAGGTTGTGCAACAATTGTCTCGATGCATAATGTATTATGCAGTCATATTTTCGGATGCGTAACAGGTTATGCATCCATTTTCACGACTGCATAACATGTTATGTAGATATTATTGTAGGTGCATGACAAGTTATGCAACCTTATTTTCTGTTGGTTTCAATACTAAGAAAAAAGTAGATGCATAACTGTTATGCAACCGTTTTTTGGACTGCATAACAAGTTATGCAAAAAAAAAAACTGCAGAAAGTGTTATGCAACCAATTTCGAGAATGCATAACAAGTTATGCAACAAATTTTGTAGGTGCATAACCTGTTATGCATCACTATTCACACCTCCATTTTTTTCACCAACGTTGCAGATCCGTTCAATCTAATATCAAGACGGACTGGTACCCAAATCTCCACATCCTGTAGGCTTATAAATCAGGTGAAAACTGCTGCCAAAACCCCCTTATACAAATCCCAAAAGATCACTGCTAATCAGTCTACACAAGCTCTTCTTTCACTGAACAACACACCGACAAACTCCCAACTGCAGTCCCATTCTCTTGGCTCCCCTGAATTCGAGACAAACTCATGTTCCTTCTCTGTTTCATCTTGAAAACTCTCTCCTAATCTTCCAAGAACAACCAACATAACTTCACCACCATTCAGCCACAGAACAGACCAGGATGCAACCCAAATCATCCCAAGAATCTTCATAAGCTCAACCCAATACTCGACCCAAACTCCATTCATAAATCTTGTACCGCCAACTCCATCTCTTTCCATAACTGCCATTGTTTCAAACCATCTCTGCCTCGTACTTTGAAGCTTCAATTATCTCTCAAAACCCATTGAAAACTTCCCCCAAAATCAATCACGTAACAGCTGGACTTTTCTCAGCCGCTTCGTCAAACAGCTGCTATGCACAATTTGATGTTGTGTTGCATCTAGGAATCATTTTCTGTGGTTCTCCAATTCTTGCAACAAATTCAAATACGATGCAAACCCATAACTGCTCATCATTCATAAACATCAAAACAGTTCAGTTTCTCCTCCAATCAACACCAACAGACCCAAAATTGAGCTAACAGAATGACCATGTCTCATTCGTTCGTACTACCTATTTCTTGTTGTATTCAAGCTCAAGAACCCTTGCTTAATCCTGCAAGAATCATCCCACCAGAAACCATAATTTCAATAACACAAAACCCTTTCATCCAACTGGTTTACGTCTTGAAACTCAACCTAATTCAGCCATCACCCCGAGATCCATCTGCCACACCAATTCGAACCAAATACCCCCATTCAGCATCCATAAATCTTCCATGTAATTCCCATCTCATTCATTTGCAAACGCAAGAAGAAATGTAGCCTCATGGCTTGAACTGATGAAAAACTATACCACCTTCTCTGCTGGTGACTTTGGTATCTAGAGAAACCTAATTCCATTCCATTGAAATGTCCCCAGCAGGCACGCGTGTACAGCTCAAGTGGTGAAATCCACACCAACTTTCTTTCTGCAGAGTGCACAAATGTGTGTAGTTTTTCCTTTAGAAAAAAGAAAAATCGAATTTTATAAATTATGGGTTCTAGAATAATTTTTTATGTGAAATTGGGGGCGTCCGTGAACTTTTCTGGACGTGGATTTCACAGTAGAAAAAATCTGAATAATGGATCTGTCTGTAATTTTCACTATTTAGTATGCCTCAAAAAAATTCAATATGCCTCAAAACAGGTTTCATAATTAAGGTCAGTAAGGCCCATTAACAAAGCCCATTGCAGAACATCCCAAGAATCTCATTGATCCATTAAGAGGAGTTACAACATCCCATTCTCTGAACATTTTATATGACCTTGAGTACCTCCAGAGTATATATCGGCAGAATTGTTAATAGACCAACTAACTGGATTTCTAACCTTCTTTGTCTAATTGTCCTTGTTCTTCAGCTTTATTTTTCTTTGGAACCTAAGTCTGTAAAGTGTTCTATGTTGACACCAACTATTTAACAGTTCAAATCTTACTTGGAAAGTGGCATTGCCAGCAATTAGGTCACGTAAGTGTATGCACTTCTTAATCCGAGCCTCCACCATCTAGGACAGAACATGAAACACCTTGTTAGGAAAACTGGAGGACACGTCTATCATTTCCAAGCTCAGATTATAATAAGTTGCTTGTCAGTTTCTTATAGGAATCCATTGCTGTGAATCCTGCTGTTTTAGAACATTGTATCATGCTATGCAGTTGTTTCTCACACGCGTTCTTTTCTCTCGCAGGTTTTTCTCTGCAAATTGAATAATATTGTTTGGTGTGCTTTTTTTTTTCCCTTGCCAGAGGCTAATTATACAAATTTGTCAAATTTGTTCTTCACTTGAATAACTCCATTTTCACAGCCTGAGAGATCACTTGCTTGTTCTGTTCAAGTAATTTTTAGAAGGCAAGCCTCTGCCAGAAGTCTCTGGTTAGCTGCTTACTACAGGTGATAAGATTGAATGGCAAGCCTCTTGGAACGTGATATTTCGTTTCCTTTTCTTTGTTCCCGATACTAATACAATGTGTTATGAGATGAATACTCTGCTTAGAATTAGATGCATTTAGCTGATAAAAATTAAGATGAAGTGCGCACAAGTTTGTGGACTATTTACCGTTCTCTCCGAGTGATTCTTTGCTTTGAGTTGAGTTTGGAACCGTTTCCTTAATTGGTAAGCTACGTAATTGGAATTCCAATATGCAAGGGTTTTGTGTTTTATAAGGAATCGGTATACCTTATTGGCAAGGTACGTATTTGGGACTGCACTATATATATATATATGCACACAACGCCAACCTTCACCTTGTATATTGAAAATTGCAATAGCATAGCTATAACCATGAAGATACTTTCGAAGATATATTGCAAAAACAAAAGCCCCATGGCAACGCTGGGGAGCCTTCCTGAAGATATAACCGCGATTATACTTAGGAAGTTACCAGACATATCGATCGCTCGATTCAGAAGTGTATGCAAAGACTGGGATGAATTCCTCAGAAACCCTGAGTTTTTTTAATAATAAGATGCATCATCAACATGCTATAGAAACCAACAAGTTTAGTGTCCTACTTGAACCATGTAGTGACTCTTCTTACTACGGGGATCACTGTTATTATAGTATTCACTCCGTTTCTAAAAAATAAGCAAGTTTGGTTTTCACAAAAATTAAGAAAATCAATCATTGTAGCCACTTTTTCATGTTTTTTCCTAAAATATCCTTTGGTCCCCACTCATTTGTTATTAGAAAAAGATGAGAGAGAAGTGGTCCCCTTTTTGTATTAGGAGAGAAAAAGGAGAGAGAGAAGTGGTCCCTTTATGGGTATAGTAGTAAAATCATAACATTTGATTTTCCACATATGGAAACAAACTTATTTTTTTGACATACCCAAATAAGGAAACCTTCCTATATTTTAGAAACGGAGGGAGTATAAATTTTAATGTAAAATCCTCATCTTACCATATGCCTGTTAAAGCTGATACCCCTCCTGAATATGATCCATCTAGTATATGGGACAATTTTCCACGGGAGATTGTTTCATGTGATGGTGTAATCGGCTTACTAGTTACTAGACTTTGAGAAAAGAATCTGCTTGTGGAATCCATCAACTCGAGAATACACGTTTATGAACCATCACGAATCCTACGACAGAAACATCTTTTCCATATACAAAATTTGTTACGATTGGAAAATTGATGATTACAAGTTGTTCATGATAGTTGCTACAGGCCATGGTAGGTCTGAAGTTTGGGTTAGTAGATTACGTTCAAAATCATGGAATAGAGTTGGAGACATACCTTATGGTATATCTGATATTGATCTTTGTGTCAAGCCTTTAAATGGAATCATTCACGGGGTGAGAAACTATAAAGTTATAGTTTCGGTGGATATAGTTGAAGAGCGAACCAAAGAATTACAGATACCTAGTCGCTGTCTGGAGGAAAAAGCAACGAGTGGGTATGATTATATGGAAGTCGGTGTTCTCGGAGATGAACTTTACCTATTAGTTAATCCTAGACATCAGGGAAACATTGATCTCTGGGTGATGAAAGATTATGGAGTTGTAGATTCTTGGACCAAAATTATCACCATTTCGGAATATCAAACAGGATTTGAAAAATTAACGCCACTGGGGTATCTCAAGAATGGCGAGATTCTATTAAAGGGTGAACGTTTGACAAGCAAGGATTCTTTAGTCTTATATGACCCCAAAATCGGAAGACTTGTGACTTTGGATACCCCCGGCATGCCCGAATATTTCCGTGCCGCGACTTTGGTTGGAAGTCTATTTTCATTGTATTCGGGCGTATTCGTAAAGGATTAAGCCCCGTTTGGGATTGCTTTTTTTGAACCAAAAGCACTTTGTAACAAACTTATAACAAACTTTTACCAAAAATTATGTTTGGTAAATTTTTTTCAAAGTGCTTTTGCAGAGAAGCACTTTCATTTTAGGACTGTTTTTAAAAGCTACTCAGCACTAGCTTTTAAAAGCTGGAAAAGCAGAAACTGTTAGGGCTGCACATACTCCGGTACGGCCCCGTTCTCCTATGGAACCGGTCCCTGTACCTGGTGTTGACCGGTACTGAAATTTGAGTATCGATACCTGTACTTGTACCTGGTGTTGTACCGGTACTCCGGTACCGGGTTTTTTACCTGAAAAGAAACAGTTGAAAATACTAAAAATAACGTTTCCAATTTTCCATAAGTTCAATGTTTCATAAGTTCATAATACTAAAAACAGTTCATTCTGTTACATATTTTCAATTTCCATAAGTTCATAATACTAATTAGATTATTCTAAGTACTTGAACAGCTAAATTGCATTGCTTTGTTCAGCTGAACCAAAGCACCATTTCCTCACCAACTCATCCATCCAGTCATCAAAGCACCACTTCTTCACTGCATTGCTTCTGTTAAGCTGAGCCACTACCTGCAACTACCAACTCCTTATGTACCTTCCTGCCTGCAACAACAACCATATATACCATTAAATTTTATCCCCACAATATATACTCAGCATCCCCACATCAACAACTTCAAAAATGCATCATTTCTTAAGAGATTGCAATCAGTACTACTTTCATATGCATACAAAGAAAGTTGTTTCTACTCCTTTGTATAGTTATTGTGTCCTGTCTCGAATAAAGTTTTCAAGAATAAGTTTAAGGAAGTTGTTACATAAGAAAACAACCTTAAAAAAAGACTACACAGAAAGCTACCAACCTTGTTGTTGGGATTTTTTTGGACATCTATTCAAATGCTTTTGTAATCCAGCAGTGCCATTTACTTCATTGTGAGCAGCCTATCTTCTGTGGCAATGATGACATTCAGCATGAGTATCATTTATCCTAGTCATTTCCAACCAAACACTTGATCTCACTTTGCCGTGCTTCTTTTTGCTATCTCCAACTTCAACTGCTTCAGTTGTACTTGTTGGAGTTGCAGTTTCAGTTTCATCATTTGTGTGAGATGCAGCTTGAGAGGATGATCCAACCTCTTTGTGTTGAGTTGTACTTGTAGTCGGAGTTGCATTTGATGTGGAATCTAACAAACATAAAATACAAACACAATATTAGACTGAGATAAAATAATGCAATGTAAGGAAAAACATTAACTGAGTAACTGTCGAAAAGCAAGAACATACAATAATTGAGGTAAAAATTCAGACTATCAAATTTCAGTCATTATTAAATAATGGTGATTTACTAATTTGTGAGAAGATGTAGAGTACCCTGCATTTGCTACTCTGCTAGTTAAATGAATCTGTAAAAGCTTTCAAAAGCAATGAAACAAGACTAAAAGGGTTTAGAAACAGCCATGTATTTTCATTCAAAAGCTCAAGCACCAAATTACAAATCGAGGGCATCACTGTTACTCTGCTAGTATTAAAAAATAATAGAAAAGAGAAGTTCAATCGAGACACACTAAAAACCCCAAATCAATCTCATACAGAATTGATATTCAAACAAACCCTAAAAACACCAAATCAATCTCATACAAAACGATATTCAAACAAACCCTAAAAACCCCAAATCAATCTCAAACAGAACAATATTCAATCAAACCCTTAATCAATTTCAAATCGATTCAAACCCTAAATCAATCCATGAAGATTCAAACAAATTGAACAAGAAGATGCAGAATAGTTACCTGAGACTCAGATATGGTGAGGAAGAAGAACCAATCGAAGTATCGAACAGAGAGAAGAGTTAAGAAGAGATGTTGTTGCTGCTCTTCGAGAGAAAAAAAGAAGAAGAAGATGAATGAACTGATTCTCGAACTCGATAGTCTATTAGACTATACCTAGTAAGGATGGTGGAGATTAAATCTATATCTAGATCTTACGGCTCACATTAACCGGTACTTATGGTCCGGTTCAAGTCCGGTCCTCCCCAAGAACCGGTGTCTGTACCGGTGTCTGTACCGGCTACACCTGTTCCGGTCCGGTCCCGGTCCGGTATTTCCGGTTCCACTCCGGTCAAGGTCATCTCAACCGGTTCCTGTGCAGCCCTAGAAACTGTGGACCCACATAATTCGATTTAATTGATTCTCTATTTTAACCTTGTTAATTTATTATAAAGACAAGTTTTATCCTCAAATATTGTACATTGAACATTATATTTCTAACTTTTATTATATTTCTCTATTTTTTTTAATTTTTTATTTAAAATAATAAATACAATAATAATTAAAAATTATTAAAAAAATTAATAAATATTAAAATAATAATATTTTCTAAGTAAACCATAATCCTGATTTTTTTATTAAATAATAAAAAAAATAAAAAATAAAAAAAATATTACTTGTATTTTATTAAATATATTAAAATTAGAAATATAATTTCTTATAATAAAATTGTATTTAAAACTAATTTTTGAAATATGTCTATTTTCGTCATTAACTACACCACCAGCACTTTTAAATACTAGTTTACCAAATAGAATTTACAGTTTGTTAATTGCACAATGCTTTTTAAATTATATTTTACCAAATATCATGTCAATTTATTTCCACAACAAGCACAACAACGCATTAACACAACAGAAAAGCGCTTTTCTAAAATCCACAGCAATACCAAATTAGCCTTTATTCAAAAGTTCTTGAATTTGACATTTCTCCAAGAGAGAAAATTGAAAACCCTATCTAGCCCCTTAGAATGTTTTCTGCTCAGATTTTCCCCGAAGGATCCAAGAAGTGTGAATTTGGTGTTTGACCCTCTCTTACTAAGGGAATCCTACAAGGCCTGAGGTGTAAGCAGCAGCAACTATTGCTCCCTAGATTGGTTCAAACAACCACAAATTTAATCTCTGCATTATACAAACCTATATATGCATCTATTTTTTATTATCTTTTGATGGTTCTTCTTTAAAATTTAAATTCACTAATGTCTATGTTTTTTACTCTCTCCGTTAGGGCACATGTTTCTATAGGAGTATATTACTAATTTACTAGTAATGACTTCCATTTGCTGGAAACGTTCTGGTTCTGCGCTTAGGATGTTTACATGCATGCCCATCTTAAACTCTTGAACTTTGCGCACAACTTCCCTCTGAATTATGAGCCACCATGCAATCGGCTATTATAAATATTATCAGGTACAAACAATCTTAATAAAAATACGCCAATATTACATGAAGGCTTTGGGTGCTGATCCATGTGACCTGAGTTGTTCAAACATGCCTTTTTCCAAAGACCGTGTTTCATGATCAGGTCAGGTGTGTCAGTATGGTGCCCTGAATGATGGCACATCCACATGTGGGTGCCAAAATATAAAAAGTGTGTGCGCAGATAATAATCTCTGGCATTTCTTCTTATCAGACAGGCGCAAAGCCCAATTTTTCATTTTCCTGCGTTACTCTTTCCAATAAACGATAACAAAATTAAGGGTTTCATCAGTTTTTAATGGATTACTTCAAGATTCTCCCTCCTGGTATCACACTAGAGATTTTGACTCGTTTGCCAACTCAATCGGTGCTCGATTGTAAAATTGTATGCACGAATTGGAGAAATGTCATATCTCATCATCCATCATTCTCCAAGATGCAGTTACATCATGTCAATCATACTGCTGCTGAATCTGGTAAGTTGGGTTTTCTTGCTTTGACTTATAGGCGTAAATTACATTATTTTGAATATGATGAGGGTCATGATCAGTCAACAAATCCCATCCAGAGAAATAGAAGAATTGCTTTTACCCGTCCGTTTGAGCATTTTCGTGCGAGAATTGTTGGTTTATATAATGGGTTGATTTGTTTAGGAACTACAGCCACCAATCTGTTTGTATTTGTAACCCTATCACAAGAGAATATCTTATGCTTCCAGAAATTAAAAGAGATTGTGATACTGATGGGTATAGTTATGAGGAGAACAACTTTGGTTATGTTTCATCAACCAATGAGCAGGACCGTCTTAGGCACTAGGCCATATAGGCGGTCGCCTAGGGCCCCAAATTCATGGGGCCCAATTTTTTTATTTTTTTTAATTATAGGTAATATGTGACAGTAATAGGTGTTACAAAATAATTTTCTACGATAATTGTTACTAAATGTTTTGAAACAATTTATAACCGTTACTAATTACTAAATTTTTGATTTTTGAATCAACAACCCATTTTGGGGGTTTTATATGCTAATTTGCAGGGTTATAACCTCAAAATCCAATCAAAAAGGCTTAAACTAAATACGTAGATGTGCATCGCCTAAACTAAAAAGTGAAGTCTTTCTCTGATTAACCCGTAAAAAGGCCCCATAATTTAACTTCGCCTAGAGCACTCCAAAACAGTAAGACGGCCCTGCCAATGAGTACAAAGTTGTAGGGTTTTATAAGTTCAAGACTTATTTATATGTCCATATATACACTCTGGGAAGTGGCAATGGGTGGAGAAACCTTGGGAAGTTCAGTTTTGGATACAGGGTATGCTTGAAATATCAGGTTTTCTTCGCCAATGGAGCTCTTTACTGGCCCGACTAAAAATTTGAAGTTATTGGTGCGTTTGATTTGGTTGAGGGAAAGTTTTGTGAACATCTTTCACCGCCTCCTTTGCTACCATATGGTCATTGGTATTGTCGTATAATAGGGGTTTTGGATGGGTTCTTATACTTTGCTCTTGAGGACGAAGTAGACGGATTTCATCACATATGGCTATTGAAAAAGAAAAATCATAATCATCACAAGGAAGAGGGAGAGAAACATCAATCACTGGGTTGGAGTAAAGAGTTGAGGATTGAAAGACGACGCGAATCATTAGCCGCTACCAACAATGTTGGTGTTTTAACTTACGATATTTACTATCTCAGCATCTACGACACAAAAACTTCAACCTTTCAAAGGCTTGTGAAGTTTAAGAATGTCGTTCTGTAAGTACTCCCTCACGAGAACACCTTAGTTTCGTTGAAAGAATTAGGTGAAGAAAATACAAAAGTGATGGAGTCGACTAAAATTGAGGAGACAAAAAGCCGTGAGCATCTACAAGAGGATCCTGACCCTGAATACATATACCTATAAACTGGTAATTTTGTTGAGTTTGATTTTGAATTTGGATAACGAGTAACATTTGTATGAACCTGCATGCTGATATTATCTTTTTTTCTTTGCTAAATAAATCATTGTATTGAAGAAGGAAAATTACAAATGTTGTGGTAGGAAATCAGGATAGATTCCCCACCACTCATTACAGATATTAAATCTTCTACAATGTTTCGCAAATTTATCAGCAATAGAATTAAAATTTCTCTTTAAATGACTAGTTTTAATGAAGGAAAATGAGTCTAACAGGTAATAACAATCATCCATGATAGTTGAATTAAACCAGCATAGGTTGTTATCTTTATTCTTCAGATAATCCATAACTTTTTTAGCATCGCTGTAGAGACTTATGGAGGTAATTCCTTTGCTGCGAAGCCCAAGTGATTGCTTCTAGAACAGCTAGACACTCCGCCTCTTCAGGATTCCTTGCTATGCTTTTGGAATATTTTCATCCCTTGAAGTTACCTGCACTTGCGGTCATATATATACCAATGTCAGATATATTAGTATCTTTATCATATGACGCATCACAGAAAACTAAAGTACAATCTTCAGGCAAATTATCCAAAAGGGTTGGATTAGTAACATTAGGGACAGAGGCCTGCATACTAATGGCACTATTTCTCTGATTATAAGTATGTCATGTGACAAAGTTAACAGTCTCAGTAGATAATCTCATAGCCAATCTGGCAGTAGCAGAAGGCTGAATAGTTTTCTGTTGAAACACTCTAAAGCATCTGTCTCTCCATATACTCCAAGATGTAGTGAAGATTTCAATCTGTGTGTGAACATCACGGTTATTCATTAACCATTTTCTTATCCAGTCTTTGATTGTAGGATTAGTAACAGCATCCTGCAAAATCAAATACCCTTTCGGGGTTGCAGACCATATAGATTTTGCAAACTGGCAATAAAGAAGCAAATGTTCATTAGTTTCATTCACACTATTACTGCACATACAACAATAGTTATTATTACCAGGCACATATTGAGATAATCTTACTTTGGTAGGCAGAATATCAGAAATGCATTTCCAAAGAAACAATTGGACTTTAGGAAGGAGCTGAGTTTTCCACAAGGCCTTAAAAATAGGGTCAGGAGGAGGGTTAACAGCGCCATTAGGATTAACACTAGTTAAAACCCTATAAGAAGACTTCACAGTGAAGTTACCATTATGAGAAGAGGTCCAAATCAACCTATCCTCACCAGTCTGAGGTATTCTTATCTGTTTAATTCTATCAGCATTTTCCTGAGTACAAAAATCATATAGCAATGGAACCTTCCATTGCTTAGTTTCCTGATCTATAAAGTCAGCTACAACAAGATTTGGATTAAGGTACTGACTGCATAGAGTAGAAGTAACATCAAGAATCCAATTATCCTCAAAAGGTTTGATGCTCCTACCATGTTTGACCTCCCAAAAAGAAGAATTTTTCACAATATCTAATCCTTTAAAAATCCTTTTCCATACCCAAGAGGAATCCTGATTTTTTCTATAATGCAAAGGATGAGAATTTATGAAATACTTACATTTTAGAATCCTAAACCACAACTCATCAGAACCATGAACTAATCTCCAAGCAATTTTCGAAAGTAAAGCTAGGTTAAATTTTTTAAGGTCACGAAAACCTAGCCCGCCTACATGCTTATGAGTGTAAACACCTTGCCACTGTTTAATATAAATACCTCCTGGATTGTGTTTTCCCCACCAGAAGTCTCTCTGAGACTTTTCCATTTAATAAATAACATCATATGGAATTTTAAAAGAGTTCATATGGTATACAGAAGAAGATTTAAGAATATTCTGAACCATAAAAGACCTTCCATCTTGATTAAAATGCTTGCCTTTCCATTTAGCTACACTAGTATCAAAGTGATCAGCCAAGTAAGAAAAGGATTCTGATTTATTTCTATTAGTGAAGAGTGGTAAACCTAGATATTTATCATTTAGGACAATCTTCTTCACTTTAAGAGTTCTAATGAGAGAAACGCACTTATCTGGATGTACTTTTTTGCTGAAAAAGCAACCAGATTTCTCAAAATTTATCATTTGACCCGAAACAGAACTAAAAATATTAATAGCATCAACTAAATTTTGGGCTTCGTAGTGTGTTGCTTTAGTGAACAACAAACAATCATCAGCAAATAAAAGGTGGTCCACACTAGGTGCCTCCTTAGTGACTCTAGCACCATGAATCCAATGTTTCATCTCACAAAACATCAAATATCTGGAGAAGGACTCCATGCACATGATGAAAAGGTATGCAGACAAGGTATCACCTTGTCTCAGACCCCTAATTGGTCTATAAACATTGCATGGAGATTCATTCAATAAAATAGAAATGCTAGTAGTACTAACACATTGGTAGATTAGATCACACCAATGATTGAAAAAACCAAAAGACTTTAAAACATCAATCATAAAGGACCATTCAACCCTATCAAAGGCCTTAGACATATCAAGTTTAAGGCCCATGATACCATTCTTAGCTTTAGTTCTTTTCATGGTATGAACAATTTCATGAGCAATCACAACATTGTCATGAATGTTCCTACCTGGCACGTAAGCATCCTGGAAAAGGTGAGATGATTTTGCTAAGCAATGGTTTCATCCTGTTAACTATTATTTTGGAAATAATTTTGTAAATGGTTTTACACAAAGAGATAGGCCTAAAATCAACAGGGGATGAAGGGTGACTTTTTTTGGGGATAAGGGACAAAAAAGTGTGGTTCATTTCCTTTAGAATATGTTTGTTTGCAAAGAAATATTTTGTGTAGTTCCAGATATCTTGTTCCAGAATATCAATGTTTTCTTTGTAAAACCCAGGTGGAAAGCCATCTGGACCTGGAGCAGTCCAGGATTTCATTTGTTTAATTGTGGACCTAACTTCCTCAAGAGTGATTGGTTTTAACAGTATGTCATTATCCTCAGCTGTAATGCATGTGGAAATGCAGTTGAGGAATTCTCTGTTCTGGAAAGGATTGGTAGTGGAAGCAATGCTGCTGAAGTGATTGACCAATAGATCCTCTAGCTATTGTATGTCATTAGACCATTGGCCATTACTTAGCTGTAAGGATTCAATGTGATTGAAGTGTCTTTTCCTGTTCATTGAAGTATGATAAAAACTAGTATTTTTATCAAAACTTTTAATGTACTCAGTTCTAGACTTTTGCGCATAGAAATCCTCTTGAACCTTCTTCCAGTGCTCGATATCGAGTTCGACTTGTTTGATTGCATCCATGTTCTGAATAATTTGGGGTTGATTATTCAGAATATGAAGCTGTTCATTTAGGTGTCGAACTTTGTGATCTAAATTACCAAAGTGTGAAATATTCCACAATTTCAATTCATATTTCACATTACGAAGCTTATTTGTCATTTGGTAAGCATTAGAGCCTCTAGCATTAGTTTGATAAGCATTTTTGATAAGGTATTTACAAGTTGGGTCACTACTCCAACATTTAAAGTATCTATAAGGTTTGAAACTATTTTGAGACTGTGGGTTAGTCACCAAAATAATAGGTATATGGTCCGAGCCAATTGAATCAATATGGAATACCTTAGCATTACCATAATGGTTGAACCATAAACCAGTACCCATAACTCTATCAAGTCTAGCTCTAATTATTTTATCATCAGATTGTCTGTTAGACCATGTATAAGGTGTACCGGAAAAACCCAAATCATTTAAGTCAGAGCTAGCTATAGAATCTTGAATAAAAGGAAATTCAAGGATACTAGGCCTAGTATTGGTAGATCTCTCATGGGTGTGCAAGGTTATATTCAAGTCACCCATGAGAATCCATGGTTGATTAACCATAGTACCAATTTCTTTAATGTAATTCCATTGGTCTTTCCTCTCAGTATAATAAGTTGAACCGTAGAGAAAAGTGACCAAGAATTCAAGCTTACTAGCATCGTATGAAATTAAGACATTAATCATTTTACTGTCTTTCTGTACCAAATCACATTGGAAACCACTCTTCAATAGCAGTGCTATACCTCCAGAAAGGCCAGCGAAAGAATGGCACCAGACATTTGGGTAATTAAAACGCTTAAGATACTGATACATTTTAGACTCAATGTTTTTGGTCTCACATAGAAAAACAACATCTGGGTTTTGAGCTCTAATTAAATTCCATAAACTATTCCTGGTGTTAGGATTGCCAAACCCTTGACAATTCCACGACATTAATCTCATGTTTTGGATGAGAGAATTGTCTAAGCTTAGATTCTTATAGTTACCAAGTACATGAAAAGCAGGATTATTCAAAGGAGAAATTTTAACAGAACAAACACCAGTCTGAACAAAGTAGTGAGTTGTAATGACTAAATGAGGGGCAAACACAAGATTAATCAAATGGTTATCACCAAAGTTCAAGGGAAAACTAAGACAATCAGAAATCCAAGAGATACCAACACAAGCAGAACAAACAGGGAAGCAAAGAGTTTTAATGAGGAAATTATAAACCCTAAATTGAAAATTACTAATCAAAGAAATATGGGATTTAAACTGGGATTTAGGAGAAAAATTAAGAGATGGTCGATGAACAAAATTAAAATCAAATAGGAGTATAGAAAAAACCTGATTTGAAGTACTTGTGGTTGATTCAGGTGCAAGGAGATGGTACATCAAAGGGTTTGGTTCTCTGACTCCATTCTCAACATCCTCCATGTTCGAATCGTAACCTCCAATGCTAGAATCTCTGATCTCTAAATGAACACCTCTACCATTGATATTCATTTGGGGCATTTCTCTGAGATTGAGGTTAGGGTTTTGAGCATTCATATCTAGATAAACATAGTTATCTTCGATACCAGAGTCTCTACTTCTTTTATGCTTCCTCGGGTCAAACTCATCTTCATTCGGATCAACCGGCCCATTTTGGTTTGCACTTTCAGGCCCATTCACACCTTCAGTAACATTAGAAATGTTGTGCATTGCCTCCACCAAATGAGCGTGTTTTGCATAGTATGCTTCAAATTCAGGTTAGGTCATACCAAAGATAAAGATATGCCATGCACGTTCTTCACACATTTCCTCATTGTGATCAATAGTAAAACAATCAGGGCAGATTTTCCTGGGCTGTTTATCGAAATGATATTTAATCCACACCTTTTGTTTAGCTGCATTGAGTAACCAGTTTCCTCTCTTTAATGGTTGGCTTAGATCAACTTCAATTTTTGCAGAAACTACTCTTCCTCTTTTTGTATAGCCTCTGCTTCCTTCTTGAATTATTTTCTTTCCAATATCTTGGCATAGTTTGTCGAGAATTCCATCATACACATGTTCAAGAGCAAGACCTTTGAACATTACTGAGAATACTTGATGTGTAAACTCATATTCCTCGAGCGGGATTGAGTTATCATAAATCTTCAGCACCACAAGATGTTCATAGATAATCCATGGTACTTTTTCTAAAACATCATTAACATCATCAGCTGTTTTGAATTTGAAGACGAACAAATTCCTACCCATAGTGTTGATTTCAACCCTTCTATGACGTCTCCAGATTATATTCACATCCTTCTGCACCTTATCAAAATCGATATCATCTTTTGAGATGATCTTGCCAATTAGGCTGTTTTTCCATTGGTCGGCAGCAACATCAATATCTGCTTCAGAGATTAAACACCCTCTTGCACGGTTAAGTTGACCTTGACTCAGGTTTGAGTCTTGCAGTCTCTTAGTGAGAGCAGCTACTTGTAGCCTAGAACTTTGAGACATTTTGATGGAGATAGACACACAGTTTTTCCCTGGAGAATGAAAAACTCTTTTTGTGGATGCAGTCTTACTTCCGAAATACCCCAATATATACATTCTCAATATTTTAGGGTTTAGCTGAAAGTTTCCTAAAATATAGAGATATTTGCCAAGATAAGGATTATTTGTTGAGATATTCATATAATTCTGTTTATTAGAATCCGCATAAGAATAAGCCTTTAATTTAGGCAGGTGAAAGCCGAGATTTTGAATTTCCAGTAATTGCGCCTTTGATACAGGTAGGTTGAAACCAGAAATTTCAATTTCCAGAATTTGCGCCCTTGAATCACAATATTTACTGAAAATACCCTTGAAATTGTGGAGGTTGAGCAATTGAGGATCTTGAATTTGGTATGAAGAAAGAAGGGAAGATTGATTTAAAGAATCAATGGTAGTGAAACATAACGTTTCATGGTTCAAACTATGATAGATCAAAATGGAGGATATCACTATGAGAAGTGAAATGATTGCCCTAATGGAGGTGAACATGTCCATATCTTGAATATGGCAACACTACTATTTTAATGAGTTATAGAGATACCAAACTGCACCACTGCTCCTTTAACAACCACAACAGGTACACTACATCAACCAAAGCACTACAAATCGCACAAATTAGTTTTCCATGAAAGATACTAATGAGGAGATAAATATTGTAAAAAAAAACATGAAAGAGTTAGAAGCAGATCAAACACAGATATCAAAATAAGCGATTAAACTTATAAAATCAACATGCAATAACAATTCAAATAGACTAAGAGACACATTTAGATCATGAAAAACAAAGAAAGATCGAAGCCTGATCTCCTTACTTTGAGATGGGTTATTAACCTTGGTACATCACCATTCCAAAAGCAAATACGGTGATACTAAAAAACAAAACAGATAATCTACATGAATAATAATGAAATTTGAGGTTATTCGTTTTTACATTGACATTAGGCTTTACTTTACCTGTTCGGACTCCTACTTTAATTTAGAAAACATGACTTTGTTTGAGATTTGTCAAGGAAATTTAACTTTAGTAAACCAGTATTTGTGGACTACTGGACACCATTTTTGTACAACGTTACCAGATGAAAACCAAATTAACACCGCACAGGTGTATTATTTACTCTGGCAGTTTTGACTATTGACCAGGATTGGATGCTAAGTGGGGGGTACACGAGGCGGAATCGATAATTTTAAGCAACAACACTTTTTTTTTGCTGATATTGTCTTAGTTAGTAATATAGCGAGACTGCTGGTATTTTATCTTTATATCATACAGCCAACTTTATGGGATCGTATGTCTACTTTCTTACTTGAAACTATATTTCTTTGTTAGCTTTGCATTTTGTTCGTGACCTGACCTTTTCTGAATGGGAGAGTACAGTTGATCTATATTTTAGTGACTGCTTTTCTTTACATATTGGAGTCGAATAAGTAAATGCAGGCACTGCGAAACGCAAGAGGTTTCCAGTAGCACGAAGGAATATATTTTCATCTCACTTCTTAACATTCTTTGATTGATAATTTTAGGGGTCAATTTAGAGTTGTTTATATTTATGTCTAGTGTATTAATTAGTTTAGCGTTCATTAATTAATAAATAATGCAGAAACAATAGTCAACTAGGCAGAATTGGCTGTGATGACTGGCATCAATTAGCAAGGTTACTTGCAGACTACTGTCGGGATTTAGAACAAGGATTTCTTCAGTTAGATCCCAGGCTGCACCATTAGCCACCACAAGCTCAGTCACATTTGCTATTTCTTCCAACAATACTAGCTTAGTTGATTTTATTGCACTTGAACAAATATGTATTAATTGATCAAATGTAGTCATTATGTGGCCTAGCTGTCGGAGCATCTCATGCATTGATGGTTTGTAGTACCCTGCTTTTGTAGTTTCATGTGGAGAAATATTCGTGAACAACAGGTACTATTTTACCCCCTGCTTCCATTAAACACAATGAGAAGGCACATTTTTTAGGGTGCTAACTATCATATACCATACGTTGCCATTATGTCGTTAACCACAACCAACTTGATTGGTTTGTCCAAAATAATGCTACTTTTCCATCTACATGGGAAGGATCAGTTAACAAGTTACCTTGCAGACTGCTGTGTAATTTTATTTGGGTCAATGTGGCTAGTGATGACTAGAACTTAGAACAGGTTGGTTCAGGTCATATTACACAAAGTCCATTCTATTCTGGAAATGAATGCAGCATACTTCTTTCCCCACAGAATCCATGACCTTTTGAGAATACTGCAGATATTTGCTTCAAGTCTAAAATTGTTGTTGCTCGTTAATTTGTCTCATTTTTTGCTTCAAGTCAGTTTAAGACTTGGGTTTCATTTCTAGCCACAAGAATTCTTAATGCGTTCTTAACGCCACAAGTGTTCTTAATGCGGCATCATGACTTGTTCCTTGTGCAGAGATTGTATATTGGGTATCTAGCAGCTCCTACCTATAATCTGCCAAGAAAAAGCCTAAGTTATTTTCTGGCAGTTCAGTAGCTTTTTTGACCTTGGATTGAGTGTTTTTGTTTTGGAATAGTTGCGGTTACCTCTGACATTAAGGTTACAACATCCGATAGGCAATTGGGTCTAGTGCAGTCCTCAGGTGATGGCTTAGCCAATTAGGTAAGAGGGTGTTGCATTCTGTACTATTTGAAGAAAGCAGAAAGCCCCCTGTCGGAATATAACGAAAATGAAAATTGCAGTATCTGCAGCTGTAGTTGCATTCCTGAATAGGGAAGCAGAAATGTGTCTTAATAGGATAGAGGCCAACTGACCAGTAATCTCATTTTGTAGAAACAAGTAATTTTTCTTTGTAACATTTCTGTGGGATCCCACTTATTTTGTTTATGGATTTGATATGCTGACTCATATGACAAGTAAACCTGGAATACTAACTTCAGTAAATCAAATTCAGATTTAGACAAGAAAGAAGTTGGTAAAAGCAGTGAAGACAAGAAAAAACTAACTTGTTACTTCCCTTGTTTTTTTTTTTTTTTGCCATCATCGAGGTGATGTACTCTTGTACCTTTAATGCGACGTGTTGATGGTGCATCTGGAGCAATAAATCTGTGAACAGGTGTTTGTCATCTCATTTCTGGTTTCCCTTATGCCATAACATATTCCGTAAGTCTTTTCTGTTTATCTATTTTCTTTCTTTGGGGTTATATTCGTATTATACAGAATCTGCTGAGTTTCTCATGCTAGATATTGAAGGGTCATCTGATTTCTAGCGTTTGACAGGTTGGTCCTGTTGGAACAATATTTATTAATTATTATTTTAAAGTGTTTAATTAAATAAAATTAATTTATTGTTTTGTTTGTTAATGAAAAACTTATTAGTCCCACATTGTGGAGTTTCCACTTTTTAGTTGTTTTAAGAGACTATATAAGCTTTTTAGTCCCACATCGGAGAATTCCTCTTCTTAAATTGTTTTATTCCATTATATAAAGAAATTCACTACTTTTGTAAAATCATGGGAAAGGGGTTGCTCTATATTTTAGAGGGACCCCTAAGGGAAAATATTTTATAGCGTTTTTTAAGCATTCGCGATTTTCCTTAACGGTTTTTTCGGAGTTGCCAAGCTCAAGTTGAGCATCTACTACATATGCTAGTAGTAGGTGTATTAGGGTGTTTTATCCTGGAGATATCCGTCGTGTGAGGGCTATAGCATCACTCTTGAGTGTAGCCGGGCGCTAATGTCTTAAGGACAGCGTGTTGAACACGTGACTCACTCTATTTTCCAAAGTTTTGCCTTGTTGCTGTTGCGGAGATACGGGGAGCTTGTTCGTTTCGTCAAAGCAATCACTTCCATTATAAAGGAGCTAAGTATCAATAACTTTTGCTTATTTGTTTTTTATTTTTTTTTTGATTATTGCACCCAACAATCTTAAGACATTAGTATTTGTAATAATCGAAAACGATTGATTGGTTTGTGAATCATGGATGTTAATTGTGGAGTGAAAAACAAAAACGAATTTCTGGTCAGCTGTATAGTTTCAATTTTATCTTTTAATCTAGAAGGAATTTTTTGACACAACGTAGTAGACATCCTGATAGTTACCCACGTAAAATTTCAGAATTTTTGGAGTTGTAAAAGTATTTTTTTGATATTTTACAAAACAGAAAAACGTTTCTGAAAAATTCTGACGAGCAGAAAATTGTTGTTAACTAAATTAATTTTTGTGGGGTAACCATGAGTTTTTTGAAACGCTGGTTCAAACGAAGTTTGTATATATAGATGTTATCTTCAAAACTTGTATTTTACTTTCTGATTTGGAATTGTGATTTGTGAATAAAGGTGTCATCTCCGAGGGACATGGCTAATAGCCGCATGTGGTTGGAAACAAATCTTCCAAAGATGGCAAAGGTGAGAACATCGAACGCAACTCTAAGCATGGTCTTCATGATAAAGGTATATTTCGTAAACCTGAATCCGGAATTACTTTAGTTAAGGGTGAGTGTTATGTAAAATTCCTGGCCACGCGGCAGTAAATTGTAGACAACATAAAAACCTTAATAAGTAGAAAGTTAATGCTAATTTAGTTGAAACAAACTAGAACGAGTTTGGTGGCATGATGTCGGAAGTTATTTTAATAACCAATGTGAGAGACCAGTAGGTGGACTCTGGAGCCACCAAAAATGTTTGTTGAAACAGAGACTTGTTCACCTCCTATCATAGGATAGGGGATGTCGAGAAACTCTTATTGAGTAACTCATATGCAATAGAGGTTGCATAAAAGGAAAAGGTCGAGCAGAAGCTCATATCTGTAATATTCTCACATTGAATGAAGTTTTCATGTTCCGAGCATATGCGAAAATCTTGTATCTTGTTCTGTTGTAGATGGAAAAATATTTAAGATCTTAATTGAATCTGGAAAACTTGTTGTAACTAGGCAGTGATTTTTTAAGCAAGATTTATAAGACTTTGGGTCTATATAAGCTTAACGGAAAAACTGATGATGTGAACGTAGTTGATTCTTGTGATATCTTTGTGTGATTGATTGTTTACGTGGTAGACTTGGAACCGTAAACTTATAAGTCAATGCTTAACTGGCTAGCATAGGCTTCGTACCCAAATTTAGTTTGGATTTTGAACACAAAAGTGAAATCTGTGAAGAATCAAAATATGCTATAAAATCTTTTAGCACAAATGTCAGAGTAATTCTAAGCCTTTAGAATTAATTCAGTTAGGCCTAGTTGACATGAGTTCAACCCAAAACCACTGTGGTAAAAGATGGTTATAACTTCCGTAGATGATTGTACAAGGTACTATCTTGTATACTTGCTTAGGATAAGGATGACGCCTTAGAATCCTTAAGATGTATAAACTTGAAGTTGGAAACCAATTAGAAGCCTTGAACATAACAACCGTATCCTTAAGGAGATGATAATTTCCATGTTGATTAGTTCAGGATTACCTGCGGCCTTGTGGGGGGAGTCCTCTTAACTAGTATATCCTGAATAAAGTACCCTTTTAAGAATCAGATGAAACTCCATATGGTTTATGGAACGGTAGATGACCTTCTTATGAATGTGTCAAAGTGTGGGGGCGTTTGACTAAGATTGTAATTCCTCTTCCTAAAAGAACTAGATTGAAACCAAAAATGTTGATTGTGTTTTCGTATAGGGTATATTGAGTATACTTCTACAAATAGATTTTTGGTTGTGTGTTCTGATTTTTTCTGACATTGGTGTGAATATTATTACGGAATCTAGGGATGCTGAGTTCTTTGAACATGTTTATTCTAAACCTGTACCTCATTAGAGATGTGTTGTTGATCCCCTAGATTTATTTTCAAATAGTCAAACTTTTTTTTAAAGGAAGATGAAGTTGATGTTGAGCCTAAGAGTAAAATAATTAGACTTGAGACTCTTATGAAACCGACTTCATAACATGCCTAGCTTAGTCTGAGCCACAGACTTGTAAAGAAGCCTTGATATCTACTGAAACCCCATTCTGGTAAGAAGCTTCATTTAGTGAAATGGACTCAGTCCGTTGGAACCAGACTTGGGAGCTTGCTAGTTTACCTCCAGGTTGTAAGACCATGGGATGTAAATGAGTCTTTAAGAGGAAACGATAGGTAGATGAAACTGTGGAAAAATATTAAGCTAAGTTGGTAGCTAAAGGCTATAAACTAAAAGAAGGTGTCGATTTCCTTGATTCTAATTCAATTGTGACGGAAATTACTTCCGTTGAGATACTAATTGTTATTGCTGCCATAAAGAACGTAGAGATACATCAGATGGATGTTAAGACAGTTTTTCTAAAACCGTGAATTAGGTAAAGAAATTTACATAGATCAACCTGAAGACTTTGTAGTGAAAGGTTGGAATACAAAGTTTGTAATTTAAAAATCTTTGTATGGTTTTCAAATAAGCACGTAAACAGTGACATGGAAAATTTAATCATGTGATAATGGATAGTGGATTTAAATTAATGAATCTGACAAGTATGTTACAAGTAACTTGTTAAGGATGTCTGTGTAATTGTATGTGTATGTTGATGATATGCTTGATACAAACATAGATGTGATCAATTCCACTAAAAACATGCACTGAATGAGAACATTGACTTGAAAGACTTGGGCCCTTTTGATGTAATCTTAGGGATGAGGATTAGAAGATAATCAAACATTTATAAGTCTTAGTCGTTCTCATTATGTTGAGTTGTGCTTAAGAGATACAATCAGTCTGATTGTAAACCTGCTTGTACTTCGTACGATTATTCTTGTAGTCTCAAGAAAAATAAGGGTAGTGGAGTATCTTAACTTGAATACTCAAAAGTTATAGGATGTCTGATGAATTTAATGAACTGTAAGAGTCCAGACATTGCCTATATTGTGAGTAAGTTAAGTGGATATAATTGTAGTCCAGAGCAAGAGAATTCAGATGCACTGAGTAGAGTATTATGGTACCTAAAATACTCTTTTGATTTATGAAAGGTATCTTGTTGTCCTTGGGACTTTATGATGCAAATGGATAGTTGACTCAGAGGAGTCTAAGTCTACGAGTGGATATGGTTTCACTCTAACATGTGGGTTTGTTGTTGGAAGATTTCCAAACAAACATATCGCTCAATTCATTATGGAATCTGAGAGTATTGCGTTAGATAAAGCATGAGAGGGGGCCGAGTGCCTAAGATGCTTTTTAGAAGACATTCCTCTTTGGCATAGGCCTGTGCCAGCTATATCTATACATTGTGTTAGCCAAGCTATAATAGTTAAAGCTAAGAAATAACTAATCTCAATCGGCGTTATTTCCATTGATTGGATAAAGTCCAAGGAGAATATCGCGCAATCTTTGACGAAAGGTTTGTACAAAGAGATAGTTAAAAATGCATCGAGGGGGTTGGGGCTTAAGCTCATATATTAAACTTGCCATGAAGGATACTCAACCTTGCTGACTGGAGATCCCATGATCAAGGTTTCGAATGAGACAACTAATTTGTGGTGGGTAAAGGTAAACACTATCAGAGATTTTCATTCTCTGTCCCTTCCCTATGGTGTAGACGTGATAGTGTGACTGCATGTGGAGGATGACTTTTAATAAGTCTTAATGAGTTCTATAGTTTCAATTTAAGATTGAAGTGGGGTGTAGCAGTAACACTCTTTATGGAAACTCACCTATCTGAATGAGGAAGTGGGTCGCTTCCTGTGAGAATATGAGCTGATTCTCTAGAGCATTCTGAGAAACAGGATACGTCCAGGGCCAAAACGGACAAAACGGCACGAGCTTGGCAGCAATCTTGGAGATATCACCCGTGGTTGTTATCACGAATTACATCAAATGCTAGCAGTTCAAGACATAGTTCACTGTCTCTAGCAAGTAATGGTAATATCTCACTAAGCAAAGGTTCAAGACCTCATGGACACCTCTGCCTAAAATGGTATTTCCTGCGTTTTTTATATGATTTTCATTTTGATGGTTTTGGTATTACTGGAACTTAGGACCTAAAGGTCACTAAGGTTCACTAGTTCATGCTTTTTCACTTTGGTGAAAGATACCTATAGTCTCTGTGAGAATAAAGATGAAAGCTCTCATACTATATGATTTTGCAATCCATAGTATGACCCTGGGGTCAACACACTTTTGTGTGAGGAGAGGACGTAAATGACTAGTATGATTTCAACACTACGTTCCATAGTCTGTTTGGATCGGATTGGTTGGGTGTTATTTACCAAGATCTATCTGTGTTTTCATGTTTTATTGAGTTTTCATTCATGTGGGGGATTGTTGGAAAATAATTATAATAATTTTTTAAAGTTTTAATAAAAAATTAATTTATTGTTTTGTTTGTGAATGAAAAACTTATTAGTCCCACATTGTGGAGTTTCCACTTTTTAGTTGTTTTAAGAGACTATATAAGCTTTTTAGTCCCACATCGGGGAATTCCTCTTCTTAAATTGTTTTATTCCATTATATAAAGAAATTCACTACTTTTGTAAAATCATGGGAAAGGGGTTGCTCTATATTTTAGAGGGACCCCTAAGGGAAAATATTTTATAGCGTTTTTTAAGCATTCGCGATTTTCCTTAACGGTTTTTTCGGAGTTGCCAAGCTCAAGTTGAGCATCTACTACATATGCTAGTAGTAGGTGTATTAGGGTGTTTTATCCTGGAGATATCCGTCCTGTGAGGGCTATAACATCACTCTTGAGTGTAGCCGGGCGCTAATGTCTTAAGGACAGCGTGTTGAACACGTGACTCACTCTATTTTCCAAAGTTTTGCCTTGTTGCTGTTGCGGAGATACGGGGAGCTTGTTCGTTTCGTCAAAGCAATCACTTCCATTATAAATGAGCTAAGTATCAATAACTTTTGCTTATTTGTTTTTTTTTTTTTTGATTATTGCACCCAACAGGTCCAAGGCTTATTTTTCTAGAGCTGGAAAAGCCGAGCTAATCAAAAGCGTAATTGAAAGTCTGCCTGTGTATATATATGCTCCTTTTTGAGATGCCTGCTTCTAGTGTTCAGCAAGTTGAGAAACTTGTGCATAATTTTCTTTGGGACGATGATAAAAGAGTGGGTAGGAGAGCTCGTCTGTCGTAAGAAGAAAGTTGGTGGTTTGTGTTTATATCAAATAAAGTTAATAAATGATTCTCTCCTTTCAAAATGGATATGGAGATCTTCTCATGAGACAGATGCACCATGGAGGGTGATTGTTAGCGAAAAATACTGGTCTTCTAAAGGCTTTATGGTACATCTGTCTGGAGGGGTATCATGTGCTAGAGCTAATAAATTCAAGGATAATATCACGTACAAGATTAATAAAGGCACTTCTGTTTGCTTCTAGGAGGATTCTTGGCCCTTTGAAGAATCCTTGCAGCTGAAGTTCCCTGAAATTTTCCTCAAAGTTAGATCCAAGGTAAAATGGTGGGGGGAGTAGGTGTTTACAATGGTGTTGACTCTAAATGGCTGCTGCAAGGCCCTAGAAGACTTTATGCTACTGCGAGAGATCAGCTCGATCAGATTCAACCCAAACCTGAAGAAGTTTCTTTCAACTGGACGGAAGAAGATGAGATGCAGTGAAAGGTAATTCCAATAAGACATACTCAGTAAGCTCTTGTTCCTCATTCTGTCCTCTGCGTCTACAGCCTCTCGCCAGCCAACTATTTTCCGATTACATTTGGATGCAAATATTATTGACAGCCTACCGATAATTAATGTGTGTCAGAGGTGGTCACTCTCTCTTCATGTGTATGCTTTATCAAGTATCACTCATCCCTAAGTGGTTTGCCTAGTATTGGAAAGGACCACCATTCCACCACACTTCTCAAAACCACCTAAAATACTAATCCAGAGGTCCAAAGTGCACCCTGACATCACATTGGGACACAATGGCATATAAAACCCAAATAACTCACTTTGCTTCCGACTTTTTGTGTTTGTGTTCTTCGCAATGTAGTTATTTCCTTGGCAAGAAGAATATACAGTTTGCATTTTGTTTAAGAATTATCCTGGACCTACATGGTGCCCATGTTAGCCGAATTTTTTCCATAATGGCAATTTCGACAAGGCATTTGGCACTTATATTTAGATACTGCGAGAAAGGATTTGTCAATTCGGTAGGGAGACGGACAGGAAATTGATCAAGCTCCAGCACATTATAGTGGAATACAACTTTTTTGCTGACTGGAAAATTTATGGATCGAAAGTATCATCAGGAGCACACTAGGTTTCATAAGAGGATGCAAAGGTGGACAAATAAGCAAATGGAAGTTTCTAAAGCAATTAAAAAGCAAAGAAGAAATCACTGATTAAAGAATACGCATGTTACTCATCATCCATTTCCGAAAAAAATAATAATCAAAATGCAGCATAATTTACCACTGAATATACCGAGTTAGGGGTCCTTCCAATGGGATCAGGATTCAGAACCGATAGTCTGCAAATTTATGAATTGGATTCTTTTTTATCTCAAACTGTATAGAAACAGCTCCTTGGTTCATCTTATCTTCTTTTTCACGCTTCATTTGCAGTTTTTCCAATGCCATTCACATTAGGAACGACAACACCAGGCCGAGACATCCCCATGTATCGGGTCTGGCTGAGATTTCCTACATTCACGGAATGCTCATGCTTTTTGCTTCAAAGCTTCCCTGTAAGTTTCCAATAGCTCAGTCTTAGCACGCAGATTACAGGCATGCATATCAATTGCCATATCTTTCTTCAGTAACTCTTTTTACAGGCTCCCAATCATGCTAACCCGATGAACATTACTTGCAACTTAATCTAGCTGTTTTCAGCTTAACCTTATCACCTGTAGTGGGTAGAGCTAAACAAAGACTTCTGGCAGAGGCCTGCCATCTAAAAATGACTTGAAAAGAACAAGTGATCTCTCTGGCTGTGAGAATGGAACTTCATGTGAAGCTCCTCTTATCGTTGCAAACGATAAGATGTCACCATATGCTTGTGTCCATCCACCAACCTGAAGAAAAAAAACAAAAAGAACAGCAAATTAGTCCGTCATATGGCTGTTTAGCATTGCTTCTTGTAAAATTGTTAAAGAAATTACCTGTTGACCTTCAAACCAAGCTCTGTAAGGTGCAGTGACATCTAGTCCTAATTCCTTGGCAAGTCCATGGACTAGTGTCCGGCTTCCGGTTAATGGGATATTAGAATCTTGATCTCCACTGTAAAAAGAGAAGAAATGCAATTGTGTTTACCACCGATTCTTCCAATCTCTATAAAATGAATGTCCCAATGAAATTCAAGTCTAAAATGAAGCATACCTGTAAACCAGAACAGGTATTCCAGCCTTGACAATGGAACCGACAATGGAGATTGTAGGTATCTCTAAATCAAGTAACTCATAACCCAGTGAGCTGCAAAATATATATGGTAGACAAACACGGTCAACAACTTGGACAATTTTTCTTTATAAAAACATGCTATGAGGTGAAGAAGATGGCTTACTCGTTGCAAGCAATCCATTTGTCAACTCCTGCAAGACGAGCATGGAATGCAAACTGAACATCTTTTCTGTTCAAATAATTCACCGTCTCATCATCGATGCATACATCTATCTTCTTCCCATGTGACTGTCACATTGAAATTTGAGCACAATTAGAGACTTGACAAACTTAAGAACATTACCAACTGGCATTAGCTCAGTTGGCAAGGACACTGACTCTCTGGTCACTAGCTCCGTTCAAAACTTAACAATAATGCAAATGTGGATTCTACTCACTTGGGGTGTAATAACTTTGGACTGTGAGAGGACTGATGGTATACAAACATCGAGCGTAACATCGTATGGGTCGATGAATCTGCTTGATTCTTTTTTTACTTGACTCATAACCCTTGAACAAACAGGTGAAACATAGCCTCTGTAGTACTCACTCACATATCTTGAGTAGTTACAAGATGAAGTGAAAAGATTGTATGTAGAATCTGATATCAATCCATGAGACCAAATGAATTCCGCTCTTGAGTTAAAATCCGTAGCGAATTCTAAAACTGGGTTTCCCAACTGCAATTAAAACACACACAATTCAGCTGGGAACAACAAAGAAGTCATCAACATTCCCAATCAAATGCACACTAACTGGATTTCACTACTTACTGCAATTCCTTTGAGATTAAACAACTTCTCTTTCTTGTTGAATTGAATCATGAGTTCGGCTAGTTGCGGAATGTAATGGCCTGCATAACTTTCTCCGGTAATGAACAAATCTCTATGCTTGTACTGTGGGAACTTGAGAAACCATCTTTGCAGAAACACAAGATTGTCTCTGGCTTCAACACCCCAAAAACAAAAATTGCAAAGTCAATTTCAAATTTTTAAGAACAACCCATTTCTAAGAACATGAAAAGGAGTTGAAATCACCTGTAATCTTATCACCAATGGTGGCAGTATCATCATCCTCTGAAGTAGTCTCAGTAGTATAAGAAAACCCAACTCCAACTGGTGTTTCCAAATATAACATGTTTGCTTCTGAAAATTGAGACAGAAAAGATTCAATCCAGACATGAAAAAGGGTTTCATAAAACTGAAAAAAGATTCAATCTTTATGCATCAAAAGAACAACAAGAAGAAAAAGTTGAATACCTTTGTTCCAACTATACTCATTTCTCACAAGCACATTTCCATTAGGTCTAAAAGGTCCATTCTCAGAGAATGCTCCAACTCCAAGAGAAGAACAACCAGGACCTTAAACAAAAAACAAAAACCAAAAGAAGAATCAGAATCAAAAATCAAAAAAGAGAAGAAACTTTTTGATCTTTATAAAAAGAGAGGAAAAAAAAAGAGCTTTTGTTTTTAAATTACCTCCATTTAACTAGAGAACTAATGGTTTAGAAGCTGGATTGAATTCTGCTTCAACAAAGTAATAAAACAATGCCCTTTGTTTCTTATCATCTAAAGTGACATAACCTGAATATTGCTGAAAGTTTACAGGAGGTTGACCTGGAAGTTGTATAATTCTGTCAAAGAATGATGGTGATGACACTACAACCTCCATTGAAATGAAGAATTGAAGCAGAATTACAATAGCAACAACCATTTTCACTGTTTTACATGAGAATGAAGAAGAATTAATTGTGTGGGGTGGGTTTCAATTGGAGTTACAGAATGAATGAATGAATGAAAGATTGTGAAGCTAAATATAAGAAGAAACTCAGAAGAATGAGGGAAATGAAACACAAAGTGAGGTCATAGTGAGATTTCTTTTTTGGGGAAATTCAGTACTTATTGCTAAAAATGTCAACTTTTGATTGTTGTTTAGCAGTCAAATTTCTGTTGTTTGTTTTTACACTCAAAAATTTTAATTCCTTTTAAGAAGATGAAAAAAAAACAGTCTGTTATTAAAAGAAAGAAAGCGACTTTACAGTCATGCGATAGCTTTTTCTCTATCTTCTTCTTAAGTTTTTAACGAAGATGATGAGGCTGTTGTCCCTGTGCTGTGTGCAACAAATTGAAATCAATCAAAAAATCTCTGAAAATTTCAAAGGACCTGTATGTGAGGAATACAAATCACTTCTCGGATATTTACAACACAAAATTGGTTAAAAAGACCAAAATCAACAATTCCTGGGTGAAATGGACAGTTAGATTTTGATACTGTTTAAATAGACAGGACGTATTTAAATTTTTTTTTTATTTTTAATTTACACAGGACGTATTCTATTTCATCCTTGCTATTTTTTTTGTCATTTTATCCAAACTATTTTTTACTCGTCCTTTTGAACCGTGATTTAAAAATATTTAGATAAATAACCCATTTTCCGTATTTACAATGCACAAAATCAAATTTTGCATACTTTGGTGAATATAATTTGGTGCGACCAAATCAATGTCTGTTAGTTAAGTCTAGAACTTGCTTGTTGTACTCACTCCCCGATACAAGTTCAGATGCTTCTTTTTCTCACGCGGCAAAAAGCGATCTGTTTTGCTTTTCAACTTTTTCTCTGCATAGCTTCCCCTCGCTAGAATGGTCCTAGAGAATTATTATAATTGGTGGATACGAGGCACATTCCTAAAAGTTGCAATGAGAATGAGAAAATGGGTAGTCTTTCTTAATGACTCAGTAATGGTGCGGGTACATGTTGTCAAAAAGTTTTCGACTTCTACACTAGTAGTTGAGTTTTTTTTTTTTTTTTTTTTTCTGTCATTTTCCACATTACTGGTAACAATATTTTATTCATTTCCCAGGACGGGGTTGGTGGTAGATTTCCTCTTTTATTCTTTTTGCTCCCACAGAAGCATTTGATAAAATGAAAACCAAATTCCTTTTGGTAACAGTCGTGGTAATTTCTTAATCTCTTGTATACAATTGAGCTCCACAGAATGCATCCGAGGCTTCTCTTCTCCTCTTGTTTTTGAACTTCCATAAATAGCGACAAACTGAAAAAAGAAATGTCCCGTTATTCCAAGCATTATATTCTCTTATTTGTATTGTAAAATCATAGCAATACATAGTGTTTGTACTTGGCTGTGAGATGTCTTGCATCATCATCATCATCATTATTCTCGTGGCTTGTAAGGCTAAGCTAAAGAAGAATCAGAAGTATATAACTTCACATGCAAAGAAAAGAAAACCACAACACGGACATACTATACACTTTTTTCTCTCCAAAAATCGAAAATGACTTCAACAGAATCTATCATTTTCTCTCCAATCTCCCATCCATATTCTGCACCTTATGTTGTTTCCGATTCGGTCATAAGGACAATAATTGTGCTAGCATCGACCTTTAGAGGATATCTATGACGTATCAGTACTCACCAGCCCCTGGTGACAATATTTTCAGCTAGATAACGCTCCTATCCAAATATGGAATCCTACAGACAATATTGATGCTCATGGGAATATGGAATATGTCGAGAAGATATTTTCTGGCTAGATAACCCTTCAAAAAATCTGATTGTAGCTATTATCACAATATCTTAAACAATGCAGGATTATCAGACTTAGGTTTTATAGGTTATGATTTTACTTGGAATAACCATAGAGATGGAGCTAGCAATATCCAGGAAAGATTAGACAAAGTTGTAGCCAATTTAGAATGGACTTCTCAATTTCCTAACTATGAACTATCTCATTTGGTGGCAGTAGGCTCAGACCATTACCATATAGTTTTAAACTTAGATACTAAGTGTGCTAAAAAGGATTTTACTTTCAAGTTTTATGACACATGGCAAAAGAAAAATACTTGTGTGCAGACTATAAAGGATTCTTGGAATCATATTATCAGAGATTCATCAACTGATTCCTTAATTTTGAATCTTCAACCGCTTCAAAATAATCTTACTTTTTGGGAAAAAAAACATTTTTGGCTTACCTTCTAAACAAATTAAAAGAGTTTTAAACCAAATAGATAACCTTAATAACTCTTTGCATGTTTTTCAGAAAGAGGATAAGATTAAGGAAAAACTCTTTGAATTAGAAAAGCTTTATGACACCCAAGAAGCTATAACAAAACAACAGTTTAGGGATAACATGATTAAACCAGGAGAAAAAAATACTAAATTTTTCCATACCAAAACTTTAAAAAGGCGCAAATGGAATAATATAGAGTGTGTTAGAAAAAGTAATAATGAAATAACTTTCAAAAGTCTTGAGATTCAAGATACTCTGAAAGATTTCTTCTCAAATCTTTCTTCAGCTCCCTTGCCTTCTCCTCTACCGAATCCTGTTATCTTCTGAAATATTTTCCCTTGTGTTTCTTTGGAGGATAATGTTCTTCTCAATTCTGTGCCTACTGATGAAGAGATTTGGGCACTTATTAAACAGCTCAAACCAAACAAGTCACCAGGCCCTGATGGATTCCCAGCAAGCTTCTTCAAGCTAAATTGGTAAACCTTAGGAGAACAAGTCACTTCTGCTATTCAACAATTCTTTATCTCTGGAACTCTGCACCCAGAATTCAACAAAACCTTTCTTTTTCTAATCCCTAAAATTAGACATCCTAAGGACCCTAGTGGCTTTAGACCTATAGGGTTGTGTAACACCTTGTATAAGATTATTGCTAAAATTCTAGCTAATAGGATTAAACCTCTTCTAAATAATTTCATTTCTCCTTTCCAAGCAGCTTTTCTCTCTAAAAGGCAAATATCTGATAATATCATTATTGCCCAAGAGATAATTCACTCCTTTAAGAAAAAGAAAGTGAAGCATGCTGGAATGGGAATCAAAATTGATACGTCTAAAGCATTTGATAGGGTTGACTGGGGTTTTCTAATCTCAGCTATGAAAGCCTTTGGTTTTGATTCAAACTTTTGTAAGTTAATTTTCCAATGCATTTCTACCTCTTCAATAGCCGTCCTTCTCAATGGAAGTCCTGGGGAGTTCTTTAAACCAACTAGAGGTCTTGGGCAAGGAGATCCTTTATCTCCCTATCTCTTTATAATTTGTATGGAAATTTTCTCTAGAATGATTTTAACCAGTGAAGAGGAGAAAACTATTCATGGAATACAAATTACTCCAAAAAATAGTCTTCTCTCTCATCTTTTTTTTTGATAATGATTGCCTTCTATTTATTAGAGCTGATCTTAAAGAGTGTCATAATATCCTAGCCTTAATTGAAACCTTTAGTAAAACTTCAGGTCAATTAATAAATTTTGAAAAATCTGGTGTTTTTTTCAGTAAAAAGGTTCAGCCAAAGCATCAAAGGATGATTAGTAGGCTGTTAAAGATAAAAAAAAAGAATTGATCCAAGAGACACTTATCTAGGAACACCTCTTTTCATTGGTAGAGCTAAGATTCAGCTTTTTGAAAGAATAGTATAAAATATGGAGCAAAAAATACAAGGTTGGATTGGTAAAACTTTAGCTCAAGAAATTTTAGCTCAAGAAATTTTAGCTCAACCAATTGGTAAAATTGGTTATGAATAAAGCAATTTTAGCAAGTATGGCCAGTTACCAAATGAGCTGCTTTATTCTGCCAAATAAAATCACTAAGATAATAGATGACTTGCAAAGAGACTTTTGGTGGGGAAAATAAACTAATCATAAAGGATATTATCCTATATCTTATTCTTGTCTCTGTAAACCTCTAAAAAAAGGAGGACTAGGATTTAGAAATGCCCATAAATTTAATTTAGCTATGATTACTAAGTTAGCTTGGAGGCTGTTAACAGAACCTAAAGCCTCATGGGTGACGCAATTAAAACCTAGATACTTTTGAAAATCTTCCGCATTTAAGGCCAAAATTCTTTATTTCTTTATGTTGTGGTGGACAAATGTTTATGTTAATGGTTGGACAAATGTATTTTTAAGGTTTATGGGACATTTTTTCGTATTTTGGACAAAAAATATTGGATTTCTAGTTGTTGAATGAATGGTTTGTTTAGCTATGTAAAGTTCAATACTTATGCCGGCAGGCTTTTTTAAGTTACAGTGCCGACCACATCAGGGCCGGCAAGGTTTTGAACTGTCAGACTACCGGCCCTGACACCAGAAATTATTTGCATACCAAGGCGGCAGGGTAATCAGATCAAAACCTATCCGGATGCTCCAAAGCCGACAGGGTATTATATTATAGACCATGTCGGCTATGTGTTATAAGAAATACCTTCTCCTGATGCCTAAAATCATCAAAGGTCGGCATGGTTATAAATTATGTTCCTTGCCGACCACATCATGGCCGGCACGCTAGTGACCAAATACCGTTCCGACGGTTAAACAGAAAATTTCATGTTCTCCTGATGCCTAAAATCATCAAAGCTAGACATGGTTATAAATTATGTTCCTTGCCAACCACATCATGGCCGGCATGCTAGTGACCAAATGTCGTTCCGACGATTAAACAGAAAATTGCATGTTCTCCTGATGCCTAAAAGTCATAAAGTCGGCATGGTAATAAATTTCCTACCCTGCCGGCCTTATTATAGTCGACATGCTAATGACCAAATACATTTCTGGCGGTTACAAAGAAGAAAATGATCTCCTGATGCCTAAAATCACCATAAGGTCGGCATGGTAACAAAATTTCGACCCTGTCGGCCGAACTTTGTCGGCATACTGAGGAAATAAAAACCGTGCCGACGGATTCAAATTTCAAATTTTTGCAAGTACAATTGCATTGATTGACTTGTACTTATACGCTATAACGGCCAAATTTGGGCACCATCCTATAAATACACTACTTATCTCCACAAAACAACACACAACTATTTACATATACTCTCCAAAGCTCATATCATCATACACGCCATCTAACTCACCCAATAGCTCTCTACATATAACAATGGCTTCATTTGATTCTAATGAAGATTTGGCAATCACCAAAGCTTGGTATGCGGAAAAACGACTTAGACGTCAATCCTCCGAAAGGGTGGATTCCACAACCTTTTGGGCTAGGGTACACACCAAATTTTTGGCCAAGAGTTTGGGAATCCTAATGCAAGAAGTGTTCAACAAGTCCACGAGAGGCATCTAGTCATCGAAAACGCGATACTTGCTTTTTTAGCTCTCCAACCTCGGATTTTTAACACTCTCCCCTTCACCTTGTCCATTGCACAATTTGTAAGTAATGTTGTGGTTTTTTTTTACGTAACCCATGTTGTTTTATCTTCCAATGAAACACCACTAATAAATGTAAATTTGTTTTTGTGTTTTTGTAGCATGAAGTCGTGAAAGCGCGCTACTTGGAGGAAAAAGGGGAAGCATTCGCGTTCGATGCAAGCTATCACTTCTTGGCAGAAAGAATCCCGGAGGATAACTCGGACTACTTGGATGTTGTATCGTCTTCGGAGGAGGAAGATTGATGGCTTTAGAAGTTTTTGTATTGGTTTTGTGGGTAGATCTCTATGTAAACCCTCACGAGACTATAACTCGTCCACTAAGGTCGCCTAGGGGTTCAAGGTAATAAATCAATACCATGCCGACTACATACGCATTTATAACAGGCTCATGTGCATCAAAAAATATAACAGCCGACACCTTCTTCATTCGTATACGTTCCCGGCCATAATAAGTCGGCATTGTCTTCATTCGTCGACCTTGCCGGCCTAAAATGGTCGGCATGATCTTCATATGTCGACCTTGCCGACCTTTCATACTTTCAGAACTGAAAATGTGGATTTCTTCTTTGATATTGAGTATGATTTCATACAACAGATTTGCAATCCCTTTTTTAGAAGTGTTTCGGTTGTGTGCTTCATTTTCGTTGCAAGAGATATTCTCAAAAAAAAAAAAATCATCAAAAATCATCCCACAAAAGTTCAATCAAAAACAAAATTTCATAACTTAAATTCATAAGTTTTAATCTGTTCAATCAATCTAAACTCAATTAATTAATCTAATCGAAATTTTTACTGTTAATTAAACAACGACATATTAGCCATTTAGAAAATACAAGGTTAAGGGGTGACTTCTTTTACTTTAAAATGTCTTGGATTTTGTCTCATTAGGTATACCCCAATTAATTTGGGTATTACCCCAATCAAGCCAGGAATAATAAGTGGGAGATCAATGAGTCTTTTAAAAGTGTGATTATTTGCAAAATGTACTGTTTTGTTCTATTCGACTTACAATTTACTAGTTACTCGACGGCTACCGGATGTTAACGCAAGGCGGTTAGCCATTGGTGGTTCATGGTTATATGAGTCAAAAGTCTAGAATTTTTATGAGAGCGTTTGAAACTTGCAAATCGGATAGCATATGAGAAGCTACTTTACGTACTTAAGCCGAAGACCGAAAAGTAGTCTGGAAAAGAAACTCAGAAAATGCTCCTGATTTTAAATCCCACAACACAGGGACGTTGGGACTCATTTGAGTCTTTACTGACCCCAATGTTTTGAAGCTTTTTTTTGTCCGGCCTATTCCTTATTGGGATCAACCTCGGGATAAAAAATCGGTGAGTATATCACTGCTCGAAATTTCATATGTAATGATTTTTAAAAGTGAGAAAAAAATAAAAATAAACTTTGAACCAAAAACAGCCTGGCGAGATTGGGGTATATCCAACTTAATTTGGGTATACCCAATAAGATAAAATCTGGTCATTATGAAGTAATACCAAGCCACCCCTTAACCTCGTATTTTCTAAATGGCTAATATGCCCTTGTTTAATTAACATTAAAAATTCTGATTAGGTTAATTAATTAAGTAGATTAAAACTTCTCAAATTATGAAATTGAGTTATGAAATTTTATTTTTGATTGAACCTATTTGGGAAGGTTTTTGATGAAAAAAATTGTTTTGAAAAAATCTTTTGGAACGGAAATGAAAGCACACTACCTTAACACTTCTAAAGAGGGGATTGCAAAGATGTAGTATGAAATCATACTCAAAATTAGATCAGAAATCAACACTTTCAGTTCTGAAAGTATGAAAAATCGGCAAGGTCGACGATGAAGACCTTGCCGACTTTTTATTTTTTTTGACATACAGGAGACGACAGAAAAAAGCCGGGAAGGTCTTCAAAAAATACCCTGCCGGCTGTTGAAAATACCCCTCCGGCTGTTGAGAAAAATGTATTAGTCGGCAAGGTTTTCAAAAAATATCCTGTCGGCTGTTTATTAGTCGGCAAGGTCTTCAAAAATTACCTTACCGGCTGTTGAAAAAATTTACAGTCACCACGGCTATTATGAAAAGTCGGCAAGATATGCATGTCACGACCTTGCCGGCTGTATTGTCCGGCAAGGTCTTCAAAAAATACCATGTCAGCCGTTGAAAGAAATTTACAGTCGCCATGTCTATTATGAAAAGTCGGCAAGATATGCATGTCACGACCTTGCCGGCCGAAGACACAGAAACCATAATTTTTGATTTCTAACCTAATATAACAGTTATATAACAACCAAATCACACAACACATTGATGAGTTTAAGTTTAGACATCACTTAGAGTCTTCTTTTCGCCGGTCAATGTTGGAAAATCAATGTTGAAGATTTTCGATTGATGGAAGAAATGGAAGAAGATGAAGGGGAAGAGCAGAGAGATTAGAGAAGAGAGATTAGCGAAGATTGAGAGTTTTTTAATTTTAGGGTTTAATTTTTAGTTAATTAGTTCAAGGGTATTAAAGTAAAATCACCAATTTTTGACCACCCCTTAGCAAGAGCATTAGGTCCATTTAAATTTGGGTATTACCCCAATTAATCTGAATATACCCCAATCTCGCCACGAAAAAAAAAGGTGTTTTTTATTTTTATGAACCGCTCTTGCTTTTTGAAAAGCAGAACTAACACACAAGCCCTTAGAGCATCCACAGTGGGCGAGTATAACCAAATTTATGGGATGAGATCCTAACACAGTGGGACGGAGTAAAGATCAAATTTGGACCAAAGATCAAATTCCAGACCAAATATGGTCGCGACCAAATCCCAAATTCTAATATAGTCGGGCGTAAATTTAAAGTACGCTTGATGCTGGGCGTAAATTTAAAGTACGCTTGTTAACGGGCGGAGATTTAAATTACGCCCGATGAAATTTTAATTAAATAAAAAAAAAAGGAATGAGGCGGACTTTTAAAGTCCGCCTCTTAAAATTTGCAAAGTATGGGGCGGACTTTTAAAGTCCGCCCGATGGAATTTTAATGAGGCGGACTTTTGAAGTCCGCCTGTTAAAATTTAAAAGGGATGGGGCGGACTTTTAAAGTCCGCCTGATGGAATTTTAATGGGGCGGACTTTTAAAGTCCGCCTGACGAAATTTTAATCATGTACCGTTGCGTCACACCACGGACTAAACCCAAATTTTGGTCTTTTTTTTTGATCTTTGATCTTTGGTTTTGATCGCACCACTGCAGTTGCTCTTATAGTGTATTAATAACAATAGCCAATTACGAAATCAAAAACAAAGATATTTTACTACATAAAAGTTAATTTATTTACTTCGAATAGTTATTTTTATGTTATACACCCAAACAAACTCCGAACTCTTTTTACTCGTAGAAATCAAAATTGAACTTGCTAACTTGTATCGAAACGTGCTGTAGACATGTATAATACTTTGTCCTTGATGGAGATCTTTTGAGTTGTATCCCAAACTAACAATAACATCAAAACGGGTTACAGATATAGATATACCACCGCTGCTATGGTAGGATAATAATGTGGAAAGTCAAAGGCAAACAACTATAGGCAACAAAAATTCCACTGCTTTGGATGTGCTTCATTATTCCCTTATATCTTGGGAATTTGATAGATGGGACTTCACCTTCTTCTTTCCTCTTTTTCTTTTTCATATTTTCATGTCTCATTATTCCTCACTCGTGACTCGTGATCATGGTTTAGCTGCTCTTCGGCCATTTTCTCATTACTTTTCACTTGAATAATCACCAAATTTGGAGACCATAGGAGAAGGTCATGTAGAGTTGTGTATCCTTTATATAAATCTTTTTCATATTTTAAGTGTCTCGTTTTTTACTGGGAACGTGACTCTCAAGCAAACCTAATCTTCACGCTTAAATTATGATGAACTAGATAAATACTCATTTCTTCAAGTGGTGGGATGAATGATTTCATTCCAATAGATTAAAAAAAAATGTAAAACCAAGCGTTGGAGAAACTATGTGTAGTGGCATAAAACCGCACACTACATCCATTGGTATAGAAGATGAATTAAAATTAAGAAAAGATGCACAACAAACATAGACACAAAGATATACGTGGTTCGGTATGATTACCTACGTTCACGGGGTGAAAGGATGAATGCTATTATTTCTTTTCTTTGATTACAAGGTGTTCTCTCCTTCTCAAACGGTGTAACTCTCAAACTCTCAAATGTAGTGTCTTGTTTCTCTCCCTTTTAACCTGCCTCTCTCTCTCGACCAGCCCTTGTATTTATAGGCCAAGGTCGAAACACAACAGAATTACAGTGTTGGTCACATTACATAAGTTTAGATGTTTCCTATCGGGCCTGTGTTGGCGCTCTCCCATCTTTCTGGTATGGACGATAGAGTCTTGGTGTTTGATAGTTCTTCACCCGAGGCCGAGTCCTGATCGTCTTGTTGACACAATGTCGCCCTTCTTTCTTATCGTTCCATTGTTTGACCAGCTCCCTTTGTCTGACCGAGTGCTTTCTGATCGTCCGTCCGACTTGTCAGAGGATAAGGGTCACGTCCCATCCGGCAGCTGTAGGGCCATCACGTCCGACCCACGTGACACCTCGCTCTTTGCGCTATTTGGTTCTATCCTGTGCTTCGCCGCTCTTTCCTCTTCGGTGTATTATAGCTTAGGATCTTGCCACCTAGACCTGTGGATTATTTACACCTACATTTATGCCCCTTCTTTCGCTCGTGTGCTTGGCACGAGGGAAAGAAAATCGTTCCATCTTGCCACGTCCTTGAGCATGCCGAGAATTCCTCTATGCAGTTCCCCACTAAACATCCCTTTATGACTTGTAACCTCGGCGTCGGTCAAGACACTTCATCTTATAAATATCTCCCTTTATATTCTCTTTCCTCTATTCGCCATTTTCAGAGAAACCAAGCGATGTTCTTTCTTCTTCACCTTCCTTCCTTGCCGGCGCCATTAACTCCGGTGACCTTCTCATCTTCTCAGTTTTCATCTTCGTTGTTTCCGTTGGTGAGGTTTGCGACAGTCGTGGTTGGTTCCTCTTTTTACTTCTCTCTTCATCAGAGTTCATATTTCTCCGTTTGCTCTCTGCCATGGCTACTTCTTCTCCGTCAATGACTGAAAAAAGGTGCGTGAGTGATACCTTCTCCGAGAGCGATGTTGTTTCTCTTGATTCCTTATTTTGGCTTGAGAGTCCTTCCCATCACGATTATCGTGATATAAATTCCCTTTTTCCTGATGATTCTCCCTATTTTTCATGTTGGGATGATAAGAGATTCTCCAAAGACTTGTCTGATGATGAGTTTATTGAACAGTTGAAGGAAGAATTTAGTCTTCAAAACTATGAAGTGGCCCTAGTCTTGGGCCAAACGGGTGTGTTGAAGAAGACCGATGTCGATAAGCATGAGCAGTCGTCCGAGGTGGTCATCGTCACTCGTGCGCAGTTAGAACTTGGCCTTCGCTTTCCTATATACAACCTTTCCATCCCTTTCTACTATGAGGTATTGTCGCAGCTTCGTCCGTATCGGGCCTTGACTCAATGGAATGGCAACACTTTCCGTCTGATGAATGAGTGGAGAGACCGAGGCGAGGGTCATGGATCGACGACCGATTGGTCGACCTATAATCCTGGAGACGCTCCCGATTACACTTCTGCCAATTTTATCGTGAACTACCGGAGCGGGACAGCTACCAATGGCGACCTAGCTGGTTTTGCTGCTAGCCCTCACCGTCAGAAATCTATGCCTGAGGGTGTTGACAGATTGATGCTAGATGCTCATCCACTTGGTAAAGGTTCCAACAAGCGTGCTCGCCACACCAATGACCGACACTGGGACCGAGTTCTACTTCTTGTTCGCGGCCAAATTTTGCATGATAGCTTTACTCCTCCTCAATTTCCTGCAGAGCCTTATCCATTCTGGGTGATTAACGATGATAAGGTATGTTTCTTTCTTTCCACTTTATTTGATTCCTGCTGTATCGGCTTGGGGTACTGATTACTTTCTTGTCGTAGGTTAAGCCTCAGAGCGAGTCTACCAAATCGGCTTCTATTTCCAAGAAGAGGAGTGCTGGCACAAGGGTCGAGGAGGATCAGGGGAAGGTAACAAACATATATCTTTTATTATAAGTACATGTACTTTCCCCTGTTTTTTGGCTTCACGTGTTCTGACGCTGAACCTTGTGCAGAAATTTCCTAGGCGCGAGGATGAAGATGTTGGATGGTCCGATACTCGTGGTAGTGAAAGTTTAGTTCCAAGGCGTAATCCTCCTCGGGAGAAGGTGGCAAAGGGCATGGTGTTGAAAAGATCGGACGTTGTGATCGATATCCCCGATCAAGATGATGAGGACGATATATTCGGGGACGATCAGCTGTTTGATGAGGATGCTGGTGGCCAGAAGGAAGCGGAGGTTTATGTGGAGACTACTGTTGTGACTCCTGTCGTGCAATCTGGTGATCAGGGGCCGACCCAAACATCACTCCAAAAGTTTCCCTAGAAGGATGTTGGGTTTCCCTCGGGTGTTCAGACGTCCTTTACCATATCGGGCCCTATTTGTGATTCACTTGGAGCATTGCACTCTGAGGAGTTCAGCTCCTATACTGATGAGAAGATGATTGTTGTCGTGCCCCTGAATCGTGATATCGCGCCGGTCTTTGATAATTTGGTAAGTGATTTGTTTGCACTTTTCCTTTGGATGTTATCGGACCCCACTAATCTCGTCTTGGGATGGAATTTGTAGGCGTTGAATCGGTCGAGGTTGGAGGCTGCTCTCCGTCGACAAGAGATTAGGAAGTTGGAGGCTGCTCTTCAGCAGGAGAAGGAACGATCTCGTGATCTAGAGATCAAACTCGCCGATGCACAAGGTATATTGTTTGCAATAGTTGTGTTGATTGAGTTTTTCATACCAATGTCCTGAGTCAATTATTATTCTTCTAGCCGAAATATCTAGTATAGATCTAGACGCTTATTCGGTGTATAGGCTTATGAAGAGAAAGTGGGATATCGAGAAAGATCTTGTGGAGAATCTTCGACAACGAATTTCCAATAAGGATGGGAAGATAGACCGACAGGAGGCCGAGATCCAGCAACTCAAGAGGAATTAGACCGATATCGCCTGTTTAAGTATGTCCCTGAAGAGATAGATAACTTACGGACCCGCTTGGCCATCTTTCAAAGACTTGCTGGTGATAAAACGTTACTAACCGATAATCTGGAGAGTCAAAATGGTTCCCTTAAGCTTCAAAATCGAGATCTTCATGAAGATCGGCGACGAATTTTGAGGGAAAAAGCTGCGGCCGAGCAGTCCAACCGAGATCTTCTTGAAAGGACCAAGGGTTGCGATAAGCTGTCCAGTGACCTAGAGTGTACCCAAGCCCAGTTATCGACGCTACAAGTGTCCTATAACCGTCAGAGGGCCGAATGGAGTGATCACAAGAAATATTGCCCTTCGAATGAGTTCAATGAACAATACTATAATGAGTTAACCTTGAAGCTTTCTAAGGCCGAGGACGAGTTGGCCAAGTCCGTGGAGTCGTTAGAATCTGTATTGCCAATTCTGTCAGGTCTCTGGAGTCCACGTTGGGGCGACCTTAAGACCTAGTTATTTTGTTGTTTTTACTCCGTATTCTGTTATGTTCTGTGTTTAATATGCTTATAATGTTTTTTTGCAGCCGAGCAAGGTCGTGTCAAAGATCTGGAGCGATATGTGCAAAATCTCGGGCAGGAGGTGGAGCAGTGAAAAAAGGCCGAAGGTGAGGTGAAGGTTAAGCTCCATGCCGCCGAGGCGAGGTCCGAGCAGCTTTCTCACCAGATTGTGGACGAGAGAAATGCTCATCAGAGCGAGCTTGCTGAGGCGATCAAGGCCGGTATAAACGAGTACATCGCACAAAAGCGCCGCGAGGTTACTCAGAGAAAGGGGGAGCCGGTGTTGTTCCACCCAGGAGTTGATCATGTCTTTTGTAGTGCTGCACCACTAATTTTCCCTTTGTTGTGGGTTGTAATTCGTTTGAACACTTGACCCATGCTTCTTTGAATAACTTCTTTGAATGGGGTGTTGTGTCGCCAAGCTTGTTTTTCTTTTTTCTTTTCCTTGATAATTTCCGCCTTTATCATTATGTTGACGATGTTTAATTTTATGGTTGCTATCTTGTTGTTTGTGCTTCGTATCTGCAATTGATGTCACATGCATTAGTATTAGTACCTTTTTTATCAAAAACACTCAACAAGGAGGGTCATCGGGCCCAATGCCATGTCCCAGCCGAGGTATCTCATCACTATCTTTTAGATTCGGTGGAAGGGTTTTAGTCGTCCTAGTTCTAGGCCCGATAATCCCGAGTGGTTATCGACCAACCAACTCGGGCAAGTGGTCACGGACACCTGCGATGGGGGTAACCTTTCAGATGTAAGTAGGTTACCTAGCTGAGAAGAAATTGTATCTTAACAACCTTTGGTATCTGGCTTCCAACCACCAGCACCCTTAGTCTACCTCGGCACTTGCACACTGCCACTTCCCCGAGTATCGAATAGCCAGTCGACTGTAAGTCACCTCGGCACTTCCACACTGGCTTTTCCCTGAGTACGAATGACCATTCGAGTGTCAGTCACCTCGGAACTTCCTCACTGGATTTGCCCCGAGTACGAATGACCATTGGTCTCTCATGTCATATTTCCTACCCCTCGCGGTTTTAAAGAAATGAATGACAAGTATGTTTACCTGTTTCCCTCGAGCGCCTCATGGGTAAGAGAGTTTCAGATGTTGAGAGTTCCACGGTTAACTCGGGTTTTTCGCCCGGTTTGAGTAATCGATAAGCTCCCTCGCCAGCTTTAGACACGATTGTGTATAGTCCTCCCCACCTTGCCGCTATTTTACCGACCTTTTTGTCACGTTCCCAATCGGCTAGATATTTCAACACTAAATGCCCTGGTTGAAACTCTCTTGGTCGAACTCGTTTGTTGTATTCTCGTTGTAATCTCCTTTGGTAATTCTTCATTTTTTGCAACGCCATATCCCTTGTTTCCTCCAAGTCATCGAGCTTGGACAATATTAGATCTGCCGATATGTTCCGCCTCCAGGATCCAGTTCTTGTGGTGGGTATCATTGCTTCAGTTGGTAGTATCGCTTCGGTTCCATTGGTCAGCATGAAAGGTGGTAGCCTCGTTGCTTCCCTTCGAGTGGTTCGATAGGCCCATAAAACATTGTAGAGTTCTTCGCACCAATCACCGTATTCTCCATCTAATTTTTTCTTCATATTGTCGGCGATAGTTTTGTTTGTGATCTCGGCCTTCCCATTACTTTGAGGGTATATGGGGGTAGCCTTGCTTTTTCTGATGTTGTAGGTGTTAAATTGTAGGTCGATGTTTTCTCCCTGGAGCTGTTTTCCATTATCCGAGACAATGGCCGCCGGTACTCCGAAACGACATATGATGTGCTCCCAAATGAACCTGAAGACGTCCTTGTCACGGATATGTCTCAGTGGTGCCACCTCCACCCATTTAGTGAAGTAATTCGCCGCTACTATTAAGTATTTTCTCTGCCCCGACCCACATGTAATGGTCCCACGATATCGATCCCCCACTTTGCGAAGGGCCAGGGGATTACTACCGAGTTTAGAGTTACTGACGGTGCATGTATCTTCTTACCAAACCGCTGGCATTCTTCGCAAGCTTGCGCCATTTGTTTTGCATCATCGTTCATATACGGCCAGAAGTATCCCATCGTTTTCGCTCTCGCTGACAGACTTCTTCCCGAGCTGTGGTTTCCGGATTCTCCATAGTGTAGTTCATTCAAGATTGTCTGGCCTTCTTCCTTACTTAAGCATCTTAAGAGTGGTCCCAGGTATGATTTCTTGTATAGGATTCCGTCTCATAGCTCGTAAGCGGCCGATTTGCTTTTCACTTTGTTGATCTCGGGTCGCCTCTTTGGTAACTCGCTTGTCTCCAAGTATAAATGAATCGACTTTCTCCAATATCCGTCCGGATATCTGTCGGTCGTGTTGATATCCACGTCGATGTGCTGATGTAGTTTTTAAGTGGTAGTAAAGTTCGTTCAACTCGGATTATGTAGACTCGATTTTAGACTCAAATTAAAATAGAAAACTTAAAAAGAAATTGTATTCAAGTTTATAAAAAGCACCGAGACTTTGGATTCCACCAATCTCCAATTTTTATGTGATTTAATCTAGTCAATATTTATGCAACTCTTTACGTTTAAAGTGATTCTAATATTTTCGCCTAGACAAGAAGTTTCTCAAAACAATAGTTGTAAATCCCAAGCATGGACCATAAAAAGATTTAACCTAAGCATGACCCATCAATTGAGAACACAACCATTAATCAGAATCATATATTCGATTTCAGTTCAGTGCAAATAATCATAAAAGAATTACGAAAATTAAATTAAATAGAATTTACCACATAATAATTGGAAAAATGGCTTCCTCCGTCGCCTCAGCAATGGGGTTTAGCTCCTCATATTAATCACTTGCTCAAAATATTTGTTTATGGTTCAAAAGTTGATTAAAAGATGAAAAATTATAACTCTGAATATTTGCAAAGGTGTATTGGAGTCGCAAAACGAATGACTGACTGTTACAAAGAAGTTACTGTAGCAGAGTTACAAATTTGAGACGATGTTCTTATTTGCAATGCTTGTTCTTCAGCAGCAGCAGCAGAAACACGGGTTTTCCTGCAACTTGATCTTATCAGCTCTGTAGTGTTACAAACTTCTCTGCGACTGCTCCAATGACTTCCTTTTTTTCCCTGGGACTTAAACACACCTTTTATACTACTCAGAAACCTAAAAAATTTCGATAAAAATTCTCTCTTTCTTTTCGTGCAAGTCACGGAAATAATCTTCTCTGCCGACTTGTTTACGCGTTTCTGAGCTTTCCAAATCATCCCAAACTCTCTATTAGGTAAGTAGCTATCTCCGGAAAGATTATCTCCGGTTTAATCTCCCTGAAACTTCAAAAATCAGGCCAGCAGAGACCCGTGTGTAACTTCACCTCTGTTTTGCTCCAACTAGAGTTCTAGCCCAATTCAATCCATTCCAGCGCTCATACCAAGCCTGTTATGCTAAATCACGTCTAGCCCAACAAATTCCCACGATTGATTCTCCCTAAAACAGCCTAGAAATCCAACCCTAACTCTGGTATGCAAACTGGTTTTTTTCCCGCCAATTTTTTCTTTTGAATTTTGAGAAGAAATTGGTCTCCCCCTATCCAGAGTGGGGGTGCGAATAGTAGATGCTCTGCAGGTATGCCCCTTAGTAATTAGGTTGTCCCTTATCCATGGTGAGAGTCCAAATATCAAATGTCCTCCGGGGGTGCCCCGCACAACTTTTCGAGCCGATTTTTCCAAAAATGTTTATTGGCCAAAAATACCTACACACACATAAAACACCGTAATAAGTACAAAAATGAGCACTATCAATTATAGAATCGAGACAAATTAGACACAAAAATGTGTCTATCAAATACCCCCAAACTTATTATTTGATAGTCCTCGAGCAAAGATAAAATCCTAACTCACTGACGCAGGCATCGTCGATTGCATTTAGCGTATGCAATAAGCCTTTAAACCCCTAGGTGGCCCTAGTGGCCGAGTTATAGTCTCGGGAGGGCTTACAAGAGATATACCCACAAAACTTTTACACTCCAGACCCTAGCTATCTAGGCAGAACCTTGGAAGGCACTAAAGAATCTCCTTGGTTGGCATACTTATTGACTACAGGAGGAAGTACCCTGATGCGAAATTCCAATTGTTGTACACAAGTTTGCACTCAAGCATACTAAAATTCATATAAAGTGACAGAGATCTACTGAGATAGTCGCACTATGGACATCAATATCCGGAGTCAAAACTAATCACATGCATAGATCAAGAAGATGAATATATAGAAAAACATAGATGGTTTTGATGTTTACTAAGTGACCGGCGTTTCCCATATCTGTCTGAAGGCCTCCGCCAAAATGAACCTATCCTAATGGATTGAGATACTAGTCTGACTAATATCAACACAACTAGCATATACAAGGGAACCAGTGATCAATAATCCTAATTCTAGTTCAACACAACTGGCATATAAAAGGGTACCAGTGGTCGACTTTATTCACTTTCATTTTATTTCATTTTTGATCTTTTTTTTTGATCCGTTTGGTCTAATTGATCTGGTCTTTTTTTTTTTCTTTTTTTTTCTTTGTAACTCAATCACTCTAATTCACCCTAGCATTGGTAACAACTTGAATCGTGGGCCCCACCTATCACTTAGAGAAACATGGTTTAAAAACAAAATAAAATAAAAATAGAACTGAAAAGGACTCAACGAGATATGGTGAAACTATCATATTATTTCCAACACCTGAGCTCTGTGCTTTTATGAATAGACTCTTCTAGATGTTTCCATCTAATCAGATTGGTTCCTCAACTCCTACGATCAAAATGCTTCCATCCACTTAGATTAATTAGTGCAATCCTCAATAGCATAAATTTCTAGGTTATGGAGTTTATTTATTCATACTGCAACTAAAAAGTTTCTCCCATACCCCCAAACTTAAATCTAAAATTGTCCTCAATGTTCTAAAGATGAAATTAAAAGCATGAACAAGGAGAAAATGTTACCATTTGAAGCAAAAGAGATAAGGAAAGATATTACCATGTTGCATGAGATTGGGTTACCTCCCAAAAAGTGCTAAATTTAAAGTCTTCAGCCAGACGTCAAATACCAAAAAATGGCTAATTACCTTTCAAATCATATATCAATAGTCGAAACAATTGTGGGTCAACAAAAGCAAATAAAATTGCCACAATTATCAGACAACTGCACCAAATCAGAAAAATGAACAGACATAACACATCCTCATCCAAGGTTTCCTGCATGACAACTGGGTTTTGATGTTGTGCCCATTTGGGCTTCATATGAGTGTCTTGACAAATTGACTCATTCGAACAACAAGTCTTTAGAATTTCCTCCTGGACAGTATCAGGAGGATCCGGTTGCGGAGGCGGAAGTGACTCAAGTAATACCTCAGGTACACTAGGCTCGAATCCCAAGTTAGGGACTTCTAATGGAGATAATTGACCATTACTACCCCCAAACATAGGGTAGTCAGTATTCTCGGACAAACCTCTAACTATTGCTTGAATTTCTGGATCCTCAGAGTCTTTAAAATACTCAAGAGCTTCTTCTAGTTCATGACCCCCAAACTTAGGGTCAACACTACTCTCCGTAAGGCCTAGCACTATGGCTTGAATCTCAGGGTCCGTAGAGTCTTTAAAGTACTCAAGAGCTTCTTCTAATTCAAAAGTTTGGTTACCTAACTGACTCAAGAGAATTTCCTCATCAAGTTCATCTAAGGAATCACCAAATAAAGTGTCGTCCCAATTATCCTGAGTTAGATCCTGAACTAAAGTGCTAATCATATTCACTTCTTCTAAATCATCGGAAGGTTGTCTATTAACATTAAATACATTTAGTTCATTGGTCATATTACCAAAGGATATGTTCATAAGTCCGGTCCTACAGTTGATGACAGCGTTAGCTGTGGCTAAAAATGGGCGACCTAAAATCACCGGTATTTGAGCACTAGGATCCTGAACAGGCTGAGTATTTAGAACAACGAAATCCACTGGATAAATAAATTTATCAACCTCAATCAGAATATCCTCTATGACACCACGAGGTATTTTGACAGACCTATCAGCTAATTGCAATGTCATTTTAGTCGGTTTCAACTTACTAAGACCTAGCTGGTTGTATACATGATAAGGGGTAAGTTCAAACTAGCTCCTAAGTCAAGCAATGCCTTATCTACTGAATAATTACCGATCACACAAGATATGGTGGGGTATCCAGGGTCTTTATACTTAGGGGATGTTTGGTTCAGAAGGATTGAACTTACCTGACCAGCTAAAAAGGCTTTCTTATGGACATTAAGCTTACGCTTTCGTGTACAAAGGTCCTTAAGGAACTTGGCATAAGCAGGCATTTTCCTAATTGCTTCAAATAAAGGGATGTTAATGTTTACCTGCTTAAATATCTCTAATATTTCGTTGAAAGTCGACTCTCTCTTTGTTGGAGCTAACAACTGTGGATATGGGGCTTTGGGTACAAAATGAGACCTGTCGGGAACCACATTGGCATCACTAGAAATTTTATCGGTTTCTTCAGTTAGTGGCTCCTTCTGGGGCTCATCTTGGGAACTAGAAGGTGGATCTACAGTATGTCCACTATTAGGCATGGCTACCTTATTGTCTACCGTTTTACCACTCCTAAGGGTTGTGACAGAATTCACTTGATTAAATGGTTTATCTCCTCTAGGATTGGGTATCGGTCGACTAGGGAATTTACCTTTTTATCTTAGAGACTCATTGATCAGACTAACCTGGTCTTTCAATTCAGAAATGGCCTGACTATGTTCTTGTCCTATCCTATTACTAGCTTCTATGCTTTGTGAAAGCAATTGACGCATATTTTCAGTATTTTGAATAAACGAGGTGAGAGTTTCCTCTAGACTTAAAATTTTCTTATCAGACTGATTCTGAAACTGAGTTGATCCTGAAGTATTCTTAGTATAGCCAAAACCTGGGGGAACATTAGAATTACTAAACTGACCTTGGTCCTTAGACCATGAAAAAGGTTCGGATGGTTTCTCCAACCAGGATTATAGGTTTCTGAATATGGGTCAAACTTCTGACGGTTATCAAACCTAGTGTTATTATAGAGAGCATTGGCTTGCTCTTCATTGTTCTGGCATTCCAAAAAAGGCTCTACTCTACCACTAGTTTGACCCAATTCTAAAGCTTCTAACCTTTTTGCTATAACAGCAATTTTGGCATCTGATTCATAGCCTCCTTCTACCCTATTAACGTTTCCTCTACCTAGAAGAATTGTTCTCTTGGGTTCCCTACAATATTCCCATTGCTGGGTCTTTTCGGCGATTTCATTCAAAAATTCCATCGCCGCATCAACAGTTTGGTTTTCAAAACCACCAGTGCATAGAGACTCAACCATGGTTGTTGTCGAATAATCCAAACCCTCATAAAGGATTTGAACTAGCCTAACCTTTTCTAAACCATGATGAGGACATTAGCCTAATAAGTCATTGAACCTTTCCAAATACCTATATAACGATTCTCCCTCCTGTTGAGAAAATGTGCAGAATTGCGTCCTAATAGACGATGTTTTGTGCCTAGGGAAAAACTTGTTCAAAAAGGCAGATGTAAGTTGTTCATATGTTTCTATTTAACCGGAAGCCAAACTATATAGCCACGATTTGTCTTTATCTTTCAGGGAAAAGGGAAATTTTATAACCTAAGTTTCAAAGCATCATCATCAAGGTCTCTAATCTTTAGGTTACTACAAATTTCCTCAAAATCCCTAACATGGAAGTATGGGTTTTCATTTTCTTTCCCTAAAAAGATTGGGAGCATCTGTAGGGTCCCAGACCTAAGTTCATAATTTGCTTCAGTTACGGCTAACCTGATACAAAAAGGACGAGTAGTCCTAGTTGGGTTCAACAAAGCTTTCAAAGTTGCCATTGCTGGCACTATCGGGATATTTGGGATTCTATGCAATCACAAAACAAGGCTGACTCAACCAAATCAAACCTAATTTTCTAGCAAACAAAAAGCATGATGGTTCCACTTAGATTGTTTCTAGACCAACTTCTATTCTTTCGAAAAGGAACTCGTTACAATCTGAGCAAACCCCTCTGGAATCAATCCGAGTCAAAGTAAGTTGAATCGAGGCGAGGGAAGCTCAGTGGAGCTTTGATACCCAAGGCCTCACCGGTTAGAAGGCGGCGCAGTCACGCATTCAACTCAAAGAAACCATCATGAACTTCGAAGTATGCTCAAAAGAGTAACCAATATTTTTCGAACGACTTTCCTATTAAGCTCGTTACCTTATCGATCTCGTTCTAGTCAAAATTTTAGGATTAAGTTCGCGTTTGGTTTCGTTTTCCTAAGGCGGCAAGAAGAGAACGGTGATGAAATCCGAACCCTTATCTTGTATGGACAGTCCTTGCCCTTTACTAGGAAATTAAAGAAGTCGTTTTCAAGTCCTCAGCATATATGCAAACGAAGGAATACAGTAAACCCGCTGACAGGGGATTCGCGGGTGTTTCGAAAAACTTACCTCCCGTACCAGACGGGCGAAGAACCGCTGAAGTTGACTCGGGCCACGACTCCTATGTCATGTACGAACCCGAGGGGCCGAGGCGATATCGTAATCACCGTCCTTCTCTGCACACAGTTTTTTTGTTTAAACCAACCCTTCCTTAGGGTTTAAAAATAATAATGTCCCAGTCCAAAAATAAAGTCCAAAAAGTGTCCAAAAATAAAAAGAAAAATTACAAAAAATAAAACCATATTTACAGTTTCTAAAAATAAAACAAAATAACTATATACAAAATCTTCTTCTTCACTCCTTTCGGATTCCTCTTTTCTTTTCTTCTTTGGCGATGCTTTCCTTTTATAGCACTTTTTCTTTCCTTGTAGCTTCTCTCGAAATCTGAAAAGAATCAAAAAATACCAAAGGCGTAAAAGAGAACAAAAATTCTAAAAGAAATAAAATAAATCTAAAACCTAAAACCTAATACAAATCCGCGTCGGCGACGCCAAAAATTAATGTAGTTTTTAAGTGGTAGTAAAGTTCGTTCAATTCGGATTATGTAGACTCGATTTTAGACTCAAATTAAAATAGAAAACTTAAAAAGAAATTGTATTCAAGTTTATAAAAAGCACTGAGACTTTGGATTCCACCAATCTCCAATTTTTATGTGATTTAATCTAATCAATATTTATGCAACTCTTTACGTTTAAAGTGATTCTAATATTTTCGCCTAGACAAGTAGATTCTCAAAACAATGGTTGTAAATCCAAAGCATGGACCATCAAAAGATTTAACCTAAGCACGACCCATCAATTGAGAACACAACCACTTAATCAGAATCATATATTCGATTTCAGTTCAGTGCAAATAATCATAAAAGAATTACGAAAATTAAATTAAATAGAATTTACCACATAATAATTGGAAAAATGGCTTCCTCCGTCGCCTCAGCAATAGGGTTTATCTCCTCATATTAATCACTTGCTCAAAATATTTGTTTATCGTTCAAAAGTTGATTAAAAGATGAAAAACTATAACTCTGAATGTTTGCAACGGTGTATTGGAGTCGCAAAACGAATGATTGACTGTTACAAAGAAGTTACTGTAGCAGAGTTACAAATTTGAGACGTTGTTCTTATTTGCAACGCTTGTTCTTCAACAGCAGCAGCAACAGCAGAAACACGGGTTTTCCTGAAACTTGATCTTCTCTGCGACTGCTCCAATGACTTCCTTTTTTCCCTGGGACTTAAACACACCTTTTATACTACTCAGAAACCTAAAAAATTCCGATAAAAATTCTCTCTTTCTTTTCGTGCAAGTCACGGAAATAATCTTCTCTGCCGACTTGTTTACGCGCTTCTGAGCTTTCCAAATCATCCCAAACTCTCTATTAGGTAAATAACTATGGAAAGATTATCTCCGGTTTAATCTCCCTGAAACTTCAAAAATCAGGCTAGCAGAGACCCGTGTGTAACTTCACCTCTGTTTTGCTCCAACTCGAGTTCTATCCCAATTCAATCCATTCCAGCGCTCATACCAAGCCTGTTATGCTAAATCACGTCCATCCCAACAAATTCCCACGATTGATTCTCCCTAAAACAGCCTAGAAATCCAACCCTAACTCTGGTATGCAAACTGGTTTTTTTCCCGCCAATTTTTTCTTTTGAATTTTGAGAAGAAAGTGGTCTCCCCTATCCAGAGTGGGGGTGTGACTAGTAGATGCCCTGCAGGTATGCCCCTTAGTAATTAGGTTGCCCATTATCCATGGTGAGAGTCCGGATAGCAAATGTCCTCCGGGGTGCCCCACACAACTTTTCGAGCCGATTTTTCCAAAAATGTTTATTGACCAAAATACCTACACACACATAAAACACCGTAATAAGTACAAAAATGAGCACTATCAATTATAGAATCGAGACAAATTAGACACAAAAATGTGTCTATCACGTGCACCTCGGGTGTCTCTGGTATAGATGGGGCGAGGAGTTTCATGACACGAATACCCTCCACAATTGGGTTTGTGAGCTGGGATGCAATATATTCCAATGCGTCCGAGTGTCGATTATCTTTTCTGCATATGTGGCGAAATTTGATGCTGGGGATCTGGTCGATATAGAATTGGGCGAGCTCCCAGTACTTCTGCAAAATTGGGTCGTGGATGGCGTATTTGCCTGTGATTTTTCGGATCACCAACTGCGAGTCGCTAGTTAGTCTTACATCTTGTAGGCCCATCTCGACGATTAATCTTAGGGTGTGAATCACAACTTCATACTCGGTGACGTTGTTTGTCGCCTTAAATTCCAATCTAAACGAATGGACCATTTTTCGTCCCTTTGGTGTGGTAAAGACTATCCCAAGTCCTGATCCATCTTTGTTCGACGCTCCATCGACGAATACTTCCCAACGTGGTGGGTTACTTGCTTCGAGTAAGTCGGTCGGGTCTTCTCGATCTTCTTCCATTCCGGGTATGTCCTCGACCTCATCTTCGTCGCTTAGTGGAAAATCTGCCAAGAAATCTGCCGCTACTTGTGCCTTTACTGCTGTCCTCATTTCATAGAAAATGTTGAATTGTTTGATTTGTGCCCCCCATTTGGAAATCCTTCCTGATCGGCCGACATTGTCTAGTACCGCCTCAATAGGCGATTTTGTGAGCACGCGGATCCGATGGGCTTGGAAATACGTCCTTAGCTTCAGGGTGGCGAAAGATAGCGCTAGAATCATCTGTTCCATCCTTGTATAATTTTTCTCGGCCGGACTTAATGTTTTGTTTATGAAGTAAACAGGATTTTCCTCGCTCCTTTCATTTCGAACTAAGACTGCACTGATAGCATATGAAGTTTCTCCGAGGTATAATGTCAGGACCTCCAATGGCTCGGGTCTTTGTAATACTAGAAGACTTGCAAGATGTAGCTTAATATTATGAAACGCCTCCTCACAGGCGTCCGTCCATTTGAATTTCTCTCCCTTTTTAAGAGTGCTAAAGAAATCCTTGCATTTGTCGGACGACCGAGATATGAATCTCCCCAATGCTGTTATACTTCCGTTCAGATTTTGTACGTCTTTTATTGTGGCTGGTGACGACATCTCGAGGATGGCTCTAACTTTCTCGGGATCTACTTCTATCCCCTTTGGATTGATGATATATCCCAAAAATTTGCCCGACGTGACCCAAAAATCGCATTTGGTCGGGTTAACTTTCATTTTATATTCCCTCATCGTCCGGAAAATTTCCCGCAGGTCTCGGATGTGATTCTTGTCTAGGCGACTTTTTACTAGCATATCGTCGACATAGACCTCGATGGTGTTGTGGATGTGGTCTTCAAACATGTCGTCCACCAACCTTTGGTATGTTGCGCCTGCATTCTTCATCCCAAACGGCATCTTGGTGTAGCAGTATAGGCCCCTTGGTGTGGAGAAGGAGGTGTGTTTTTGATCCTCGGGAGACAAAGGGATCTGTTTATACCCCGCGTATCCGTCCATCAACGTTAGTGCCTCGTACCCCACTATAGATTCCACCAGTTGATCGATACTTGGGAGAGGGAAACTGTCCTTCGGACAAGCTTTGTTCAGGTCGCTGAAGTCGATGCAGATCTGACTCCTCCGTTTCTCTTTGGTACTACGACCATGTTAGATATCCACTATGGGTAGTGCGATTTCCTAATTATTCCCGATTCCTATAACTTCTTTAGCTCCTTCTCGGCGTCCGTCTGAAATTCTGGCGCGACTCGCCTCATCTTTTGTCGGGCCGGTTTGAAGCTTGGGTCGTTCTTTAAATGGTGACAGCATACCTCCGGGAATATGCCCTCCATATCGTGCACGCTCCATGCGAACGCGTCCATGTTCTCCTTTAGCACCGCCACGAGCTGGTTTATTTGCTCGTTTGATAGTAACGACCCGATCCTCACTATCCTTGGTTCTTCTACAGTCCCCAAATTAACCTTCCGAGTAGTTCTACGACCGAGAAGTTTGGTTTTGGTTCCTTCATCGGTGTCGTCTCCTTTAATTGCTATGAAGGTTCGCTTCCTTGTGTTTCGTATGCCATGACCGCCTGCGAAATAACTTCTTCCAAGTCCTTTGCCGCTTTGGCTTCTTTAGCCTTGTTCTTCTCTCTCATTTGTCGTGCTCTCCGCTCCTCATTTATTTGGGAATCGACCTGCATGCACTGTCGGGCTGCCTGTGAATCTCCTACGACCTCAGCTATCCCCTTGTACGTTGGAAATCGTAGCCTCTGATGATAAGCCGATGCCACTCCTTTGATTTCCGCGATCCACGGTCTCCCGATAATAGCTTCATAGGGAGAGGCGACATCGACCACACATAATGTAGTTAACATATCTAGGTAACCACCTCTGTCCGATACCCTTAGGGTTACTTTGCCCTTTGGGATGGTCACGGTCCCATTAGAACCGTAGATACGATATGTCGATGAGACGAGTATATCATCTGACAACTCCATCCTCTTGAACGTGTCGTAGAAGAGTACTTCGACTGAGCTCCCACTATCCACTAGTATCCTTCTTACCCCCCATTCCTCAATCAGCAGGGTGATAACCAAGGGATCACTGTGGGCTTGGTCGTTCATCGGGACATCCTGAGCCGAGAAAAATATGGGTCGCAGCATCCAGGGTTCCATCAGCAAAGTTTTTGCTACACTGAAAATTTCCTTCCCATTATGATCCCTCTTATGGATTCTAGACATGATTCCATGATTCAGATTGTACGTTTGAGTGGCCAAATGCGAAATCGTGTTGACAAACTGCGTGAATTTGTCGATTCTGACCTGGTGGACAGGTGCATCGGGCGTAGCGGTTGCCTCTCAGGTAGACATCTCGAATAAGGTGTTGCACAACGTCTTTTACTTCTCGGCAGTTATTTGTAGAGTGGCCTCGATATTTATGATAATGGCAATACTCTGGGTGATCCTTGGTCTCCTCGAACTGTATCCCTCTTGAAGCTGGGTATATGATGTCACTCCTTTTCTCGACCTCTTTGAAGATTTCTTCTAGTGGAGCATTCAAAGGGGTGTATGTTCTCTCCTCGTGCCTCAGCCTCTTTCCTTTAGCTACCCATTCCTTCTTCCCATTTCCTCGCGTAGGTGGGATCGGTCTCTTCTCGGGCCGACGTTGAACATCGTCTGATGTCGACTCGGGCGCCACACTAGCCTCTTGCACTCCCCTATCCCTTGATTCTTCCTGAATTTCTTCTAGGGCGATGAAATGCTCTTGCATTTTCCTCATTTCTTTCAATGTCTGTGGTTTTTCAGTAAACATGGCTATCCAGATGGGGTCCGACCTCCCTAATGTGTTTTTGAACCCGAATATCTACTGGTCGACTGGTACTTTCCCAATTTCTGTGCACAAATTTGTCCATCGATCAGTCAACGTCCTGAGTGGTTCTCTAAACCGTCTGGCCAAGGTGAATAACCCGTTGACCCTGGGCCGAGGTCTGCTGTTGTGCATGTAAGTTTCGAGGAAGGATCGACTAGAGTCTCATAACTATCGACTCTTCCTGGTGGGAGATTGTAGAACCACTTCCTTTCCTCGCCCTCCAGGCTCTCCGGGAAGAATTTACACGTTACCACTTCATGGTTCTTCCATTGGATTAGGGACATAGTGTACATCTTCAAATGCTCGACTGCGTCTCCCGTACCGTCGATCTTAGATGGAAATGTGGGGAGCGTGCACTTGGGTGGGAAGGCCCTTAGTTCTAGCTTTTGGGGTGAAAGGGGTCCTCTCGGCCTCGCTTATGACCTCGGCTAGCTTATCTTCTTCGCCGCTTCCTGACAGCTTCCTTATCTTTTCTTCTAACTCCCTTAGCTTGGCTTCGATTGCATTGTCGTACCTTGTGTTCCTCTGCTGATTATTCCTCTCGTGCCTCTCGTCGTATGTTGATGAATCTTCGGGTGGACTATATCCTCTGATAGGTGGTGTCGGGGGTGGTCCTGATCAACCGGAATTGCTAGGTCCTACCGCTGGTGGTACTCCCCCGGCTCGGTCTTGGTGAACCGATGTCCCTCGGCTTGAAGACCCTCTCGACCTCGACCTCAAGTTCCGTAGATGATAGGTCTCAAACTCTAAAGCTAGGTTCCTCTGCTGAAGATCCCTTAAAGCCGCCTCTTGCCTTCTTTGACTTTATAGAATTGCGAGTATCATTGGATTCGTACTCTCATGGCTAGAGTGACCATTTGGGTGGCCTAAATGAGCAGGGGGTGGCGTCGTCATCATTGGTAGGGGAGGTGGTACTTTAGGGGGTATCTGGGTCGATGCCGCTGGATCGACTCCGATAGTTGTTTCTCGTCCTAACTGTACTCACCTAAGTCGTTCTTGCTCTCTTCCGAGTGCTTCTTGATACTCAACTTGTCGCCTGGTGTTTCGTCTCTGGGCATGCAGGATTAGCACCTCCTCATCATCTTCTGTGTCTGATGCGGTGAGTCCATCTATTTTATCATCCATCCTCTGAGTTGAGACGATTCGCTCCATAGGCGAGGGGTCATCGTATCGTCCCAGATCGATTTCCTCATCCACAGTTCGCATACCCCTTACATCTGCTCGTGATTCCTCAGGTGGTGGATGCCCATCACTTCCCTGCCTCGGCCCCGTTACTCCTCCTTGCATGTTACTGCCGGTGATCGTGCGGTTCCTCAGAGTTCTCCCCATCCCTGACGTGCTAGCCATCGGACACAGTATGTTGTAAGTCTGAGAGTCGTTCCTACCTACGTCAGCAGAAATAGACAACACCTTACTTTGACCTGTTTTTGAAAAGTTACTCTAGTACGTACGGTTTTAAAGGAAAAAGGTGACTTACACCAAAACTAAGTTTCCAAAGTACGATTCCCTCTACTCTATCATGCTGACCTCGCCAGTCTGCCCTGTTTTGAATCTAAGTGTTTCTTTTAGACGGTTATCATGCTACGTCACTTTCAAGGTTGCACGACGTCGCTTTCAGTACCACGACTCTGCATTAACTACAATTTGTCCTACATTCCCTAGACCCCAAATCATTAACTCCTAGTTCTTTTCGAGTAAAAGATCCAAATTTGTACTTTTTATGAGGTCAACACACCACATTAAAATTTGGATCAAAACTTATGAACTTCCTTGGAACTACACAGGGATGTCTTCTCTTAATTCCTTGGGTTCTTTCGCCGACGACTGATAATCTCGCCGTGCTATTGTTTTGGCATTTTCACAGGACAACATGGAACCTCAAGCAACTTCAACCACACATCGAAGATGCTATTTGGGAGTTTTAGAGGTATTCCGTTGTTGAACTCGTATGACGAAAACTAAGATTGAAATACAGAGATAAGTGCGAAAACTAATACGAAAACGAAGATTGAAACATGAAAACAGACTCGCCTTCGAGCATGGATAGTCGATCTGTCATCAGGATCCTTCCCTAGCCTCAACCAAACGCTAACAACGTTATTTGGGAGCTCTTGAAGGATTCCCTATCAACTCGACTGTTCGGAATTGCCCCAACTGAAAATGCTTGCTAACGACACGACTTCAACAATGAAAACTCAACCATATCAACAAACTTCAAAACTAAACAAACATAAAAAGACCTCACCAAACAGAGTTCATCCCATAGCATCAACTAACACAAAAGGTGTTCTTAGGAGCTTTTGGATCGTCTCTGTTGGCACACGCAGCCAAGGTATCCGGAGAACTTAGACGTTCCCCTTAGTCGGCGCCAGAATGTAGTGGCATAAAACCACACACTACATCCAATGGTATAGAAGATGAATTAAAACTAAGTAAAGATGCACAACAAACATAGACACAAAGGTATACGTGGTTCGGTATGATTACCTACGTCCACGGGGTGAAAATATTAATGTTATTATTTCTTTTCTTTGATTACAAGGTGTTCTCTCCTTCTCAAATGGTGTAACTCTCAAACTCTCAAATGTAGTGTCTTGTTTCTCTCCCTTTTAACCTGCCTCTCTATCTCGACCAGCCCTTGTATTTATAGGCCAAGGTCGAAACACAACAGAATTACAGTGTTGGTCACATTACATCAGTTTAGATGTTCCCTATCGGTCATGTGTTGGCGCTCGCCCATCTTTCTGGTATGGCCGATAGATTCTTGGTCTTTGATAGTTCTTCACCCGAGGTCGATTCCTGATCATCTGGTTGACACGGTGTCGCCCTTCTTTCTTATCGTCCCATTATTTGACCAGCTCCCTTTGTCTGACCGAGTGCTTTCTGATCGTCCATCCGACTTGTCAGAGGATAAGGGTCACGTTCCATCCGTCAACTGTAGGGCCATCATGTCTGACCCACGTGAAACCTCGCCATTTGCGCTATTTGGTTCTATCATGTGCCCGCTCTTTCCTCTTCGGTGTATCATAGCTTAGGATCTTTCCACCTAGCCCTGTGGATTATTTACACCTACACTATGTTTAAGTGTCAGAATGCATGGACCCAGAGTCGACATGCCTGGGCTTATCGACATCGTAACAAGGCGATGGTATACACCAGTATAATTTCCTGTATCTTTTCTAGCTAGTATGTTGCTTGTACTTGGATAAAGAGGCGGTCATACCCACCGAGATACATCTTAAGACTGCCAAGACTCGTGCTGTCAAATCTGGAAACAACGACAGCATAAACGGCTTTGGATAAAGAGCTGCTGGAAGAACAAAGAGATATAGCATTGCAGCAGTTGGTTCGAGACCAGCAGGAAATCAAGCTGAGCTATGATCGTAAATTCAGAGAACGATCATTCAAACCAGGGGAATATGTCTTGAAGAAAACTCGAGCAGCCACGAAGGAACCAAACTATGGAAAGCTCGGAGCAAATTGGGATGGCCCATACACAGTAGACAGGCCCGCATCTCGTGGCTCATACTACCTAAGGAACCTCGATGGAACTCAAGATTCAAAACCATGGAAGCCATGGAATTCGTTCCACTTGAAGCAGTTTTAACATTAACTAAATTCAAATAGGAGTAATTTTGTTCAAATCCTGTTGCATTGCACTCTTTTTCCTTTATGATGGTTTTATCCCACTGGGTTTTCCACGCAAAGGTTTAAACGAGGCAAATGTTGTTGGGCAGTAGGTACTTATCTTGTTATTCCTATTCAGATATTTAATTCAATATTATTTTTGTACTCCACATTATCAAGATTGTTCGTGTTTAATTATAAGCTGCTAAGGATGGTTCAAATCCGCAGTCAGTCCTAAATGGCAAAGCAGTACAGTTCGAGTCTAATGTTAGCAACATCTTCAACACCTTGCAGATAAGATCAATGTACAATACTTTGAGCATTTTTACCCTATTCTAAGCATATCCCCCTCATACATGACGTCAACAAATGTGGCGAACATTTTCTCCTGTCCAGACATGGGAAAATGTACACATCTCAACTCTGCACGCATCTTGAATAGTGGGATTGGCCCCATGCGCGAACTCAGGATAGCATAAAAACACAAATTCTCTTTCCATACGCGAGCAAAATACAGTAAGGAAGTGCACCCTTGCGCGAGCATTGAGCAGCATGACACAGTTACATGCTAGGGGAGAGATATATAACACCTCAGCTCATAAACAAAACAATACCTGGGGGCGAGTTGCATAACACTCCATAACGCGCTTGGGGGAGAGTTATGCAACACTCCAGAACAATGCGAGGTTCAGTCGCAGACAGATTGGGAAACCCGGACTTCTTAACCCATAAAAAGTTATGGATTAAGAGGGGGCGATGTTTGTACCCTAATATTTTACACTATAAATGGGCTTACTTGAACCTAATATGCTCTTCTTATTAGTCAAAAATTTCCAACTAGGCCTCACTAAGACTATACATGGAAGCCCATGAGGAAAGGTCCAAGTCAAGGTATGGAGGTGCCACATCAGCGTTCTCACGTCAGCAGGCATCTCCAACCAGTGTTTTCCACGTCACTGGAATAGGCACAATCAGAAGTTAGTGGGCAGTGACGTCAGCAAACTTAACGTCGTCACAGCTGTTATGACGCCGTTACAACAACGGCCAATCACATCTTCCGTAGGTAACGGCGTTATAACGGTTAGAAGTAACGTGAGGAGGTCAGCATGACGTCGTCATTATGACGTCATCGAAGACGCCAGCATAGTGACACAAGCATAGCGTCATCAGACGGTCATCTTCTCCAGCACCGATCATATTCTTTGACGACGGTTGCAACAAGTCCAGCGGCCGAACTGAATCCAGAACGGCGGCAGCGGTGGTACTCATTGAAAAATGTGTGGGTCTAACAACCACACCCAACAATTCGTTTGGAAATCCGAGAGGACTTACTCCAATACACTTTCTAGATAATCAACTAGACAGTCAGACTCAATCTAAAGTAAAGTATATCAAAGAGTTTTAATATCTCTGTTTCACAATGTAATCAGCAAATTGAACAAATAAAAATCCGTGAGCCTGATTATTATGTGAAACAACTTGAACGGTAGCAAAGACCAATGTTCAAGTGTCAATCAATGTAAATCAACAACCAAAGTTTGGATATTCTAATTGATTGATCTAAACGCACAACCTGTGATATTTCAATTATATAACAAAATATAATGCAGAAAAGAAATAACACAGACACCAGAATTTTGTTAATGAGAAAACCGCAAATGCAGAAAATCCCGCGACCTAATCCAGATTGAACACCACACTGTATTAATCCGCTACAGATACTAGCGTACTACCATATAACTTCAGACTGGATTATAGTTGAACCCTAATCAATCTCACACTGATTCAAGGTATAGTTGTGCTCCTTACGTCTCTGATCCCAGCAGGATACTACACACTTGATTCCCTTATCTGATCTCACCCACAACTAAGAGTTGCTACGATCCGAAGTCGAAGAATTGATAGACAAATCTGTCTCACACAGAAAAATCTATAGGATTGAATAAATCTATCTCCCATAGAAATACCCAAGAGATTTTGTTCCGTCTTTTGATAAATCAAGGTGAACATGAACCAATTGATAAACCAGACTTATATTCCCGATGAACAACCTAGTATTATCAATCACCTCACAATAATCTTAATCGACTAGCGAAACAAGATATTGTGGAATCACAAACGATGAGACGAAGTTTGTTTGTGATTTCTTTTCTATCCTGCCTATCAAGGATATAAATCTCGAGCCAATTATTTCAGTCGCACTCAACACGATATAAACAGCAAGATCAGATCACGCAACTACAAACATAATAGTTGGGTCTGGCTTCACAATCCTAATGAAATCTTCAAGTCGTTAACCTACAGGGTTTCGAGAAGAAACCTAAAATTAAAGTAGAATCGACTCTAGTTATGCAACTAGTAACACACAGGAGGTGTGGGGATTAGGTTTCCAAGTTGCTAGAGTTCTCCTTTATATAGTTTTCAAATCAGGGTTTCCAATCTAAGTTACATTGGTAACAAAGCATTCAATATTAATAGTTAGATGAAAAACCTGATTCAACCAAGCTAATATCTTTCAACCGTTAGATCGAACTTAGCATGCAACACACAAATGAAATGTACCCTCACTTAGGTTTATGTATCCGTACCTAAATGTGTACACCATGTTGGTTCACAAATAGTTAACCGAGGTTACCATATGATTACTCACATATCAACCTTATTCATCTAACCATAACTAGTTCAAATGACTTAAATGAAACTAGTTAAAGAGTTGTTCAACTGCTATATTCTCATATAATTATACAAGAACACAATTGAAGAAAAATCGGTTTGATTCACTCGAATCAGTACATGAATATTTTAGCCTCGATTTGCAAATATTGCATTCCTTAATATATATGTTTAGGTTCACGTACAACCGATTATAGAAATTAACACTCTTAAGTATGCATACGGGTATGCGTAATTAAGTAACCAAATTTGAGTTTGGTTTGTTCTTCAAACTCAGCAAAAATTCACGGACGTGAACTTTCCGCCAGTACGCGTACGGGTACGCGCACTTAGGTAACCGAATGAGATTGGTTTTGGTTTTCAAACTCATCCGAAATTCACGGACGTGAAGTTCCTCCAGTATGCGTACGGGTACGCATACTTACCCAGTCTCCTCCAACCATTTTGTATACACACAAGTATGTATACTTTTGGTTCCCGGTTTTGGACTTATACACTAATGTGTGAACGCACTATGCTTATATCCAAATATAGTTACAAGATTCTAAACTCTTTATTTCAATCATTGAAACATTCTTCTATAATGATAATAGCCGTTTTCACACAGTATTAGCATCAAAGCAATTTTCAAGATATTGAAATATTCATTATCGAAACATTCCAAGCCTACATCAAATGATTGTATCACACAAACCATGTAAGATGTTACTCAACAATTTTCTCATGATATAAGATGAACTTGGTCGAAGCGAAAGTTTACAAACACATATTTCGAGAAATATGTAAACGAGATATACTCAGCTCGAAATCTCAAATGTGTATAGAGAAAAACTATATCGTAACACGACTTATGTCTCAATATAGGAGATCGTAGAGATAGACTTTCCAATGAGTTCAAGTCTCCACATACCTTTTTTTGAAGAATTTCCACAAGCTCCCCTTAGTAGTCCTCGTCTTCAAATGATGAACACTGTGAAAACTAAGATCAACTACACTATATATGTCCTAGTCCGAGACATCTATAAATAGGCTAGAAATCAAGACTTATAGTTTTGATCACTAACATTGACAAACATGCTTGAGATAGCAACGCATGCGAGTTCGATCGAGCAATGCTCTAACAATCTTCCCATTTGTCAATTTTAGTGACAAAACTATCAATACATATGGATTGCAAAATAAATAGAAATTGTAGCTTCTCATCCACATGCTTGATATCCTTGGAATCTTCAACGTGACTCGAAATCTTCGTCACTTCCAATTACTCCATGATCCTAAAGGTTGTAAGTTCAGCATCATAGTTGTTGAAGATCCGTAGTGATAACAATTAGAAAACAATGCTCTCAATCATTGTTATACAGTGTCATAGTATTATTACACAACATCAAAGTTCAATTGTATCACAACTTTGACAACAATACTATGGTGATATCTATCACTCCCCCTTAGTCAATACTTTATCTCAACATGAAAACCACTCCCCCTTACATAATGATCCGTAAACCATATGTATTTGTAGTATGAAACTACACATTAATTCTCCTTCTTTTTGTCAATATAAATTGGCAAAGGTACGAAAATTAGTGGGATCCTCATGAAATTTTCACGGAGATACTTCATGACCAAAAGAGAATACCATACCAACTTACTTAGATGCCATCATAAAGACGAAGCTAAATGTATTCATTAAGGAGTTAATAAAGATACAAGATAACCCCTGTAATATTCCACAGCCGCACTCCCCACAAAGATTTGGCATTTAAGCACAAGTTCAAAAGAACTCTCCTCCATAATATGTCATTCCCAAAGGAACAACAAAGGCGACCTTGCTTTTACAAGAAAAAAAGGATTTATTTTGGATAAAATCAAATCATATAAGAAACATGAGTTTGTATCCAAGAAATTCAACTAAAATAACCACAAGAGAATCCATGGTTAGTTCAATCAAAATACACAACTAAATTAACCACAAGAAAGTGATCAATTCAATTGGTCATGCTCGTCATAAGAGAACTTACGGAGATACAACTAAATTCATCATAAGAAAATGATCAACTCAATCGGTTATGCTCAAACATAAGAATCCTTACGGAGCAACACAGTATATGCACAAAAAAATGTGGATCGAAACGACCAATACTTCGGAATAAACAAGGATTCATCCTATTTTCCATCACCATTTGCACAATGACATACAATAGACTTAATCCTTGTAGACAAAAGTTTTATCCTTTTTTCCATCAAATAATGACATAAAAGGAATTTAACTTTTGTAATGTCAAAAGTTCATTTTATCTTCTATCCATACATTCATACCGACATAATAAAGATAACTTTTGAACAAGTATGGGACAGTCACAGGTTCACGGACGTAAACAACATATCCCATAACAATTTGCAATATACAAAATCATAAAGATTAAAATTTCAAAAATCATCTTACAAATAACTTAGAATTTAAATAAATAAATCTAAAAGTATGAAGATGACAATCGTTGGACATAGCTATGTGTACTCACAATAATGGCTATTCCAAACCCTAGTTATTTTTCTAAAAACACAAGAAATAAATTCTCTAATTAAATTACTAGACATAAAAATCAAAGTTCCTTGAGAACCTCATACCTTTCAATGAATCCATCATAGAAGGTGTCATTGATTTCCTTCACTCTTTTGACCGTAGACACTCCATGTTCGTGAGTTAGTACACAAACTTTATGATCAACAACCCTAGAAAGTTTCCTAGCCTTGACACAGTCCATAATGAGTTTCTTCTGATTCCGTATCAGAATATTTTGATTTGCAAGGATTTTGGCCTGGCCATCTATGAGTTGGTTTATTTGCAGTTGGAGATTTGCAAATTCGACCTTTGAATCGTTCTGAAAACGAGTTAAATCCTTGACAGAATCATCAATCCAGGAGTTGTGGTCCTTCCTTGCAAGCATCTTCTTTATAACCAGCTCTTGAATCGACTCACGTCCTTGAGTGTCTTCCTCCATATCAAGATGCACAATCTCTTGATATTTTGCAGAGTTCTCCATGTAATTTTTGATAGGGATGGATTAATACAAATAAGATGTATATGTATTAATAGAAGGCACTTCTCATTAAGGAAACCATATGAACTCACATGAGTAGGACACGGACGTTCAAGGACCATTCACAAGAGAAAGATGAAAGAAATCCAATAAGGGAAAAACACAATGTTTGTAAATATAGCTCAGTAATATTTAAATTAGAGCCTGAGTCGTGACAACGGGATTGCATATCTCATATTGATTGACAAAAGAAAACAACAAAAAAATATACAACAAATCTTGAGACTCCCATAATCATCATCCTTGTACTCCTCAAGATAGATTCAACGATGAGGTTACCTAGAGTCAGGTAAAGGAGTGAGAAGTGATCTCACTACGAAACATGGGAGAAGGGTTGTACAAGTTTTTTGAGCGTTTTACTGGTGTGTTACCTCATTTCCATCGATTATAACGTATTCCAGAAGAATTTGTCATAAACCTTTTCAATAGTCCATCTGAAGGATTTTTCTGAGGACTGAGTCTAGGACCTCTAGAAATCGGTTCCAGAATAGGGAATTTGGAAGATTTCAATTTTCTTGATCTAGAAATACCAGACTTGTTCTTATAAACACATGGTAAGTGTTCATTAGTGGCACAAGAGTTTACACCATAATAAGGAACATGTAACCTGTGATGATTTCTAGACAAGAGATCATTTTTATAAGATTTTTGGTTTTTTGTAGGTAAGAAACTCATTGTAGATGTCGTCAGATGATTTACTCCATTGACAGTAGAAAGAAGCAAATTATGGAGAAATCTATTTCTTTTTGATAAACAATGAAGAGCATAGTGATTCTTTTTCCTACAGAAGGAACAACATCGTGGATTTAAGACATGATTTCCTTGACCCAAACCTTCGTCCTTCACATGCACATTTTGCAAGTGATTATCATGTAGTTGCAGGAAATCCTACACTACACCCCTCACAAGATTTCATTAACATTCAACTCATTTTATATTAACAATCTTAATTTTATTGATCAATCTTCGAACAATCTTACAAGAAAAGATAAAAGAATCAAGAATAACCACTGCTCTAGATTTTCTCTCTCCTATTTACTTGTTTCTCACTCAAAAAAGATATCTCCCTTTCCTTTACAACTGAGCGGCTATTTATAGGGAATTACATAGTGGATGACAACTAATCTGTCATTTATTTTCGGATATGGCTTGCGGCATTCTCGCATCCTTATGAATGTTAATCTCGCAAACTCTCTAATTTTCGCAGGACCGTCACATTTTACTAATGATTTAGCTGACGTCGTTTATTATGTCGTTTCTGAAATTGTTCTGCGACGCTATTGTGTTGCTGATAATTTCGCTGAGGCATTATTGCTGCGAGATTCTGATCCTACATCTTGCCTCTTCTCATATCTTTTCTGCGAAGTAGAGAATGATGTGAGAAATGCCGCAACTGTTCATCTCTTCATATTCTGCATTTATCACACGTATTCTTTCTTTCATCTATTTCTTGACACGTCTTCCGTAACCGCTGCTTTTCAACCGCTCACGTCTTTTCGCATTAATGGTGTTTATTTCTTCGAGTAAAAAAAATCTTCTTTATATATTCTTCTTACTCTTCTTTCTATTTTCTTTTTACTTTCTCTTCTCTTTTTATTCTCTCATCTCGGAACTCTATTGTTCTTCCGTAAGTTCTGCTACTGTAATTCTTCCCTCTTCAATCTTCTTACTTTTTATTCATTCCCATACTCTATATTCAGATATGCCTCCAAGTGGCCATAAACATGAGAAAAACTTAAAAGACGTCCAAAAAGATATTGCTGAGAAAGGTTTTACACTTTCTACCATTCCTGGTGAAAGTGCCAAGTCAATTATTTCTATCAAACTTTTCTCTGATCAACATTGTGATGATCAATCAATCATAATTTCGCTAGGTCAAATTCTCGCAGGTCTCTCCATTCCTCTTTACGACCCAGATATTCCTCTATTCTATGAAATTCTCGCTCACTCGGGATTTTCGTGAGCTATCTTCCAATTGAGTGGGGATTGCATCCATCTGATGCTAGAGTTCGCTAACCGTGGTGCTGGTAAAGGATCTCTTTACTCCAAAGAACTTAGGGATCCTAAATTCGCAGACTTGGAGATAATTGCTGAAAAATACACAGTAGCGAGTTTCTTTGAAAATTATGAATTGATCTCCATGAAGAAAGAGAATACTCGATGGGGTATTGATGAAGCTAAAATACTCATGCAAGACATTGATTGGCATTCTGGTAAGAACACAACTCCTCTCCAATCTAAATATGACAAATGGTGTGTTTTTCCCTTGATGCTGAAAGGACCCTACATTGCTGGGTCAAATGTTCTTCTTGAGAATCTCGCTTCTTATCAACCTTGGGTATTCTCTTGGCCCGAGAAGGACAAAGAGGTCTGTTTCTTCCAGTTTTACCCACTTTATATTTCTTTATTTGTCTTTATTCTTTTGTTCGCTGACTCTTGCGACATTCTACAGATCCAGAAACTGAAAGATAGCTATAACCAGACTGGGAAGGCTAGTACCTTGTTAGCTCTTCGCTCATACACAGATGAGGTAAGAAATATTATCTTATGATTTTAAACAGTTTACTGTTGCCTCTATTTCTTATTTTTATCTGTGTGTGAAGATTATTGCTGAAATAGAAGAGTCTTCCAATGTTGCGAAGACTGGTGATAAAGGCAAAGGTGCTATTCGCAGGGAAAAACCAGCTGCTCCTACTTCAAAGAAGGGAAAATTATGTTCTTCCTCTCCTTCAAATATTCCTTCTCATGAAAACTCCGAGAATGATGAGGATGATGAGGATAATGATGACCTTGCTGCAAATGAAGATTCTCCATCTGAATCTTCTATGGCTAAGCTCTCTGGCATGTTTTCTGATTCTTTACAAGGAATGGGAGATAGTCAATTCGCTAATACCTGCAAATCTCTCGCTACAATTTGCGATGTTCCTTTATTGGATGGTGATAATTCTCTTCGTGGAGTTTCTAGATCAGTGACTCCCAATGTCCTGCATTCTCTTAATAGTCTGGTATGCTTTCATCCTTTTACTTCTTCATTATTGTAACTCAAAATCTCTTTCTATTTTAATACTTTTTATATTTTCTCGCAGGCTGGAAAAGCTTCTTTCGCTGTTGCCTCAGATCTGGAGAGGAGACGCGAAAATCTTGAAAAGAAGAATCTTCAATTTCGCACAAAGAATGAGGAACTGGAAGCTGAAGTCAAATGTCTTCGCGAGAAGAAAAAACAACTAGAAATTGATTCTTCTTCGTACAAGAACAAAATCTCTAGTCTTCAGCAAGCTAATAATCAACTCTATGGTATGTTACTTTTCTCCTTTCCCTTCATTCATTTATACTGTTGTTTTATCTTATTTAATTGATCCTTTTTTCAGACATTTATGGTCTTTCTGATGAAGCTACAATTCGTCGTTCATTTCCTAATGCCTTGAATAATGATACCCTTCTTGAGCGTCTTAATAAATCTTTAAATAGTTTCTCAAATGATAAAATTTCATCTCTTTCTCTGAATGAACTGAGATCCAAATTTCGCCTCTTAGAGATTGACCATAGATCTAGTTTAGGCTTAGCCAACCAATTTAAGCGTCTCTTTCTTAATTCTAAAGAGAAAATCAATGAGCTAAGAACCAAAATTAGCGATCTCATAGATGATAAGGATCGCATCTCTGATCAAGGTGCTAAGGATTTGGCGAAATTCCAAGAGACCCTTCTTGAAGTTCAACTTGAACGAGATGAAGCTAACCGCAAGAATACCGAGTTTTGCGAAAGAGAAAACCAAATTCGTTCTCGTGTCCTTATAAATAATGAGGATGAATTCGCTTGGGCTGCGAAAATCTTAGACGATGCCAGAAAAGATTTAGGTGTAAATGTTAGTCTCCAAGTTGAGCATACAGCCTTGATTAGAGATATGATTTCTGATAGAGAAGGTTATTAACTGTTCTTCTTCACTAATCTTTTGTTTCTTATGAATTTTCATCAAGTTATTAATTGATTGTCTTTTGCTCACAGATTTTGAAAGTAGATATGGTGAAAGAATTGAGGAACTTGAAGCTGAAAAAGAGGAACTCGCAAAGAATCTTTCTTCTCGCAACGATAAGTATTCTATATTAAAGAATCAAATCAAGATCACTGTTGCGAACTTTAAGAACGATGCTATGCATTTTCGCAATCAAACTATTCAAATGGTTTGTGATGACCATAGTATTCCTCATTCTGATTATCCTTGTCTCTTGGAGGAGATCCCAAAGAACATTCCCCGTCTGACTATTTCTGATAGCGAAGCTGATGATGAAGAATCTGATGGTGATGAAGGTTCTGATAGAGATAAAAGTTCTGATGCAGACGAAGAAGGGAACAAGTCTGATGAAGACGATGAAGGATCAACTAAGAAATAGTCTTTGTTTCTTTCTTAATCTTCTGTAATACTTGTACATTTATTCCTCCTTTCTGTATATTTGCAAATTCTTTTGGTTCTCCATATTCCTTAATATATGAGTTTCTTTCATTTTGACCTGCATTCATTAAAACAATTCTTCCTTGCAATATGGTTAATCAATATAATAATTAATTTCTTAATTTTTGCGTACATCTATCATGTGGAGACAAATAACATTTTCTAATTTCATTCATTCCCATACTTGCATCTGTTATTTGTATCCGAATAAGAGATTTTGCAGATTTTTCTTATTTTGTGCCTCAACTTCGCAATTTTTTATGTATAATTTCGCAATCATATGCAAAGTTAATTTTGATTCTTTTCAAAATATCATCCCTGTGTGGTCTTATTTTTCATTCCTAGTTAAAGGTCTTATTATGCCACCCCTTGTCATTGCGACAAAATCGCAGGACGTCCTTGCACTTTCATGCAAAAACCCATTGATTTTGCCTTAGCTTTTTTCTTTTGTATTATGGTCTCTTCAGGAATGTTGCGAAAATATAACAGGCCTAAATATTCTGGCGAAAATAAATCCCCATTACATTGTCGTCTTGCGACAAAATCGCAGGACGTCTTCGCACTTCCATGCGAAAACCCATTGATCTCGTCTTATCCTTTTCTTTAGTATTGTTGCCTCTTCAGGATTGTTGCACAAATATGACAATCCTTAATACCCTTGCGAGTAAAAAGCCTCATGACATTTGCGTCTTAAGACACTTATCAGCTCCCTAATGGAGGGTTCCCCCCTTATGTTCCCCCTGGTTTCCCCTTCAAGGAGGCGTACTTCTACCATACAAGGTTATCTCCTCCCATCCAGTCTTAACAACAACCAGTTGTTTTCACATCCTCTTATCCCTTTTACCTATAGGGTTTATGGTTGCGAGACTGCACCCTAAGTGGGGTTTTCTTCGGGCCGAGTGCAGTATAAGCCAAGACTTGTCAAGAATGGCAAGGTACGCTCCAGACACCCCTGGCACTCTTGACTCAACCGTGTACCTCGGTTCCTTGATCAGATTATGCACTCCTTGGGAGAGTCTTTATTACCTTAGTCTCCCAACCTAAGTCATATGCTTAAGATGAGAATCCAAGGTGCCTCTCCCGGATGGGCTTTATTGACCACAAATCTCCATGACTCAGGTTCCGGTGGCGGTGTAGCCTTTTCCTTAGCCATGCAACAGGTACCCCCTTATATGACGTACTTTAGGTCTTACATTTTCCTCTTGCGAAATTTTATTCGCGAACTATGGTGTACGCCATAAAGGTTCGCCCCTTTCTCTTTTGTCATTGTTCTCTGATTATCTTTTGTAGAATTCATTATCTCTGCGAGATTCGTGCACATCATCATATTGTATTTGCATTTCGCAATCTTAATTTTGTCATTCAATAAAATGTATTTTTGAGAATTTTATTTATTGCGAGAGTGTCGCAACAAATCGATCATTCATACATTACCTTTGCTATCCTCTGCTTCTTTGTTATTTTCTGATATTGTTTCCTTGGTAGTGGTATGTTCACCATTTTTTATTCTGAGCTAGCATTAGTTTCACAACATCTCTTCTTATTTTCTTTCGATTGCATCCACCATCAACCTCTAACTTCTTTGTGTCTCTTTGATTTTGTGTCGCCAACTTTCCTTCTTGTTTGCTCTTCCTTCGCAGGATTCAGTTTCGTAACACCTCTTTCCTTCAACCCAATATCCCTTTATGTATCCAAGGTCGACCAATTAATGCATTGTAGGGTGAGTCTACATCAACGACACGGAATAGGATTTTAGAAGATATTCCCTTCAATGGAATTCGCATAGTAACCTCCCCTTTAGGCTTGTTGGAAGTACCATTAAAACCATATATCTTATATGTTGATAGTATAAGATCATCATCTCTTCCTCCCATAGTTTTATAAGTATGATAAAATAAGATGTTCACAGAGCTTCCAATATCAATTAGAATCCTATTAATTTCCCATGAATCTTCAGCTTCATCATCCTCATCTTCTTTCGGTTTTGGATTAATTTCTAATTTTACTACCAATGGATTATCATGTACCTCTTCACCTTCGAGGATTTCTTCTACGGTAAAAGAAATAATTTGTTTCTGCCATTCCTCTAGTGGCGAGATTTTCGCAATATTCATAATTTCTCTTCCATCATTATCTCTTGCGAACACTCTACTCAAAACATTGTCATGAAAATCTTCAATTGTCTTGTATGAATGTATGATAGAGTGAAAGAATAGATTCTTTGCTTTTGCACCAACTTCTATGAAGAATGTTTCCTTCTTTGTCATCGTGTTTACTTTGTGATGCTCTGGTGGTGGTGGCAATGGTTGAGATTGTGGGTGCCCTACCAAAAAGTGGTTTAGTTTTCCTTGATCTATCATTCTCAGAATAATTCTTTTTACATTTCTGCAATCATTTGTAGTATGTCCATGAAAATGATGATAAGAACAAAACTCATGACTTCTGTGGTTTGGAAGTAGTTTCGTTCCTATGTTCCATGGTGTTGGTATATTCTCCATCAAAATTATAGCTTCCCATATTTTATCCACACTTGCATTTAGAGGTGGCATCTTGATTTCTTCCCATACCACCTTGTGACCTCCTTGTCCTCTATTATAGTTTTGTCTTTGGCCTCCATAAGTTTCTTGCGGCTGATCGAGTCTTTTAATTTTGTTATTTCCACCATGATTGTAGAAATTTCTTTCTCTTTCATACTCCTCTTGATCTCGGCTTCCCATAGCCACCAGTTTATGTTGATTGTTGTCCGTCACCTTCTCTTGTTGTATTTGCGAAGTGCTCGCAACTGTGTTTATTAGTTTGGTTAATAAGCTTGCATTCGCTGCTTGTGAACTGGTGTTCGCAACTGTTTATGATTCCATTTCATTTTGCCTTTCCTCTAGAGCAATATATTCTTCCTGAAGTTCTCGCAATTCAGTCATTGTGATCGTATTCTTGACTCTGAAAATTTGGATATACAATAGGTTGGTTGCAAACATAACATTGATAAATGATAAGATAAGATATCTCCCGTCTACACGGCCAGCCATTTCGCTACACATATTCCTCCATCTTTTAGTTAAGTGCTTAAAACTTTCGCCAATCCTTTGTTTTAATCCAAACACGTCTTCAATACCAGGTCGCGAAGAATTATTACTTATATATGCCCCTGGGAATGTAGTCTGCAAATGATTGAAGGATGTTATTGTATTCTTTGGTAGACCCTCGAACCATTTTAACGCCTCTCCTGTTAAGCTGGTTGCGAAATACTTGCATAATACAGCATCATGATTTTCCCATTGCAACATACACCTCACGTAGGCTTTAATGTGTTGAATTTCACAAGTTGTTCCATCAAAAATGCTGGTTAATGCGGGCAAATTGCATTTTGGTGGTATTCCTCCTAGTTGTACTGCCCTTGTAAATGGAGTTTTCACAGCTTCTTCTATAGCTTCATCCAATTGTCTTTTGTCTACTTCTCCTCTATTATTTAACATTCCTCTCATTTCTTCTAATTCTTTTAATATTTGTTTGTTTACACCTGAATTTTGATCCATTGGTCTTTTTAATTTCGCCTCCCTTCTTCTGCGTTCATGTCTTTCTTCTCTCGCGAAATTTTGCATTTCTTCTTCATCATCTTCATCTCGTCTTCTTCTGCGATTCTCTTCCTCATTTCTATCTTGAATTCGCATATGATGATGTCTCTCGTTTTCCCCTCAATGATTTTGTTCATTTCTCATCAATTCCATTCGCTGCCTTTCATCCATCCTCTGTACTCTATCATACTCTTCATTGATATTACCGTTATTCCGGTTTTGTGTTCGTCTTCTTTCTCGATTGTCGTGATTGTTCTGGATAATTAATTCCTGAAGCTCTTGTTCTTCCATTTCCGCTCTCAATCTTTCACGTTCGCAAATTAAACGTGCTTGTTCAGCATAATGTCTTTCAATTTCTTCTTCAATTTTTTGTTGATTTCTTTGAGCTTCCCTCTCATGTAAAATTCTCCTTCCTTCCTCTCGATTCCCTTCGCCATCTTGATTATTTTGTCCCTGACGTTGTCCATTCATTTTGCCTATCATCAAAAGTTTCATTTTGTGGAACGTAACGATCATCAGTCATTTCTCTATTTTCGCGATGTTCTTCATCAGGATTTGATATTTATTCTTGAATGTTATTTCCGGCATTAATTATAGGTGAGTTTCGCCTCATCTCTCTTCTAGTCGATCTTGAATATGATTTTGTAATACTTCTCGATCTTCTACTCTGTAGTCTCATATTTTCCATCCTCAATTCGTGATTTTGCCTTGTTAAATTCGCACGTTCTTCTGCCTCAACTCTTCTTTCTTCATGTATTCTTCGTCTCAACGTTTCTAACGCTCCAATTTCCTCATTTCCATGAATTATTCATTCATCCTTTTCTTGATTTCTCTCTACCTGTCTATGGTTTCTGGTTTGCTGCTCTTCTTCTACTTCTTCTGCTGAATTTGATTGCCAAGTGTGTATACTCACCCTATCATAATCTGTATTCCTTCCTTGTACTAGTGTTTGTTGAACTGGTGGTTGAATTTGATTTTCTCTATTATTTCTCATTCTAGTAGATTCTCCCATTTCACTTCTTTCCCTTCCAACAATTCTCTTGCTTCTTCTAACAGTAGTTGGTTGTTCTGATGTATTTCTTCTTCTAGCCATTTCTTCAATATTAATGATTGCAAGAGATTATGTAAAATTCTTAATCAATCACTCCAAATCTTCACAAATCTCAATATTAATCTTCAATTTTTTCTAGAATAATCTTCAATCTTCAATCATCCATGTTTTTAGCGCCATTATGTAGTTGCAGGAAATCCTACACTACACCCCTCACAAGATTTCATTAACATTCAACTCATTTTAGATTAACCATCTTAATTTTATTGATCAATCTTTGAACAATCTTACAAGAAAAGATAAAAGAATCAAGAATAACCACTGCTCTAGATTTTCTCTCTCCTATTTACTTGTTTTTCACTCAAAAAAGATCTCTCCCTTTCCTTTACAACTGAGCGGCTATTTATAGGGAATTACATAGTGGATGACAGTTAATCTGTCCTTTATTTTCGGATATGGCTTGCGACATTCATGCATCCTTATGAATGTTAATCTCGCAAACTCTCTAATTTTCGCAGGACCTTCACATTTTTCTCATGATTTAGATGACGTCGTTTATTATATCGTTTCTGAAATTGTTCTGCGACGCTGTTGTGTTGCTGATAATTTCGCTGAGGCATTATTGCTGCGAGATTCTGATCCTACATCTCAGTAGGTAAATCCTTGTAGGAATATTTCTTTACGCTAGGTAAAACCTTGTGAGTATTAGGAGAAGGTGTAGAAGATGACTTAATCATCAAGACAGAGTTTTCCTTTTTCAATGTGTTACACTGTTCTCAGGAAAGTTGAAGAGATGCAACAAGTTTCTCTTTTTCAATACGGTGGCTGTTTATTTTTGATGAATGAGCCTTGATCAAATGCTTTTCTCTAACTGAGTCTCCTCTAACAGTGTCTTCAAGAGAACTAATATTTTCACGTTATAGAGTAGTTTCTTGAACCAGTTGTTAGATGTCGTTAGAGAGAGATTCAATGAAGAGGTAGAGTTCACGTTCCCTTTTAAGAGATTTCTCAAATTCATCAATAAGCTGATAATTCTTTTCTTCAAGAATCTTAATTTTGGAAGCTTGAATATCAGCATAATTTTTTAATGATCTGGTGAGTTTTATTTCAGATTCGTATATAAGTTCACAGAACTTGTTTTTCCCTCGGGATTCGGAAGAATATACTAAGGAGATATCCTTTGAGGTAAACCCAAGTTCTTTGTAATCAAAATCTTTGGAAGACATATCAATATGTGTTATCTTGTGAGATACTTCTTAGGTCCTTAGAACACATATTTCTACAAACACAGACTTATAAGGTCTTTAATGTGTTTGCCTGCTCTGATACCAATTGAACGGTACCAAAGACCAATGTTCAAGTGTCAATCAATGTAAATCAACAACCAAAGGTTGGATATTCTAATTGATTGATCTAAACGTACAACCTGTGATATTTCAATTATATAACAAAATATAATGCGGAAAAGAAATAACACAGACACCAAAATTTTGTTAACGAGGAAACCGCAAAGGCAGAAAAACCCGGGACCTAGTCCAGATTGAATACCACACTGTATTAAGCCGCTGTAGACACTAGCCTACTACCAATTAACTTCAGACTGGACTGTAGTTGAACTTGAATCAATTTCACACTGATTCAAGGTACAGTTGCGCTCCTTACGTCTCTGATCCCGACAGGATACTACGTACTTGATTCCCTTAGCTGATCTCACCCACAACTAAGAGTTGCTACGACCCAAAGTCGAAAACTTGATACACAAATTTGTCTCACACAGAAAAGTCTATATGATTGAATAAATCTGTCTCCCACAGAAATACCTAAGAGATTTTGTTCCTTCTTTTGATAAATCAAGGTGAACAGGAACCAATTGATAAATCGGACTTATATTACCGAAGAACATCCTAGTATTATCAATCACCTCACAATAATCTTAATCGACTAGAGAAATAAGATATTCTGGAATCACAAACGATGAGACGAAGTTTGTTTGTGATTTATTTTATATCTTTCCTATCAGAGATATAAATATCGAGCCAATTATTTCAATTACACTCAACACGATAGAAACAACAACATCAGATCACGCAACTACAAGGATAATAGTTGGGTCTGGCTTTACAATCCCAATGAAGTCTTCAAGTCGTTAACCTACAGGGTCTCGAGAAGAAACCTAAAATTAAAGGAAAATCGACTCTAGTTATGCAACTAGTAACACACAAGAGGTGTGGGGAATAAGTTTCCCAGTTGCTAGAGTTCTGCTTTATTTAATTTTCAAATCAGGGTTTGCAATCTAAGTTACCTTGGTAACAAAGCATTCAATATTAACCATTAGATGAAAAACCTGATTCAACCAAGCTAATATCTTTCAACCGTTAGATCGAACTTAGCATGTTACACACAAATGAAGTGTACCCTCATTTAGGTTTATGTAGCCGTACCTAAACGTGTACACCATGTTGGTTCACAAATAGTTAACCGAGGTTAGCCATATGATTACTCTCATATCAACCTTATTCATCTTAACCATAACTAGTTCAAATGAATCAAATGAAACTATTTAAAGAATTGTTCAATTGCAATATTCTCATAGAATTATACAAGAACACAATTGAAGCAAAACCGGTTTGATTCACTCGAATCAGTACATGAACATTATAGCCACGATTTGCAAAGATTGCATTCCTTAATACATATACTTAGGTTCACGTACAACCGATTTTAGAAAGTAACACTCTTAAGTATGCGTACGGGTATACGTACTAATGTAACCAAATTTGAGTTTGGTTTGGTTTTCAAACTCAGCAGAAATTCACGGACGTGAACATCCGCCAGTATGCATACGGGTACGAATACTTACCCAGTCTCCTTCAACCTTTTTGTATACACACAAGTATGTACACTTTTGGTTCCCAGTTTTGGACTTATACACTAATGTGCGAACGCACTATGCTTATATCTAAAGATGGTTACAAGATTCTAAACTCTTTATTTCAATCATTGAAACATTCTTCTATAATGATAATATCCGTTTTCATAGACTATTAGCATCAAAGCAATTTTCAAGATATTGAAATATTAATTATCGAAACATTCCAAGCCTACATGAAATGATTGTATCACACAAACCATGTAAGATGTTACTCGGCAATTTTCTCATGATATAAGATGAACTTGGTCGAAGCGAAAGCTTACCAACACATATTTCGAGAAATATGTAAGCGAGATATACTCATCTCGAAATCTCAAGTGTGTATAGAGAAAACTATATCGTAACACGAATTATGTCTCTATATAGGAAATAGTATAAATATACTTTCCAAGTGATAAATGAGTTCAAGTCTCCGCATACCTTTTGTCGAATAAGTTCCACAAGCTCCCCTTAGTAGTTCTTCGTCTTCAAATGATGAACGCCGTGAAAACTAAGCTCAACTACACTATCTATATCCTCGTCCGAGACATCTATAAATAGGCTAGAAATCAAGACTTATAGTTTTAATCACTAACATTGACATACATGCCTGAGATAGAAACGCATGCGAGTTCGACTGAGCAATGCTCTAACACTCATGTACTCCGCGAATTGGTTTATTTCCATTGTCCCTGGATTTATCCACCCACTCATCTGTTCTGCAAGATGTTTCCCCCCCAGGCGAGCTAAGCCAAGTCAGTTCTGCCGAGCCAACTCGCCAGCCGAGTTGAGCCAACGTTGTTGGATGTTTCAGCCCTGATTATTTGGCTTGTGGATATTTCCGCCCCACTGCGTGGGCTTAGCCAATTGTACCAACTATTGGGCTTGGTATTTGGTATCCTTTTGCTTAGCTAATTCCATAACCCTAGTGGAAGAATCTGGAATATTCCAGGAGGCATGCGGGGCAAATTAATGCAATTTATGCCAGGAGGCATGCAGGGAAAGTTAATATGATTCATGCCAGAAGGCATGCAGGGAAAGTTAATAGGATTCATGCTTACCTCGGAATGAGGGGAAGACCCTAATTCCGAGGTGCCGACCCAAGAGGATTCGAGAAAACAGATCATGTTTTTTCCGAATAGAGATTATGGCAAAAGCAAGAAAACTGCACGAAATATCGTTTCTGCTAGCAATCCTTGACACTCACTTCAATCGCACCTGCAGTGCCTACCGAAAACAGACATGGTCGAGATCGTGTTCGTGACAGAACCCCAGATCGTGGTCGAGATCAAGATCGTGTTCGTGACAGAACCCCGGATCTAAATAATCGGAGAAGCGAAAAACAACCGATGGTCCAAGACGAAGAAATGGATGTTGACTCCATACGTGATGGAGAAAACCCACGAGTTCGAGTAAACAGAAATCATGTATTCGGAAGCCCGTCAAGGAGGAATGACGATCGACATGACCTGCTAGATGGACGAATGACAACTCCTAGTACAGAGGAAGAAATGTTGTGCTATCAGCTGAATGAGGTGGAGAAAGAGAACTCTCTCCTGATATTGGAACATGAGAACCAATCTCGACCAAGGACTGGTAATTTGAACAACCAAAAGGGTCTGTCTGTATGGGAGCGCCTTGGAAGTGATCGATCTTGATAGACCAGAGAAAAATATGTTGGTCACTGAAGATCTACCTAGAAAAGGCATGTACGAGCCCGACTAGCAGGAACCCAAGAACGGTAAACTACAACTCAGAAGAGTGCGGCCAGAACTACCACCCGCTCAAAACGTCTCAGGAATGACGAAGATGAGGTTCGAGATCGGCCCAATGAGAGATAATTTTCGCACAATTACTATGCTCGTTCGGAGCAAGGAAGAGCTGGAACAGAGTCCACTGGACCCCAAAGGAAAAGAATAATATCTAAAGTTGATATTCTAGAGGATCGGGACTATGAGCAGGAAGACAGTTCCACTGATGGCGACGTAAGCGCAATAACAGATGCTCTCCTTTGCAAGATGATCGAGAAAGTAATGTCGAAAAAGCGCTCCAGAGAGGAAAAGATAGATAGGTTGCATCGAGCCGCAGGAGCTCCTTTCAAACTGAATATCAGATAATTCCGGCCTCCAATGAATTTTCAAGTTCCCAAGCTGCCAGAATTCGATGAGAAAACAGATGATACAGATCAGTATATTTTACACTATGAAACTACCATGACTCTGTAGCAGTACATAGATCAGTTGATGTACAATATGTTTCCACAGTCACTGACTGGTGGAGCAATAACGTGGTTCAATCAGCTTCTGGCACTGTCGATCGGGATTTACCATAAGCTGTTTGACGAATTCTGCTCTCACTACAAATACAACAGACGTGACCAGAAGGGATGCCACGTGTTGTTCCTTCTGATAATTTGGAAGGAGGAAAGCATCAGACAGTTTACTCGACGCTTCAAGCAAGAGTTTGGCTGATGTGGATGGTGCCAATGATCAAGTCGTCATCGCGGCTTACAAACAGGCATACCAGTATGATCAAAGAGGCGTATACGGTTCCTTGGTCAAGAGACCACCAAAGACTCTGGAAGAACTGTATGATTTAGTAGAAAAATACGCTCGAGTTGAGGATGATTCCAAAGATCGAGAGACAAGAGAATTTAACAGATCATCCAATCATCCAAATGATGGGAAGAAAGACAAGTCAAAGAACCGTTCAAGTGGACAACATAAAGATCGAGGTGAAGTTCGAGAGAAAAATCAAGGGGAACGAATGGAAACTAGATATCTGAAACATCATGATATGAAGCTGACACTATTGAACATACGGCTTACAGAGTTGTGTGAGAAAACAAACAAGGTTTTGAGCCCCCCACGTCCTTTTCCAGCGGAGACACGTGATAAAAGCAAATACTGCAGTTATCATAAAGACTTTGGTCACAAGACTGAGAATTTTCGCTCTTTATAGATCGAAGTCCAGCGAATAATAGACGTTGGAAAGCTACAAGAGTACTTGAAAAAGGATTTTAGGAAAGGTTCGGGATAATTTGGCACATCACATGTGATTAATGGCAGTCAGAAGATGAGACCAGGAGAAATCTCAGGCAATTAAAGGAATGGTACGTGACAAATCACATGAATTTTTTTAGTGGAAATGGAGCAGAAATTCTGGAGCTTGGATGCACAAAGATCGAGTTCTCTGAAGCAGGCATGATAGGTGTATATCTCCCCACAATGATGTTATTGTTATAACAACTTGGATTGGCATGTTCCGTGTACACCGTATTCTAGTGGATACGGGAATCTCAGTGAGCGTGCTGTTTTCAGGAGCCTAATCCTGTATGAATCTCTCGCACGACTTGATCGAGGAGGACGAAAATCCAATTATCGGCTTCAGTGGCGAAGTTACAAAGATGATTGAGAAAGTAAAGATGCCTATAACAGTGGCTGACAAGTCCATTCTAGGCAATTTCTTGCTGCTGGATTGTCGATATCCATATAATGCGATCGTAGGACGAGACTTGCTGCATGTGATCGGTGCAGTCACATCCTCGTATCATCAATGCTTGAAGTTTATTACCCCTGAAGGGGTCATGAAGGTTAGAAACGACCATATGGCCTCCCACAAGTGTCACGAGAATGCTATGGATGAATACAGGAAATCAGAAGTTAGCGGGAACCATATCATGTGAGTCGAACCAAAAGCAATTACAAAATCCTCACCCTCCAGAATCATATATGGGAGAGGACGCGGCTGAACCCCCAACGGTCGAGAAACTGATCGAGGTCCAGGTTGGGGATGAGAAGCACAAAACCACGTTCGTAGGGGCAGATTTACCCGCACATGAACGCGATGGTTTGATTACATTTTTAAGGGAAAACGTTGACGTTTTTGCATGGAGTTTTGCTGAAATGCCTTGGATAGATCCGAACGTAGTCTGCCACAGGCTAAATATCGATGAGAAGTTCCATCCAGTTCGTCAGAAAATTTGGAATATGGGACAAAGCAAAAAAGATGGAGTTGCTGCATAAGTCGAGAAGCTGTTGGAAGCAGGATTTATTCGACCGGTACAATATCCTCGCTGGCTGTACAATGTCGTTCCTGCTCCAAAGAAGAATGGTAAAATTCGTGTCCATATCTATTTTACTGATTTAAATAAAGCATGTCCGAGTGATCCGTACCCACTTCCGCGGATCAGATATTTGGTGGATGCAACTTCAAGGTACGAGAGACTATCATTCATGGACGGATTTGCAGGGTATAACCAAATACCTTTGTTCGAAGGAGATCAAGAGCATACTGCCTTTGTGACTGACAGAGGAGTTTACTGCTGTACTGTAATGTCTTTCGGGATAAAGAACGCAGGGGCGACCTACTAGCATTTGGTAGACTATATATTCAAAGATTTGATTGGGAAGACGATGGAAGTATATATCAACGATATGGTAGTAAAATGTAAGCAAAATGAGTCGCATTTTATCGATCTACAGAAGACGTTCGATATATTGAGGCGATATCATATGAAACTCAATCCAGCAAAATGTTCATTCTGGCTATCCTCGGGAAAGTTCCTAGGATACTTGATGACGCACAGAGGAATCGAGGCGAATCCGGAGCAAATCAGAGCCATCAGAGAGATGTCATACCCAAGAATGAAGAAGGAGGTCTAGAAGCTAGCGGCGCGATTAGCATCTTTAAATCGTTTCATTTCACGCTCGTCGGATCGATTCAAACCATTCTTTGACGTTTTGAAGAAAGTAGTGAATTTTGGTTGAACGGATGAGGGCGGAAGAGACTTCGATGAGATCAAATAATATTTGTCAACTCCCCCCGTATTGGTGAGTCCAAAAACTGGACAACCTGTCGGAGTTTATCTGGCTGCAACGGAGAACCCTGTAAGTGCAGTGCTATTTTTTACGTATCCACATGAAAAGCCTGTTTACTTCGTCAGTAAATCTTTGACGGGGTCGGAAACATGGTACAAAAAAATTGAGAAGATATCACTTCCACTGTTGCATGCATCTCATCGCCTCAAACCATATTTCCAAAGGACACAAATCATAGTCTACTCAGAATATTCGCTGAAGAGAATCCTGGAACGTGCTGACGATTCCAACCGACTAGCCATATGGTCAAATTTCCTTGGGGCGTATGAAATCAAGTACGAAACCAGAACTGTAGAGAAGGGACACGCTCTGGATGCACTGTTAGCAGATTTTCCTGTGGACGACATAGAAACGGTTACCGAAGAAAAAGAAGAGTTGTTGAACAAACTCATAGAGTCAACCAAAAATCAGACTGGGGATGAGTCCGCAATGGAGGTTGATACACCTGAGCCGCTATGGACTGTGTTTACTGATGGGTCATCAAATGTTGGTGGAGCTGGAGTTGGATGTGTCATCCTTACTTCCGAAGGTTCAAGGATCCAGAAAATGACTAAATTAGACTTTCAAGCATCAAACAATATGAAGCAACAATTATTGGTTTAAAAGCTGTCAAACAGTTAGATACGAAGAAGGTGAAGCTGATAAATGATTCTATGCTAGTAGTTAACCAGTTTCTGGGGACCTACAGAGCCAAGAAAGAGAGGATGGCCTTATATTTGGATCGTATGAGAGAGCTGGTAAATGAATTCGACTAATTCTCTATTAGGCAGCAACCACGGTTGGAAAACAGACACGCAGATGCTTTAGCGTATCTGTCTTCCGTAGTCGATACTGATATCACCCGTTCTGTTGTAGTGGATTTCCAAGAGTTACCTAGCATCTCCGACAGCCACTTTGTTCTGGCTCTCTAAAACGCTAGTGGGGGCGAGAGGGTAACTACATCATCACAAGAAGATATCGAAAACATTGACAGAAATATGGATGTTGACAGTCCAATGATAGACGATTCGGGTAATCTTACTGAAAACGCTTCAGACTGGCGTCAACCTTATATCTGGTATTTGAAAACCAGTGAACTCCTAGAAGATGAGCAACTCTCTTCAAAAGTGAAAAAAAAATGCATTGAGATATTCAATGATAGAGGAACAGTTATACCGCAAACCTGTAGCTTTGGAGCCATTTTTGCGATGCATATCAGCCGAAGAAGGACAACAGATATTAGCGAAGACTCATGAAGGAATATGTGGCAACCATTCTGGAGGGCGCAGTCTCGCGCACATGATACTTTCCCGGGGGTACTTCTGGATATACATGCAGAAAGATGCTAAAGAATACGCGCAGAAATGTGTGCCATGCCAAGAGCACGCTCCAATTCCTAAAAATCTAGGCCCGCCAACAAATTGCATCCAGTTTTAAGTCCCTGGTCGTTCGCTAAGTGGGGACTAGACGTCGTCGGACCACTCCCCCGAGCTCCTGGAGGAGTGAAATATGTACTGGACGCTACTGATTATTTTACAAAATGGGTTGAACCAGTGGCATGGGTACATGTTACCAAATACGACGTAAAGAGGTTCATATAAGAGAACATTGTCTGCAAATTTGGAATCCCACATGAGTTGGTGTCAAACAATGGAAAGAAGTTCGACTCTGGAGTGATCAAAGAATTCTGCAAGAATTTGAGCATTCGCCGCAACTTCTCTGCTCCATATTATGCTCAGAGCAATGGGTAGGCAGAATCGACGAATCGTGTTATTATGGACAACCTCAAGAAAATGCTGGAGAAGACAAAAAGGAAATGGACGGAAGAGTTCCCAGGAGTCTTATGGTCTTACCAAATGACCCCAAAAATATCCACCGGATTCTCCCCATTCACACTGGCTTATGGAGCAGAGGCGGTCATACCCACCGAGGTACATCTTAAGACTACTAAGACTCGTGTTGTCAAATATGGAAACAACAACAGCATAATGGCTTTGGATAAAGAGATGCTGGAAGAACGAAGAGATACAGCCTTGCAGTAGTTGGTTCGATACCAGCAGGAAATCAAGTTGAGTTATGATCGTAAAGTTAGAGAAAAATCATTCAAACAAGGGGAATATGTCTTGAAGAAAACTCGAGCATCCACGATGGAACCAAACTGTGGAAAGCTCGGAGAAAATTAGGATGGTCCATACATAGTAGACATGCCCGCATATCGTGGCTCATACTACCTAAGGAACCTCGATGGAACTCAAGATTCAAAACCATGGAAGCCATGGAATTCGTTCCACTTGAAGAAGTTTTATCATTAACTAAATTCAAATAGGAGTAATTTTGTTCAAATCCTGTTGCGCTGCACTCTTTTTCCTTTATGATGGTTTTATCCCACTGAGTTTTCTACGCAAAGGTTTAAACGAGGCAGAGTTGTTGGGAAGTAGGTACTTATCTTGTTATTCTTATTCAGATATTTAATTCAATATTATTTTGGTACTCCACACTCTATCAAGATTGTTCGTGTTTAATTATAAGCTGCTACGGATGGTTCAAATCCGCAGTCAGTCCTAAATGGAAAAGCAGTACAATTCGAATCTTATGTTAGCAACATCTTCAACACCTTGCGGATAGGATGAATGCACAGTACTTCGAGTATTTTTAACCTATTCTAAGCATATCCCCGTCATACGGGACGTCAACAAATGTGGCGAACATTTTCTCCTGTCCAGACATGGGAAAATGTACACATCTAAACTCTGCACGCATCTTGAATAGTGGGATTGCCCCCCTGCGTGAATTCAGGATAGCAGAAAAGCACAAATTCTCTTTCCATGTGCGAGCAAAATGCAGTAAGGAAGTGCACCCTTGCGCGAGCATTTAGCAGCATGACATGGTTACATGCTGGGGGAGAGATATATAACACCTCAGCTCACAAAGAAAACAATACATGGGGGCGAGTTGCATAACACTCCATAACGCCCCTGGGGGCGAGTTATGCAACACTCCAGAACAATGCGAGGTTCAGTCGCAGACAGAATTGGGAAACTCGAACTTCTTAACCCATAACAAGTTATGGATTAAGAAGGGGCGATGTTTGTACCCTAATATTTTACACTAGAAATGGGCTTAGTTGAACCTAATATGCTCTTCTTATTAGTAAAAACTAGGCCTCACTAAGACTATACATGGAAGACAATGAGGAAAGGTCCAAGTCAAGGTATGGAGGTGCCACGTCGGCGTTGCCATGTCAGTAGGAATGTCCAACCAGTGTTTTCCACGTCAGCAGAATAGGCACAGTCAGAAGTCATCCGGGTAGTGACGTCAGCGTGACATCAACAAACTTAACGTCATCACAACCATTGTGACTCCATTACAACAGCATCCAATCACATCTTCCGTAGTTAATGGTGTTATAACGCCGTTAGAAGTAACGTCAACTTCATCAAACGGTCATCTTCTCCAGCGCCATACTTCTTCTCTGACGACGGTTGGAACCAGTCCGGCGGCCATAGCTGAAGGCCTTTTCCGGCGGCCGAACTGAATCCCGACCGACGACAGTGGAGGTACTCCTTTACTTCGCGAATTTGTTTATTTCCATAGTCCCTGGATTTATCCTCCCCACTCATTTGTTCTGAAGGATATTTCCTCCCAGTCGGGCCAAGCCAAGTCGGTTCAGCCGAGCCAACTCGCCAGCCGAGTCGAGCAAATGTTGCTGAATGTTTCAGCCTTGATTATTTGGCATGTGAATATTTCTTCCCTATTGAGTAGGGTTACCCAATTGTACCAAATCTTGGGCTTGGTCTTTTGTATCCTTTTGCTTAGCTAATTCCATAACCCTAGTGGAAGTTTCTGGAATATTCCAGGAGGCATGCTGGGCAGATTAATGCAATTTATGCCAGGAGGCATGCAAGGAAAGTTAATATGATTTATGCCAGGAGTAATGCATGGCAAGTTAATAGGATTCATACTTACCTCGAAATGAGGGAAAGACCCTAATTCACAATATATAAAAACAGGCGTTCACAACCCTAAAAGGTATGCAATCTTCCCTACTAAAACTCCTGCGAAAAACTCTAGCTAACTTAAGCATCAGAGGTTTTTTTGCAAGTACCCCTCCAACTCTGCACGCATCTTGAATAGTGGGATTGGCCCCCTGCGCGAATTCAGGATAGCAGAAAACACAAATTCTCTTTCCATGCGCGAGAAAAATGCAGTAAGGAAGTGCACCCTTGCGCGAGCATTGAGAAGCACGACAAAATTACATGCTGGGGGCGAGATATATAACACCTCAGCTCACAAAGAAAACGATACTTGGGGGCGAGTTGCATAACACTCCATAACGCGCTTGGGGGCGAGTTGTGCAACACTCCAGAACAATGCGAGGTTCAGTCGCAGACAGGATTGGGAAACCCGAACTTCTTAACCCATAAAAAATTATGGATTAAGAGGGGGCGATGTTTGTACCCTAATATTTTACACTAGAAATGGGCTTACTTGAACCTAATATGCTCTTTTTATTAGTCAAAAATGGCCAACTATGCCTCACTAAGACTATACATGGAAGCCCATGAGGAAAGGTCCAAGTCAAGGTATGGAGATGCCACGTCAGCGTTCTCACGTCAGTGCTTCCATGTCAATAGGAATCTCCAACCAGTGCTTTCCACGTCAGCAGAATAGGCACAGTCAGAAATTAGCCGGGCAGTGACGTCAGTGTGACGTCAGCAAACTTAACGTCGTCACAGCCGTTATGACGTTGTTACAACAGCAGCCAATCACATCGTCCGTAGTTAATGGCGTTATAACGCCGTTAGAAGTAACGTCAACGTCATCAGACGGTCATCTTCTCCAACGCCGTACTTATTCTTTGACGACGGTTGCAACCAGTCCGGCGGCCAAAGCCGGAGGCCTTTTCCGGCGGCCGAACTGAATCCCGACCAACGACTGTGGAGGTACTCTTTTACTTCGCGAATTTGTTTATTTCCATAGTCCCTGGATTTATCCACCCTACTCATTTGTTCTGAAGGATGTTTCCTCCCAGTCAGGCCAAGCCAAGTCGGTTCAGCCGAGCTAACTCGCCAGCCGAGTCGAGCAAATGTTGCTGAATGTTTCAGCCTTGATTATTTGGCATGTGAATATTTCTGCCCTATTGAGTAGGGTTACCCAATTGTACCAAATCTTGGGCTTGGTCTTTTGTATCCTTTTTCTTAGCTAATTCCATAACCCTAGTGGAAGTTTCTGGAATATTCCAGGAGGCATGCTGGGCAGATTAATGCAATTTATGCCAGGAGGCATGCAAGGAAAGTTAATATGATTTATGCCAGGAGTAATGCATGGAAAGTTAATAGGATTCATACTTACCTCGAAATGAGGGAAAGACCCTAATTCACAATATATAAAAACAGGCGTTCACAACCCTAAAAGGTATGCAATCTTCCCTGCTAAAACTCCTGCGAAAAACTCTAGCTAACTTAAGCATCAGAGGTTTTTTTGCAGGTACCCCTCCAACTCTGCACGCATCTTGAATAGTGGGATTGGCCCCCTGCGCGAATTCAGGATAGCAGAAAACACAAATTCTCTTTCCATGCGCGAGAAAAATGCAGTAAGGAAGTGCACCCTTGCGCGAGCATTGAGAAGCATGACAAAATTACATGCTGGGGGCGAGATATATAACACCTCAGCTCACAAAGAAAACGATACTTGGGGGCGAGTTGCATAACACTCCATAACGCGCTTGGGGGCGAGTTGTGCAACACTCCAGAACAATGCGAGGTTCAGTCGCAGACAGAATTGGGAAACCCGAACTTCTTAACCCATAAAAAATTATGGATTAAGAGGGGGCGATGTTTGTACCCTAATATTTTACACTATAAATGGGCTTACTTGAACCTAATATGCTCTTTTTATTAGTCAAAAATGGCCAACTATGCCTCACTAAGACTATACATGGAAGCCCATGAGGAAAGGTCCAAGTCAAGGTATGGAGATGCCACGTCAGCGTTCTCACGTCAGTGCTTCCATGTCAATAGGAATCTCCAACCAGTGCTTTCCACGTCAGCAGAATAGGCACAGTCAGAAATTAGCCGGGCAGTGACGTCAGTGTGACGTCAGCAAACTTAACGTCGTCACAGCCTTTATGACGTTGTTACAACAGCAGCCAATCACATCGTCCGTAGTTAATGGCGTTATAACGCCGTTAGAAGTAACGTCAACGTCATCAGACGGTCGTCTTCTCCAACGCCGTACTTATTCTCTGACGACGGTTGCAACCAGTCCGGCGGCCTATCCCGGCGGCCATAGCCGGAGGCCTTTTCCGGCGGCCGAACTGAATCCCGACCAACGACAGTGGAGGTACTCCTTTACTTCGCGAATTTGTTTATTTCCATAGTCCCTGGATTTATCCACCCTACTCATTTGTTCTGAAGGATGTTTCCTCCCAGTCAGGCCAAGCCAAGTCGGTTCAGCCGAGCTAACTCGCCAGCCGAGTCGAGCAAATGTTGCTGGATGTTTCAGCCTTGATTATTTGGCATGTGACTATTTCTGCCCTATTGAGTAGGGTTACCCAATTGTACCAACTCTTGGGCTTGGTCTTTTGTATCCTTTTGCTTAGCTAATTCCATAACCCTAGTGGAAGTTTCTGGAATATTCCAGGAGGCATTGCTGGGCAGATTAATGCAATTTATGCCAGGAGGCATGCAAGGAATGTTAATATGATTTATGCCAGGAGGCATGCATGGAAAGTTAATAGGATTCATACTTACCTCGAAATGAGGGGAAGACCCTAATTCACAGCATATAAAAACAGGCGTTCACAACCCTAAAAGGTATGCAATCTTCCCTACTAAAACTCCTGCGAAAAACTCTAGCTAACTTAAGCATCAGAGGTTTTTTTGCAGGTACCCCTCCAACTCTGCACGCATATTGAATAGTGGGATTGGACCCCTGCGCGAATTCAGGATAGCAGAAAACACAAATTCTCTTTCCATGCGCGAGAAAAATGCAGTAAGGAAGTGCACCCTTGCGCGAGCATTGAGCAGCACGACACAATTACATGCTGGGGGCGAGATATATAACACCTAAGCTCACAAAGAAAACGATACTTGGGGGCGAGTTGCATAACACTCCATAACGCGCTTGGGGGCGAGTTGTGCAACACTCCAGAACAATGCGAGGTTCAGTCGCAGATAGAATTGGGAAACCCAAACTTCTTAACCCATAACAAATTATGGATTAAGAGGGGGCGATGTTTGTACCCTAATATTTTACACTATAAATGGGCTTACTTGAACCTAATATGCTCTTTTTATTAGTCAAAAATGGCCAACTATGCCTCACTAAGACTATACATGGAAGCCCATGGGGAAAGGTCCAAGTCAAGGTATGGAGATGCCACGTCAGCGTTCTCACGTCAGTGCTTCCATGTCAATAGGAATCTCCAACCAGTGTTTTTCACGTCAGCAGAATAGGCACAGTCAGAAATCAGCCGGGCAGTGACGTCAATGTGACGTCAGCAAACTTAACGTCGTCACAGCCGTTATGACGTTGTTACAACAGCATCCAATCACATCGTCCGTAGTTAATGGCGTTATAACGCCGTTAGAAGTAACGTCGAGAGGTCAGCATGACGTCGTCATTATGACGTCAACGTCATCAGACGGTCATCTTCTCCAGCGCCGTACTTCTTCTCTGAGGGCGGTTGCAACTAGTCCGGCGGCCTACCCCGGCGGCCATAGCCAGAGGCCTTTTCCGGCAACCGAACTGAATCCCTACCGGCGACAGTGGAGGTACTCCGTCACTTCGCGAATTTGTTTATTTCCATAGTCTCTAGATTTATCCACCCCACTCATTTTTTCTGCAGGATGTTTCCGCCCAGCCGAGCCAACCCAAGTCCGTTCAGCTGAGCCAACTCGCCAGCCGAGTCGAGCCAATGTTGCCGGATGTTTCAGCCTTGATTATTTGGCTTGTGGACATTTCCGCCCCATTGAGTAGTGATAGACACATTTTTGTGTCTAATTTATCTCAATTTTATATATTGATAGTGCTCATTTTTGTACTTATTATGGTGTTTTATGTGTGTGTAGGTATTTTTGGCCAATAAACATTTTTTGGAAAAATGTGCAAAAAAAGTTGCGCGGGCACCCCCGGAGGACACTTGCTATTCGGACCCCTAAAATGGACAAGGGGTAACCAATTACTAAGGGGCATCCATTTCCAGGCAGCTGCTAAAGGGAGACCAACACAGGATAGGGGGAGGTCATCCTCATCATTTGAATTCTGGTTTTGGCGGGAAACAAAACCAGCGAGCCTGCAGTTTAAGAAATCAAAATTTTGAGAAGTTTTAGGGAGATTCAACCTCGGATTTTTGTTGGGATGGACGTGATATAACTAAACAGGCCAGGTATGAGTGATTTAATCGATCAAATTGGGCTGAATAATCCGGAAGAAGAAAATAGAGGTTGACTTGTAAAAGGAAACTGTATGGAATTATTTTAGGAATTTCAGGGAGACTAAAGGCGTGATATTGTTTCCTAAGATGAGATTCTATCTAAGGAAGATTTTCGGATGATTTGGAAGTCTTAGAAACGCGTAAGGAAGTCGGCAGAGAAGATTATTGCCGTGGCTTGCACGAAAAGAAAAAGAGGAATTTAATCGCTATTTTTAGGTTTCTGAGGAGTATAAAAGGTGTGTTTGAGTCCCAGGGAAGGGGATGAAGTCATTGGAGCAGTCGCAGAGGAGTTTGTAACACCACAGAGCTGAATTGATCAAGTTTCAGGAAAACCCGAGTTTCTGCTGCTGCTGCTGCTGAAGAGAAAACGTTGCAAATAAGAACAGCGTCTCAAATTTGAAACGCTGCTACAATAACTTCTTTGTAACAGTCAGTCCTTTGTTTTGCAACGCCATTACACCGTTGCAAACAATCAGTTTTATAGTTTTTCATTCTTTTAATCAACTTTTGGGCTAAGAACAAATATTTTGAGCAAGTGATTAATATGAGGAGCTAAACCCCATTGCTCAGGCGACGGAGGAAGCCATTTTTCCAATTATTATGTGGTACATTCTATTTAATTTAATTTTGTAATTGTTTTATGATTATTTGCACTGAACTGAAATTGAATTTATGATTCTGATTAAGTGGTTGTGTTCTCAATTGATGGGTCATGCTTAGGTTAAGTCTTTTGATGGTCCATGCTTTCGATTTACAGCTATTGTTTTGAGAATCTACTTGTCTAGGCGAATATTAGAATCACTTCAAACGTAAAGAGTTGCATAATTGTTGACTAGATTAAATCACATAAAAATTGGAAATTTGTGGAATCCTGAGTCTCAGTGCTTTTTATAATCTTGATAACAATTTCTTTTTAAGTTTTCTATTTTAATTTGCGTCTAAAATCGAGTCCACACAATCCGATTTGAACGAACTTTACTACCACTTTCAAAACTATATCATTTTTTGGCGCCGCCGACGCGGATTTGTATTTGGTTTTAGGTTTTAGATTTATTTTATTTCTTTTAAAAATTTTGTTCTCTTTTACGCCTTTGGTATTTTTAGATTCTTTTCAGATTGGAGCTAAGCTACAAGGAAAGAAAAAGTGTTATAAAAGGAAAGCATCGCCAAAGAAGGAAAGAAAAGAGGAATCAGAAAGGAGTGAAGAAAAATATTTTGTGTATAGTTATTTTGTTTTATTTTTAGAAACTGTAAATAGGGTTTTATTTGTTTAATTTTTCTTTATTTTTGGACACTTTTTGGACTTTATTTTGGACTTGGACATTATTATTTTTAAACCCTAACGAAGGGTTAAGATTAAATATAAACTGTTTGCAGGGAAGGACGACAGTTACGATACTGTCTAGGCCCCTAGGGTTCGTACACTGACATTGGAGTCGGTGGCTTGAGTCGACTTCAACGGTTCATCGCCCGTCTGGTACGGGAGGTAAAACTCTATCCACCCACGAATCCCCTGTCAGTGGGTTTTATTTTGTGTGACAACTCACACCCATGCAATAGAATGTCGAACTGGTATTACAAGAGCCAATACAACAAATATCCGACTGAGTTTCAAAATGGACGTTACTACTTTGACCATAGTGTGAATAGTGGTTGGCAACATCAGCCTTTTCAAGATTATGGCTCATACCTTGATGACCCCAATTAATATCCACACACACACACCGGTCATACGAGCAAAATTCTTATATTTCTCCTTTAGAAGAGTCCCTCAGGAAATTATAGGAGTCGACACGTAAGTTAGCTGAGATGAATAACTTAGTTTATGACGAAAGATAACTTTATATAGAGGAATCCTTCAAGCTGATAACTGAGACGAACGAAAGAATTGCTCGAAATAATCTTAATTTCCAATACAGTGATTCCAATAGTACCCTTGAAAATGAGGATAGTTATTTGCATAATCAAGATGACGAGGATAAAATTAGTAACACTACTTGTTTAGATGAGTTTCAACCATTTTCATGTTATTATGATGATCATGATGTGGATAGTGTTGATGAAGAATTTGAAATATATAGGCATAGTGATCAGGAATTTGTTACTCCAAATGAACTTTATGATGATAGTTTTATTTCTGGTCCAGATCCCGATAATTTTAATGATTATTCACCTATTCAAAAGGACGAGGATTTGATTAGAGATACCACTTCTTTAGATGATGTAGTATTTCCTTTTGATTACGAAGTCAATAATGGTTTAGAGGAACGAGTTTATTCTGAGAATACCGTTTTAGAGTCTAGCGATTTAGAAACAATGGTCTTAGACGAAGAAAATGAACTTGTACAACTATTAAATATGAGTGAGGATGCGCCACTTGAGTATAACCTAGAAGAAACAATTGACTATTTTCAGGATTCCAACGATCTAGAAATTGAGGAAGTTGTGACTAGTCTTTCTAGAGACACTGAAAACTCTAAGTTTGGGGGTGATTATCATTCTCCATGTGCTTTAACTATTAGCAAGGTCCCTCACTTGGGACTTGACATATGTGCCTCAACCATTTTACAAGATTATCTTCATACACGTTTTCCTGAACCTAGTGATGTCCATAAGGAAGTTCAGTTGTTAGAAACCCATCCTCTGGTTGATGTGGTTTACCCAGGCTATGATATCCAGATTGACTTTGTTTTCCCACCAAATATTTTTCAACCGATTGTGGGAATGTGTAATTTTCAGATGTGTCAGTTATTAAGTTTTGAGACTAAACCTAATTACTTTAAGAGATTAGGATCGACATATTTGTTTAAGGAAGACCACCACTCTTATTGTGGTCAGCTGTGTGAGTCAAAACTGATTGACTTTAAGGATCCACAATTATTCAGGTTATTATTATGTGCTTCTAAGTTTTTACTTGAGTTTTTACAGACTCTAATACCTGAACTGGACCTTAGCTTTGAGGAATTCCAGCGCATGAAAATATTTTATCTAGACCCTTTCATAGAGCCTGAACCTGAACCACAACTAGATGTAGTTATCTTAAATAGGAAACTAGACAAGGGTACGCTATATTTGTTAATTTTCTTGGCATGTTGCAGATTCCTTTTACTTGTGATAGCTCTATTTGGTTTTGATGACCCACAGATATTTCGGCTATTACTTTATGATACGAGGTGATTAATCCTTTCTTATGTCTGGTTGAAGACGTTAAACTTAGCACTTCTTGGGAGGTAACCCAATCTCATGCAACACGCTAATATCTTTCCTTATCTCCTTTGCCTCAAATGGTAATAACTTCTCCTTGTTCATGCTTTTAATTTTATTTTTAGAACATTGAGGACAATGTTAGATTTAAGTTTGGGGGTATGGGAGAAACTTTTTAGTTGCAATAAATTAACTCCAGAGCCTAGAAATTTATGCCTATTAAGGATGACACTAACCAATCTAAGTGGATGGAAGCATTTTGATTGTAGGATTTGAGGAACCAATCTGATTAGATGGCAACATCTAAAGAGTCTATTCATAAAAGCACAGATCTCAGGTGTTAGAAATAACATGATAGTTATGCCATATCTCGTTGAGTCCTTTTCACTTCTGTTTTTATTTTTCTTTTTAAATATATTTCTAAGTGATTTAGTGGGGCTCACGATTCAAGTTATTACCAATGCTAGGGTGAATTAGAGTGATTGAGTTACAAAGAAAAAAAAAAAAGACCAGACCAATTAGACCAAACGGATCAAAAAAAAAAAATCAGTGAATAAAGTCGACCACTGGTTCCCTTGTATATGCCAGTTGTGTTGAACTAGAATTAGGATTATCGATCACTGGTTCCCTTGTATATGCCAGTTGTGTTGATATTAGTTAGACTAAGTATCTCAATCCATTAGGATAGGTTCATTTTGGCGGAGGCCTTCAGATAGATATGGGAAACGCCGTTCACTTAGTAAACATCAAAACCATCTATGTTTTTCTATTTCCATCTTCTTGATCTATCCATGTGATTAGTTTTGACTCCGGATATTGATGTCCATAGTGCGACTATCTGAGTAGAGCTCTGTCACTTTATATGAATTTTAGTATGCTTGAGTGCAAACTCGTGTACATCAATTGGAATTTCGTATCTGGGTACTTCTTCCTGTAGTCAATAAGTATGCCAACCAAGGAGATTCTTTAGTGCCTTCCAAGGTTCTGCGTAGATAACTAAGGTCTGGAGTAAAGGTTTTGTGGGTATACCTCTTGTAAGCCCTCCGGAGACAACACTCCGTCACTAGGGACACTTAGGGGTTTAAAGGCTTATTGCATACGCTAAATGCAATCGACGATGCCTGCGTCGGTGAGTTAGGATTTTATTTTCTATTTTAGATTTGCTCGAGGACTAACAAATAATAAGTTTGGGGGTATTTGATAGACACATTTTTGTGTCTAATTTGTCTCGATTCTATATATTGATAGTGCTCATTTTTGTAATTATTATGGTGTTTTATGTGTGTATAGGTATTTTTGGCCAATAAACATTTTTGGAAAAATGCGCTCGAAAAGTTGCGCGGGGCACCCCGGAGGACACTTGCTATTTGGACCCCTCAAATGGATAAGGGATAACCAATTACTAAGGGGCATCCATTTCCAGGCAGCTGCTAAAGGGAGACCAGCACAGGATAGGGGAGGTCATCCTCATTATTTGAATTCTGGTTTTGGCGGGAAACAAAACCAGCGAGCCTGCAGTTTAAGAAATCAAAATTTTGAGAAGTTTTAGGGAGATTCAACCTCGGATTTTTGTTGGGATGGACGTGATATAACTAAACAGGCCAGGTATGGGTGATTTAATCGATCAAATTGGGCTGAATAATCCGGAAGAAGAAAATAGAGGTTGACTTGTAAAAGGAAACTGTATGGAATTATTTTAGGAATTTCAGGGAGACTAAAGGCGTGATATTGTTTCCTAAGATGAGATTCTATCTAAGGAAGATTTTCGGATGATTTGGAAGTCTTAGAAACGCGTAAGGAAGTCGGCAGAGAAGATTATTTCCGTGGCTTGCACGAAAAGAAAAAGAGGAATTTAATCGCTATTTTTAGGTTTCTGAGGAGTACAAAAGGTGTGTTTGAGTCCCAGGGAAGGGGATGAAGTCATTGGAGCAGTCGCAGAGGAGTTTGTAACACCACAGAGCTGAATTGATCAAGTTTCAGGAAAACCCGAGTTTCTGCTGCTGCTGCTGCTGAAGAGAAAACGTTGCAAATAAGAACAGCGTCTCAAATTTGAAACGCTGCTACAATAACTTCTTTGTAACAGTCAGTCCTTTGTTTTGCAACGCCATTACACCGTTGCAAACAATCAGTTTTATAGTTTTTCATTCTTTTAATCAACTTTTGGGCTAAGAACAAATATTTTGAGCAAGTGATTAATATGAGGAGCTAAACCCCATTCCTGAGGCGACGGAAAAAGCCATTTTTCCAATTATTATGTGGTAAATTTTATTTTATTTAATTTTTGTAATTCTTTTATGATTATTTGCACTGAACTGAAATTGAATTTATGATTCTGATTAAGTGGTTGTGTTCTCAATTGATGGGTCATGCTTAGGTTAAGTATTTTGATGGTCCATGCTTTCGATTTACAGCTATTGTTTTGAGAATCTACTTGTCTAGGCGAATATTAGAATCACTTCAAACGTAAAGAGTTGCATAATTACTGACTAGATTAAATCACATAAAAATTGGAGATTGGTGGAATCCTGAGTCTCAGTGCTTTTTATAATCTTGATAACAATTTCTTTTTAAGTTTTCTATTTTAATTTGAGTCTAAAATCGAGTCCACACAATCCGAGTTGAACGAACTTTACTACCACTTTCAAAACTATATCAAGTAGGGTTACCCAATTGTACCAACTCTTGGGATTGGTCTTTTGTATCCTTTTGCTTAGCTAATTCCATATCCTTAGTGGAAGTTTTTGGAATATTCCAGGAGGCATGCAGGGAAAATTAATGCAATTTATGCCAGGAGGCATGCAAGGAAAGTTAATATGATTTATGCCAGGAGGCATGCAGGGCAAGTTAATAGGATTCATATTTACCTCGGAATGAGGAGAAGACCCTAATTCACAGCATATAAAAACATGCATTCATAACCCTAAAAGGTATGCAATCTTCCCTACTAAAACTCCTCTGAAAAACTCTAGCTAAATGAAACTGAGTTGTGTGATAAAACCATTATCTTTTAGATTAGGAAACTAAACTCCCATGGATTAAGATCGTATGGGGTCAATTAGTATCAATGTCGGTTTGACAATTGGTCTTCACCTAACTCAACACAGCTGACCAAAAGTGTTCTTCACCTTTTACTACATGATCTCGAAAATCTTTCTGGTGGAGTAAAAGAAACGGCTAAATGTGGTCTTTTTAAAAGCTTGGAAATGTTAAGAGACAGTGTGTAATGACATTGCTTAGTGAATAAGCAATGACTATTTCCGGGTAATTAATTAGAGGGGTGAATGATATGCTTTTTCTTTAGAACTGTGGTTTGAATAGTAATCAGAGGCGTAACGAATTCAAACCCTTGTAGAAAATGCCAATTCCCCACCACAAAATTTTCCCTGAGATTCTGGCGCAATTTCGCATGGTAATGCTGCCATGAAAAACTACCGAGAATTTAAGACAGTTAACAGGTAGTTTTTGGTTGGGCTTCCAAATAATTTTGTGTCAACAACTCCACCTACGGACTTAAGAGGCACTAGCTTTAGAAAAAGGAATAACAACACAAAAGTTGGGTTCCCAAAATTAGGAACCGTTGGGATCTTGATGGTGGAATTTAAGTATGTATTGGAAGTGGTCACTCTATTCATGCGTATGCTTTGTCCCTGATTCACTCATCCCTAAGTGTTTGCCCAGTATAGGAGGGATAGGAAGAGGGCCACCCCACTTCCGAAAACCTCCCAAAATGGCCAAAATACTAGTTTAGACTTTAGAGAGGTCCATGGTGCACACTGTGCACGCCTGACATCAAATGGGGACGCCAAGGCAACAACTTTGCTTCCAACTCTGTGTTTGTTTTGTTGCCTTCGCACTCTTGTTATTTCCTTGGCAAGAAGAATATACAGTTCGCATTTTTTGTTAGTACTTATCCTGGTCCCTGGACCTACTTAGCCGAATTTGCACACAGTCGCAATTTCGACAAGGCATTACGCACACTTCAATTTAGATAATGCAAGAATGGATTATCAATTCTCGGGAGATCAGAAACTGTCGAGGGACACAACAGGAACTTTGATCAAGGTTTCTTAGGAGGACCCAAATGAGCAAATGAGAGTTTCTAAAGCAATTAATAGAAGAAAAAAAATCATACAGATCATTGTTGTAAAGAGTACGCAGGGCCTTTTTGATGGAAGTACGTACCACCACTTAGTTCATGTTAATAAATCATCTATTTACGATAAGATGACGGAATCTGAATGACACCACAATTTACCACGAAATGCAGCAGAATTTTCCATGTATACGTATAACATCGGAATGAGCATACTTTATCATGAACTTCATGTCTGGGATGGCAGCATTTGGATAACGGGCAACAGCTTTGTTAACTTTGCCTTCGAGTTTTACTAACATCGACAACTCTCTGATCCAAATCCAAATCCTAAGCCTTTTCCAGTAGCAAGTACCAGATCGGTTAGAGAATATCTCCTAAAAGGTCGAACATAGGTTTTACGCCGGCCTGTCCAAGTCTTGCACAACTTGCACTACGGCAAGCAAAATACTTGACGCTACCCGCGTCGCGATTGTTTTGTTTTGGACCAGATGGACAGTAATCACCGTGTTAATGGGATTACGAATTCTCGACCATTAATGCGGATATACTTACACCATGTTCCGGTTGCAGAAGCTACTGGGTGTTTCTCCTTCACAATCCTGCCTACTGCAGCGCTACAGGGGGATTTCCCCCTTTCACAAACTGCAGGGTTGCCTTTTATGGCGCATCTGATGTTGTGCAAGCATCTCCTTAATTGGCGCTACCATAAGTTTCTTTCGTACGTACTCATTCCTGATACGGTCATGCCTCGTACGTCCGCATGCCCACCTCAGGATCCGCATCTTGGTACTTTTCAGTCTCAAAGTATCCCAACTGTTTATTCGCAACATATAGCATGGCAGGCCTTATCACTGATTTGTAAAACTTACCTTTAAGCTTTAGCGGGACTTTGCGGTCACAAAGGATGCCAAAAGCCCGACGCCATTTCTCCCGGCCAGATTGAGTTCGATGGCGGATATCCTCCTCGATTCCCCCGTTACTTTTGAGTAGCAATCCTAGATAGCGAAACGATTCTTTCCTTGGAACAGGTTGTCCATCCAGCAGAATGTCCCCTTCAACTCTTCCGGGATCGTTAAGATCGCACTTCAGATACTTGTTTTTTGTTCTACTAAGTTTGAAGCCCTTTGATTCTAGAGTCTGGCGCCACAATTCCAGTTTTTCCTCTACATCTTCCTTTGAATTGCCGATAAGCGCCACATCATCTGCAAAGAGCATGCACCAGGGGATCTCACCCCGAATTTCTCTCGTAACTTGATCTAGCACTAAATCGAAAATATATGGGTTCAAGGCTGATCCCTGGTGAGCCCTGTCTTAATCGAGAAATCGACTGAGACTTCGCTGCTCGTACGGACACCGGTGACTGCGCCCTCAAAAATATAGACAACTTTCTGATAAAGGGCTTAAAAATGAGCGTGAAAGATGGATAATTAAGATCAAAAGGTGTTGGAAATAATATGCGGTTTCGGTTTCTCGGAAATCATGTTCATGCTACAAACAAAATACTAACATAGAAAGAGTTAGAAAGACTTATCGGATCGGTTGATCGAGGCGAGGTAATCCTCTTTCCTTAAAGACAATTCATCCTCGCATACGGTGCTCACGGTTCTACGGATGTCTCCTTCCAAGATACAACGATCACGCCTTATAGTAAGTAGCACTACAATACTATTAGGCCAGCGAATGTTAACAATTATTGTACTCTTAAATGACTCTGACTCTTGACTCCAAAAATGTTTTGTTCTCTTCCAACTTATATTAAAATAAAACTAGGAGATGAGTTTATATAGAGTCAATGGTCACTCTACAAGGTGTCATTTCATCCATTGGTGACTCACCATGTCTAATGGTGACTCTCCATAACACTTGTGCACTAAGTGTCTTATGGTGAAAAGGAATGACCCTTAAACACACCTCCTGGAGTTTAAACTTCCAAAACCAATTTTCACTCGCATAATAATTTTTGACCCAAAATTTCAACAATCCCCCACATGCACGGTCATCTATCTTAAAGACAATTCCTTTTTCCTTGGTATTTCGGTTTCTTAGAAATGCCCGTTTCTTGATGAGATTGAGTTTTGCATATTCTATGATAAAGACTTACAAATCTGGGCATACTTAGCATTCTTATCTATTTCTTTGGACACAATACATGCTTCCTGTTTTGGTTTCGTGAGACAAGCAATTTCATCACTGTTCGCTTTAGAATAACATGTATATATGTTACTGTTGATACATGACACACCCATACCCTGGTTGTGCTCTTCATAAGTATTGCCGACACCCATTAGGATCTTATTAACTGTATTTGTGATGCATGCAAACGTACTCACAGTAGATGGTTGCATATCGCTCCTTGATTGGATGAATCATGGAAAATAGAATGATAGATGACTGTGCATAATTTCTGTTTTACAATTTGAATATTTCATTTTGATGTTTATGCCGGAATTAATAGAGAAGTTTTTGCTTTGTTCTATAGTAACCATTAATCTATGTTTGGGATTAACATGGACATGACCTTTGAGACGAAGTATGAACAGTTGTGTCTTTTCGTTTACTTCAAAACGCCACCCTTTTCGAACCAATTAAAACTGTTTGTGAGTTTCAAAATTGGTGATTTTGAGAAATCGTTTCTCGAAATCGGAAACAGGAACACAATTATTTGTTGGGCCTCTCCTAAAGTTAACGTTGGAGGCTAGATAGAGGTTATCAATATGAATGGAGTTCCGATTGTTTGTTTGGGTGGAAAGGACGAAAGAAGAAGACGGGTAGTGGAAGAAGAAACTACCGAGTGAAACTTCTGTAAGAGGGTTTTGATGAAAGTTTTCAGGCTGGTCCATGATGTCTTGTTGTGATGCAAACTCATCAGGAAATAGATGATTTTCCTGATGTTCCGGCCTGTAATTTTATTCACTCTATATTGTGGTGATGATATATAATGAAGGATGATGCCTTTAATTATATAAAGTTGTAGTGGTGAAATAAATCTCACACGTTATATTTCCTTATAATCGTTAAATTCTGGGTTGTGTTCATTTCGGCCCTGAACGTTCTTGGAATTCTATGAGTGCTCTAGATTAACCTAGCTTTTAAAGTTATCATAGAAGTGGCCCCACTTCTCACTCATATAGGTGATCTCCTAAATGAAAATATCCTGCCATACTTTTCTTAGTTAGTCTAAGCTATAAGAATCATTAAGAGGAAATCTCAACCTCTAACGTGACAGGAAACACTGACTCTTATCGTAGGAATGGGAAAGAGAAAATCTCTTTCAGTGTTATCTGGCGAGTTCGTCACAACTTAGTTTGCCCTTTTGAACCTAGATCATGGGATCTCCAATCGCTTAGGTTGGGTTATCGCTGCAACTTACTCTTTAGTAATGCTATAAGCCCATTCCCCTCGATAATGCAATTATAAGCTCTCTCTGGAATTCGTATCCATTGTCGCGACTCGACACAATTCTCAAACACTATTTCTTTTAGATGCGCGCATTTGAGAGCAATTGCTTTATGGCATTTCGTTGACCTTGTATTTGAAGGAATGTACCAAACACCATTTTAGGCTTCCCATATATTGATGAATTTATCAGTATAACACTCTTATTATATGACCAACCCCACAATCCTGTGGCTTACTGGTTTTAGATACTCATCATATAATTTCAGTTTGTCTAACACTACTTTGCTTTTTCCTTAGCAAAATCGGTGCCAAAATCGAGATCCGATTCTCATAGTCACCCATTTATGAGAAATGTCTCGGAGTCTTTGAACCCCGCATTATGAGTGCATCCCTTTTCAAAGGCTATTAAGACCTTAGTCTACTCCGGCACCCACATTTTATAACTGTGCCCATTATTGAGGAATCTCTGATTGTCAACTTGATTTCACAGTCACACCGGGTCTCATTGGTGGAGTTGGTTTTTGAACCCAATTTGTTGCAAACAAGTCAATCGAACAACTTCGATTTTCATTTACATTTGACTCTCCAAGTCATGATCAATATTTCAATCTTTTGGGCAATTGAAAATTCTGGTTTGATCAAAATGCTATGGAATCCATAGCCCCCACACTTGAAGCGCATTGGCACTTACGAACTATTAAAAATTTTTGATAGTTAGTCAAAACTACACAGCCATAAGGGAAGCATACCCTACTTCCGTATACCCCTGACTTTACGCAGGACTCTCGTACACCAAAGCCCCATTTTCAAGTAAACATGTTTCTTCCGATGATGGGAACCATATTTATCCAAAGCGATTATGGAAAGAATCATATGTACACGGTACACCAGCCATTGTACCCCCTGTGATCAAACTCATAACAGTTAATTAAACTGCCATCAAAACTAATTTCAATCCTTTCTTAAACACACCTCTTGAAATTTAAGAGCGATTTTTTGGGACCGTGGTTTTTTTGGGGACCATGATTTTATTTTGGGTAAAGACATTAGAAGTAAATCTAGGTCACCCCTTATCTAGATATTTATATTAATACCTAAATTACCCTTCTGATTAATTTTGGGTGATGATTAGTTAGTATTAATAATAGTTAGTGTAATGATTAGTGAGATGATTAAGTTAAACATAATTAGTGAGATTAAAAAATCAGATGTTTTTTTTTTTAAAGAAGTAGAATTATTGAGAGAGTAAAGTTAGAGAAGATGAAGAGGAAAACATGAAAAACGATGGATTTTACCAACCACAACCGGAGGAAGGGTATTTGGGTACCCAGGTAGGCTTCAAACTTAGATAATGTTGGTTGAATTGCTCCAAACTTTCAAAAAAAATGAAATTTTGTATGCAGATTTGGGCCAGTTCGGTTACCATATGTCAAGAACATGTAAACGATCACACCTGAAAGTGTAGTTCGGTTACGTTTTCCAAACACGCAGGTTACCGAACTCGCTCGTTAATGGAGGTTTTGGTCGTACAGTGTAATGTTCGGTTACCTAGGATAAGATGGTAGGTAACCGAACTTTGAACTTAACAATTTATTTGGGTACATCTTGTGTGTTCGGTTAGTTCGCAAACTTCAACGCAACCAAGTTCCCAACCGAACTGCAGGTTAAAAGTAACCTAGTGTTAGAAGTTCGGTTGGTTCGCAAACTTCAACATATTTTGCGAATCAACCAAACTGGGTTATATATGCATATATGCAATTAGGCGAACGTTCGGTTATTACGAAATTTATTTCTTGGCGAATTAGGTAGAGTTCGGTTACAAAGTTTCAAAGGTAGAGTTCGGTTACAAAAAAAACTTAACATTTTTGCGAACGAACCGAACTTGTGGACTTCTCATTATTTTCGTAAACTAAAGTTCGGTGATATCCTTATTTTGCGAAGGAACCGAACTTATGGACTTGTGTTGTTCTAATACAAGGAGTTCGGTTAAAAGTATTTTTTTGCGAATCAACCGAACTCTGGGTTCGATTAAGAAAAAATTAATTCTTGATAACCAAACTTTTCTCTGAAATAAAAACCCTCCGTTAAACCTCTCTGCAACTTCCAATTTCAACTCATTTTAATGATTACTTCTCATTTATTCAACCAAAAACGAATGACAAGTAATGGGTTTGTGAGAATATCTTTGTTAATGTTTTAAATTAAGCTATATATATATATATATATATAGTGGTGGTGGTGGTTGGTGGTGGTGGTAATCGGAGGTGGTGGTGGTAATCGGTGGTTGGTGGTGGTGATAATCGGAGATGGTGGTGGTGGTAATCGGCGGTGGTGGGAAGTGGTGGTGGTAATCGGTGGTTGGTGGTGGTGATAATCGGAGGTGGTGGTGGTGGTAATCGGCGATAGTGGGAGGTGGTGGTGGGAGAAGGTGGTGGTTATATATATATATAGGTGGTTATTGGGTTGGTTTTAAATTAAATTAGGTTAAGGATAGGTTAGTCATTTCAATGCTTTAGGACACCCCTTATAACTATAGGGAAGGTGGCCTAATAAAATAATGGTCCCCTCAAAAAACCATGGTCCCTAAAAAATCACTTCCAAAACCAATTTTCACTCACATAATAATTTTTGACCCAAAATTTCAAACAGAAAGCCCATTGCCAAAGCTCATTACATGATATATGTTACAGGCTTCACAACAACAAAATAAATAACTCTGGACACAGTTTTTGAGAGGAAAATTCATAACGGTAGCTACATGGAGACACTGGACATTGGCTTCTCATACAGCCTCTGCGTTGTATTTCAGTTGTCTTTATTGTACCCAGAGGAAACATAGGCGACGATACTAGTAGATTTACTGTACCAGAAGGAAACATACGAGACAAGAATAGTAGTGAAATAAATCGAGTTCTGACCTCCATTTATCACATCTAGCAGCCACGTTACCTAAAACAAGGGAGGTGCTATTCCCACCTAGAGGAAGACTTGTACGGAGACTTGATAACTAATCAGTCACCCCCCAAAATAAATATAATTCCTACCTCTGGACTCTAGTTAGTAATTCTCCCTATCATTCCCGAATGATTCGCGAACATATCCGAACTGATCGAATTCGAATGATATTTCCGAACTATTTGAACTCCGAACCTGGTTCCCGGATTATGTGGACCTCACGAATGATTCACGAATGTATCCGAACTAACCAAGTCCGAATGATATTTTCGAACTAGAACTTCGAACCTAGTTCGCGTCCAACCTCGCTCTCCCATAGGTAATTCTCTGACCAGAGTCTTGTTGATTGGTTTTTGTTTGATTTTGTATATACTTTATATTTAAATACAATTATTCAATTAAAATTTTCTATTACTAGTTGTTTAACCAGTGTTTTATGTGTTAATTTTTGTTTAAAAGTCTATAAACTCGTTTTATAATTCATTTATGCGATTAAATTGTTTTCTTCATGTTAAATAATGACGCTAAAATGTTTTTTTCATCTTATAAATTATGTACAAATGAAATTAGTCTCGTAATAAGGACATAACACTTATCAATTTATCATATATGTAAGCCGAATTTTAAGTGTCGAACTCACAATTATAAAACGAATATGCACGTACGTATGCCGTTCCGAACTAATGCCCGAACAACGAACCGTTGACCAAATTTTTGACCGAATCTGACCTATCCAAATCCGTATAATTCTTCTATGTATGCCGTGCCGAACTACTACCCGTATCCTGAATTGCTAACTAGGATCTGGACATAGTTGACTGGAAAATAGTAGGTAATTTAATAAATATAACCTCACACAAAAAAACTCGCCAGCTCTGAGCTTTTCTGCCTTTTGTTGTCCATCCACCGCTCAAATGCCACTTTAAGCTCAAGTAACTCTTCATGGATCCTGGAGTTTCCAGTAATTACACAAAGTAATAAGCAAAAGTTAAACAAAGTACAAGAATTTGGTTTATTCCATATTTAATGTACTATATATACATTTCATAAGTACTAGCCGCAATCACCTACTAGCTTCTGTAGTATCTTTCTCGACCAGTGGATTATCTTTGGATCTTCTAGTATGAACACCCGCAAGGTCTATGAAAATAGTGTTGCACTCTTGTTGGCCTCTGGCTGATTCAACTCCGACCAACTACACAGATGTCACAGAACCTTAAAATGTCAGACATCGGAGAACTAACATTTTCAAGAAACATTTAGAGATTGATGTGAGATCAAAATATACAATGATGAAGAAAACATCACATCAAGCGAACCGAAAGTAGTAGCAAATAAGGTGAAAGCACGCAATTAAGCTCCAACATGAGTGTTAATACAACACCATCCTACAATGGGAGAATGCGTGATCATGCTATTCATGCGTAAGGAAGAATAATTGTAGTTACAAGAAATCTTACAACCACATCTTAATGAAATATAATAATTATTCAAGTGATCATTTTAAACTTCATATATTCATTCATAAAAATTTTGATATGATTACAAGAATTGAGATAAGTTCTAACGTGGAGAACAAACAATATTTCTCTCTCCTAAATTCCAAGTCTTAACTCTCAAAAAGATCTCTCTTTAATACACAAATTTCTTTCCCTTATATAGGATATGACATAGTGGATGACATCTAATAGATCCCCTATTTTCAGAATCACTGTGCGTTACAATCGCTCGTATATATACATTCAAGCTCGCACACTTTACTCCTTCGCACAGATCATCACACTTTACTCGTGACTATGCTAACATCATTAAATACGTCATCCTAATTATAACGGGTGTGATAATCCTCGCTTAAGACAAATGACCTTTACTTCGCATACATAATGAATGTGCGATATTTCACTCCTACATTTTTCCTCTTCTCGTTTCGTTCTCTTCATAAAGTGAGCGATATGAGAAATCTTCATCCAATAATATCGCACTTGCTTATTTCTTTATATTTTGTTTTACCGACATTCTTCCGTAATTTCCGCATTTTTTTCTGCACGTGTTGATTCTTCTGCTTTTTACCGATACAACCTGTCTCTAACCGGTCATCTCTCTTTTCTATTTATTTGATTTATTTCTGAGAAATAACTTCTTCTTTCTTTTGTTTTCATATCTTTTTTTTCTTCGGGGTTTCTTCTTCTGTTTCATCTATTACTACTGATACAGTTTCTTCTTCTTTGCTTTATCACCATTACTCTCATGGATCCAAATCCCAAATATGTATATTCTATCATAATCATTCTCTTTTTCTTCCGTTGATTATGATTGTTAATCATAATTGTTAATCTTAATCACGATTGTTGATTTTATGATTAATTTATCTCCCTTACTGTTTTCAGGAAAGGTTCTTCTTCGAGCAACCTTAAAGTGATTGTTTCCAACCCTAAATCTTCTTCAGATATTCAGAACAAAGAATCTCTCAAGAGGAAGGCTTCGCACAACAAAGGAGTAAGAAGTATTCTTTTTTTTATCAAAAAATATTGTTGCCTCTATTTCTTATCTACGTTGTTTTCGCAGGATTCCGATTGTGAGATGGGTGGAGGAAAAGGATTGAAACCTAAAAGAGTTCGCAAGCCCACAACTCTCAAATCAAAATTTTCCATTCCTGAATTTAGTGTCACAGAGATCATTCCTCCATCTCCAATTCAAACTAATATTTTTTCTTCTCATGCGAATGTCTCTGTTACTCTTGATGAAATTTTTCCTCCCGAAGAGAAAACTGTTACTAATCAAGGTCTACAGGGTACCTCCACTCCCGCTTCTTCATTTGCCCTAGATGTTATTCAAACTGTTTCAACCTTTGTGAACTCTCCTTTGCCCATTAGCACCGATACCACTCAAAGTAATTTGGATATTCCCAGTTCTGCGAATGTTACTACTTCCTCTCCTTCTATTTCTGTTTCCCCTTCTTCATCTTCCACTTTCTTATTAGAATCCCTTTCACTTGATAAGGAAGCTCTGAACAGTGTAAAGTTTGCTTCTCAAACTTTACTAGATATTATCAACTCTACTCAGTCATCCACTAGTGATCCTCACAAAGTTCACATATGTTCTTTTTTAAGTAAACTTCTATGCGAATTTCCTTCCAATAAAGCTACAAGAGAAGAAATCCATTCTCAAATCGATCCAAGTTTCTATACTGCTTTAGATGTCTTGGTAAGTACCTCTTGCATATGCTCTTTCGATTATAATATTCTTATTATCTGTCCTTACTTTCTTTCTTCCTTAGGAATCTCATCGTCGAATGATTTTGGCTGAAGGACGTTTTAAATATAGTTGTTCTCCATTAGAACTTTCACACAAGAACACCCTTTTAGAAAAGGATGTTAGTAGACTAAAAGGAGAGCTCCAAGTTGCAATTCTTGATTCTGAAAGTCTTCGCAGCCAGAATCAAAAACTCAGAAGCGAGTTGCAGAGAGATTCACCTTTCAATTCCTCGCAGAAGATACTCGTGCGAATAATGAGACATTGCAGATTCAATTAGATCAATTAAATAACCAACATTCATATTCGCTTGACCAGATTAACAATCTAACCCATGAAAATAATCACCTTAATCAGGATATTGAAGTATTAAATACCAATATTTCTCATATGTCTAAATTGTTATATAGTGCTGATTTAAGACATCAATCCTTATCAGAAGAAAACTATACCCTTTCTTTGGAGAAACATTATTTTCTAAAGAAAGAAGAAATGTTTTCGCATCAGTATTTAATTCTCCAGAAAGTAAATGATGATATAGAACAAGCCATTCGTTCCCTAGAATTTCAATACGAAGCATCACTTAAGGAATTAAGTACCCAGAACGATAAAATCATCCAAAGTAAAATAAACCTGACTGTGAAGATGAACCAGCTTCAAGAACAATATGATCAACTGAAGCATTCTCTTGATGACCTTAAGAAAAAGAATAATTCCCTCTCTGCTGATAAAAAGAAGATTCGATCTCGTCTCAATGGTTCCGTTGGTGACGATTTCGATAAAGCTATGGAAAGTATGAAGAATAACACTCTTGCCTTTTCTAAATTCTACAAAGGTAGTCAGCCTGAGTTAACTGCCTTAGATTTCTAAACTTTTTATTTATTTCTTGGTAACTTTTGTTCTCAGATTATGATTCCATATTAACTTTTTGCAGAGTCCGAAAAGTTGAATCAATTCACAATATCTCAGTTGAGATCTGAGCTGGGTAAAGTTCGCAAAGATCGTGCAAACATGGAGATTGCTTATACAAATCTTGAGGTTTCTCTTACTGCTTCTCGAGACCGTGCGTGAAGACGGTTCGCATATCTTCAAAATTTCGCAGAAATCAATGCCAGAAATATTGAGAAAGAAGTTATTCGCAAGGCTCATGTTAATGCTCGGACTTTAGTTAATCAAATCCTTCTGAGAAACTCTCTTCCTCCAGTAACTGTTCCTCCTCTTAATATAAGCGAAGACGAGAAGTATACAGAACCGGGTAGTGACTAAGAATTTGTAAGTGATGATGAGAAAGACCATGAAGATGATATTGATGCTTCTGTATCAGAGGATCAACCTGAGAAGAATAAATCTGGCAATGATGATTCTGTTGTTAAGGCTACTGTTGAAGTTGAGGACCCAAATCCAAGCCACAAGATTGATGATGAAATGCCTTTAACTGAACGCGATGTTTCCTCCAGCAATGCTTAATCTTCGTACTTCTTAATTATGTGAATTTGCTTCTTACATTTTGATACATTTCGAACTTATTTCTTAATCAAGAGAGATAATATATTTTACTTTAACTCCCCTACTTGCCTCTTATTATATTTCTTGTAAGAAACAAGTAAACGAATTTTGTGGATCTTTATTATCCCTGCAAACCAACATTAGTTTACATATATTTTTTCTCATAAGGTCTTATGTTGCCTTCCTAAGTAAAGGTCTTATCTTGCCTTTATTTATCATTTATTTTTGTGCGACAAGATCGCAGGCGGTCGCTACACCTAAATGTAAGAACCCTTTGATCTTGTCTTATCATATCTTGGATTTTTGCCTCTTCAGGATATATTGATGTGACAATGTGATAGGCCTAAATACTCACATGAGTAGCCCCATGAGATTGTCGTCTTTGACACAATTCAGATCCCTAATGGAGGGTGTCGTCCTTATCTTCCCCTTGATTTCCCCTTCAAGGAATCTTACCTCTACCGGATTAAGGTTGGCTCCTCCCATCCGGTAATACAACAACCAGTTGTTTTCGCAGTCTCTTATCCCTCCACCGATATGGCTTATGGTTATGAGACTGCACCCTAAGTGGGGTATCTTCGGACCGACTGCATCATAGTCAGGACTTGTCAAGAATGGAAAAGTAGGCTCCAACGCCCCAGCATTCTTGACTCAACCGTGTACCTCGGCGCCCTGATCGAGTTTCTGCACTCCTTAGGAGAGACTTTCTTACCTTAGTCTCTCAATCTAAGGCAATGAGCTTAGATTGAAAATTTAAGGCACCTCTCCTAGATAGGCTTTTTCGTTTTTTTCACCCCAAATCTCCATGACTCAAGTTCCAGGGTCAATGTAGCCTTCCCTTGAGTCATGCGAACTAGGGTGCACGCCAAAGTTGGATGCCTCTCTTATATATTTTGTTACCTTATATTAAGGTCTTATTATAAGGACTTATATTTGCCTTTTCCTGATTGGAGAACAAAATGAATCTTCAAACTTGTTTATTGATCTGACTGTTACATTCATGTTTGATTTCGCATTGTTTTCCCTGTGCGATTTATATCGCATATCTTTATTGATAATACTTCTTCAAATATTGCCTATTCCAAGGACGATTTAATTTTCGTCCTACATTTCTTCCTTCAGGATCTCCCAACTCATAAGCTCCATTTCCAACTATTCTTTTTATTATATATGGTCCGTCCTACTTCTTTTCTAACTTCCCATCTCCTCCTCTCTGATAAACCGGTATTTCTCGCAACACTAATTCGCCTGGTTGAAATTCTCTTATCTTAACCCGTTTATTGTATTCTCGAGCTAATCTTCTTTGATAATTTTCCATAGGTTGCAAAGCGACTTCTCGGGCTTCTTCCAGATTATCAATTTTTGTTAAAATTAAATCCGCACTTAAATTCTTCTCCCACGCTTCTTTCTTTGTAGTAGGTATAATGACTTTTATTGGTAACACTGCTTCTACCCCATATGTTAAACATAATGGTGACATTCCTGTCGCTTCCCTTCTTGTTATTCTATATGCCCATACTACGTTATGTACTTGTTCGCACCAACCTTTATTATGCCCTTCCAACTTCTTCTTTAGTGTGTCTGCGATTGTTTTGTTGGTCGCTTCTACCTGTCCATTAATCTGCGGATAAAGGGGGGTAGACTTTCCACTTTGAATTTTGAACGCATTGAGTATCACCTCTATATTCTCACCCTCAAATCGTTTTCCATTATCAGATATTAACTGCGCAGGGGTGCCAAATCTGCATATGATATTTTCGAAAATAAACGTGAATATGTCTTTATCACGAATATGTTAAACTGCTTTAACTTCTGCCCATTTTTTGAAATAATTTGTTGCGACAATTAGGTATCTTATTTTCCATGTTCCTGGTATAAACGGACCAACAATGTTAATTCTCCATTTTCCGAATGGCCATGCTTTTGCTGACGTGTTTAGCATTGGTCCCGGTGTGTGTATTTTCTTCCCATGACGTTGACATTCTTCGCAGCGCCTCGATACTTTCTTTGCATCTTCGTGCATGTATGGCTAATAATATCCTTGTATCTTCGTTGTGTATGCGAGTGATCTTCCACCACTATGGTTTCCAGCATCCCCATAATGTAACGCCTTTAAGATGTCCATTCCTTCTTTTCGCGTAAGACATCTAAGCGAAGGTCCGAGAAATGATCTTCTATACAGAATACCATCTCTTAATTCATAATTAGTCGCACGACTTTTTAACTTGTGCGCTTCCAATCTTTTTCTAGGTAACTTTCCCTTGTCTAGATATAAATGAATCTCATTTCTACAATCTTTGTCTTCATTCATTTGTTCTCCTTTCGTATATTCTACTATCATCACATCTGCCTCTGTTTCATCTTTCTTTTGTATATATGGTAGATAAAGTGTTTGTATCTTTATATCTCTTTCTATTGGATCTACTAACATGGAAGGTATAAAAGCCAATGCATCTGCGAATCTGTTATCTTTTCTGCCTATGTGTCTCCAACTTATACTTGGAATTTGCTCTGCTAATTCCATGACCAATTTCTTGTATTTCTGTAAAGATGGTTCATTTGTATAATATTTTCTTTCTATCTGTCGAATTACTAATTGGGAGTCACTAGTTATTCATGATTCCTTTATCTCCATTTCAATTGATAACTTTAATGCATGCACAACTGCCTCATACTCGGTTTCCTTGTTTGTGGATGCGAACTCCAACCTGAATGAGTAAACCATTCGCGCTCCTTCTGGTGAAATAAAGACAACAACTATACCATTTCCTTCTCCATTAGACGATCCATCCACTAATATCTCCCATCTGTTTGAATTTCGATTTGTTAATAAATATTTAAAATTTCCACGTTCCTCATCCACGTCCATCATATGTTCTACATATTCATATTCCTCCAAATGAAATTCTGCCAGGAACTCTGCAATGATTTGTGACTTTGGTGAAGATAACACTTCAAAACCAATTTCAAAATTTCCCAATTGTGCATTCCATCTTTCAATTCTCCCTGATCTTTTTGAATTTTTCATCGCAGGCTCAATTGGTACCTTTGTTAATACCTTAATCTTATGATCTTGAAAATAAATGCGAAGCTTGAAGGACGCATACACGAGTGCGAGAATTAGTTTTTCAATCTTTGAATAAGTTTTCTCTGCAGAATTGTATGTTTTGCTGATATAATATATTGGTTTTTCTACCCCTTGATCCGAACATAACAATACCGCACTTAATTCATATGGTGTTGATGCCAAATATAACAACAATTCTTCTCCTGGCTTTGCCTTTTGCATAATAGATAAATTCATTAAGTAATTTTTGATGCTTTCGAATGCCCTATCACATTCCTCTGTCCACTCAAATTTTGCTCCCTTCTTTAATATGTTGAAAAAGTGTTTACACTTGTCCGAAGAACGTGAAATAAATCTTCCCATTGAAGCTATCAATCCATTTAACTTTTGAACATCCTTCACCGTTGCTGGAAGTGGCATATCTCGAATCGCTTGTACTTTGTCTGGATCAACTTCTATTCCATTTTTACAGACTATATGACCCAAAAATTTTCCTGATGATACTCCGAAAACACATTTTTCGGATTCACTTTGATATTAAATTTTCGCATATGTTCAAAGATTTCTCTCAAATCATCAACATGATCTTCTGCCTCTTTGATCTTTACTAACATGTCATCAACATAGACCTCTATTATTTTATGTATCCATTTCTCAAACACGTTTTCTACCGTTCGCTGATACGTGGCACCCGCATTCTTCAATCCAAACGGAATCTTCGAATAGCAGTATAATCCTCGTGGTGCGAAAAAAGAGGTATGTTCTTAATCTTCTTCAGCCAAAGGAATTTGATTATAACCTTTATACCCATCTAACAATGACATTCTACCATTTCCTGAAGCCGATTCTACCATTTGTGGAATATCAAGTAAAGAATAACTGTCTTTCGGACATGCTTTGTCCAAATTACTGAAGTCTATGCAAATTCCTATCCCCTTGTTCTTTTTTTTGCACCACCACCATGTTTTCTATCCATTCTGGGTATTTTGATGGTTTTATGATCCCTGCCTCTAACATTTTTTGTAACTCTGTTTATATTTGAGGATGATATGTTGTTGCGATCTTTAGTATTCTTTGTTTAAATGACTTTGTATTCTTTTTAATATCCAGTTTATGGACTGCAACTGACGGATCTATCCCTGGAATTTATCTTTATATTCGCGCAAGATGTTTATTGTGTTTTCTTCTTCTTCTTTATCCATCTTAGTTCCAATTTTCAGTGTTTTTGGTTATTCTTTTGTACCAACATTTACTTTTTTCGTCGGCTCTGCTGCAGTGAAATTCGCTCTTGGTTCTCCCATTGGTGTTGATTCCTTAATTTCTTGAATTGGTTCACCTTCCTTCTCTGGTATCTCACTCGGTATTCCTTTTCCTTCCTTCGCTCTAATCATGTATATCCGGAATTCTTCTTTTCTTAATTCCGTTGCTTTTCTCCAGCGATCCTTTCGCTTCTTTGCACGTCCTTCGTAATTTTTTACATCTACCTGATGACAGATCTTCGCACTTGGAATATCTCCTCTAATTTCACCTATTCCACTTGGGATTGGGAATCTAATGCATTGATGCAGTGTAGACGCTACGGCTTTTATCGCATGCACCCATGGCCTTCCCAATAACATGTTGTATGGTGATTCTATATCAACCACACATAATGTTGTCTTCACTTCTATTTCTCCAAGCAGTATTCGCAGTGTAATCTCTCCTTTTGGTTTTGTGATGGCTCTATTAAATCCATGTATATTGTAAACTGAACATGTCATGTCCGTATCTTTGTATCCCATTGCTCTGAACGTACGATAAAATAGGATATCAACAGCACTTCCAGTATCCACCAATGTTCTATTAACCACCCATTCTTCTGAGTTCTACACCTTTTGACCAACTTTATTTCGCTCAACCGTTATTGTAATCACCAATGGATCTGTTCGCGTTAAATTTCCTTCTAGAATTTCATCTGCTGCAAAGGTTATCTTCGTTTTTTTCCCACTCCTTTAGAGGAGATTCTTTTTCCACCGTCGTCACCTTCTTTCCTTCATAATCTCGCTTATGTATTCTTCCTGTGATTCTTGCTTGAAAATCTGCATCAGAGAGTGGTGTTTTAGTTATAGAATTACACTGTATGCCTCTACCTTTTCCTTGTATCTTCATGATTTTTATTTTTCTTATAGATCCTATAGATTCTTCGCTTTTCATCTTTATTTTCTTCAAAATCTTCAGATCCAATTTTTCAAGATTCTACAAACTCGCTAACAAGATTTATCGTTCCAAGCTGTTTCTAGCGCCAAAATGCAGTTGCAGGAAATCCTACAACCACACCCTTAATGAAATCTAATAGTTACTCAAGTGATCATCTTAAACTTCATATATTCATTCATAAAATCTTTGATATGATTACAAGAATTGAGATAAGTTCTAACGTGGAGAACAAACAATCTTTCTCTCTCCTAAATTCCACGTCTTAACTCTCAAAAAGATCTCCCTTTAATACACAGATTCCTTTCCCTTATATAGGGTACGACATAGTGGATGACAGCTAATAGATCCCCTATTTTCGGAATCACTGTGCGTTACAATTGATGAGCACGAAAGTGCGACACATTTTCACCCATAAATACATTAGCTGGGACTCATTTTATCACTAATAAACTTGTTTGTAGGTGTTTTTGTGAAATAAGCTCTTATGGAGAAAGTTGCTCGAAAAGTGGTTTTTGTACCCCGGAGGACGCGTGTTATTCGGACTCTCATCGCTGGTTAAGGGGCACCTCAATTACTAAGGGGTAACCCAATTACTATTCGCACCCCAAGAATTACTAAATATACCCCAAATTTCTAAAGGGACGCTGGATCTGGATAAGGGGCAGTCATCTTCTACGTTTGAATTTTGAATTTTGGCGGGAAAATGGCTGCATAATTAGGGTTGAAGATTTGAAGGCGTTAGGAAGAGACTAAAGCGCTGAAATCAAATGGGTTTGTTCCTAGTACCCAAACAGAGCTGGTACGGGTCTCTGTTTCGATTTAAATTGGCTAGAATCATGGATCTGAAGCATCATAGTTTTGGCGGGAAAATGGGTTTTAATGGAACAGAATTAGGGTTGATGTTTTGAAGCTGTTGTACTGAGACTCAATCGCTGAAATTTCATGGGACGTCTTGATTAAGCTTTACAGGAATGGTATGATCATTATTTTTTATTAGAATTGGCTGGAACTTCAATTTGAATCACACAGGGAGTTACATGTTTCTTTTTAAAATCCGAGAGCTTATGTGAAGAATTACAGGGAGTTTTGGTGAGATTAAATCGCTAGGGTTGACTTGGAATATCCTGTTTTGATCTAAACAGGCGTGGTAGGGTCGTTATTGTTGATCCATTTAGGCTGGATAATCACTTGGAAGCAAAACAGAGAGTGAGGAAAAACTCGGGTTTTTCCTGCAATTAAGCTGTGAAGATTTTTGGAGATATTTGGCGAGAGTTTTGGCTTGAAATGGATTAGCATCGATCCTTGATGACTAGACAGGGGACGCGTAAGCTTTGGGATTGACGGAATCAAACTGTATTTGGACACACGAAAAAACAGGGGAGTTTATTCTCGGAGAGAGATAATCACGACATTACAACGAATTTTGACGTGTACTCACGTGTTTGGATAGAGTTGGCTTGCTGAATAAGCGTGAATAGGATGAACAAGGATATTCTGCATGTCATTCACAGCTGCATATGAGAAAGAAAATATTTTCTTTATTACCGAGTAAAGGAAGATTATTGGGAGTTAATGAGCGAGATTTGTTGTTGTTGTGGTATATATAAAGGTTGATGGGATGTTAGTGAGGGGGATGGAGAGTTAGGGGTTCGAAGAGAGGCTGAGGATTGGGAGTTACAGAGCTTGTCTCTGCTTCTGCCATTGAAGAAGAAGAAGAACACGAAACAGCAGTTAAAAGCAGTCGCAGAAAAAATGTTACCTATAGTTTCAAATTCAATATCTTTGTACCAGTTTTTGTAACAACTATTTCGAATTCGCAACAGTCTGTTAAGTGTTTCTCTGTAACAGTGGGTTCTGTAACAATTATAACTGTTACAAACACACTGCTTTGTACCTTTTCTCCTTGCAAACACCTTTTTGAGCAATGAAAGATTCCTTTAAGCGTGTTTTCACCATGTGGAGCTAGACCCCAACACTGGGTCGACGGAGGAAGCCGGACTTCATACATGGGTGAATTTGTTTTATTTTCTATTTGACTTTTGCACTTAATTAAAATAGAATTATGATTTGAAAAAATTAGTTATTATTTTATTAGATGGGTCATGCTTGCTTAGATGTTTGATGTCCCATGCTTACGATTTATAACTAATGTTTGGAGAATCTACCTTGGAAAGAATAAGAATCGATGTTCTTTTATTTGTCGAGCGATAATTGTTTGAGAATGAATAATTGAACCTATTGATATGAGTTTGGCCAAATCCTAGACCCAGTAACTCTCTATTTTATTCCTTTAAAATTAATCTTAACAAGTTTTAGAGTTCGAATCCTTATTTACTACAACCACAATCAAAAATCTTAATCATTTTGGCGCCGGCGACGCGGATTTGTTTTTAGATTAATTTTTAGGTTTATTTTTATTTGTTTTGTACAGTATTTTAATTTCATTTTAGATTTTCTTTTTTCCTTTTTATGCGTTTCTTTTTCTATTTGTTTTCAGGGACTTTTTGAGGATGATGACTTCTTCTGAGGAGACACCATCTACGATGACACTGGCGGAATATATGCGTAGAAATTCAAATTATCAGGAAACCTCATCTGCGATGACGCTTGGTGAATACATGCGTAGGCAATGGTATGGAGTTTCTACTCTACATGAGGTAAGTGAAGAATCTCCTCTAGAGATATATGAGAAGTATTACAAACACACACCGCCTAGTTTGGAACAAAGATTGAGAGTTCTTGAATGTCAAAGATTATTTACTGATGATGATGAATCTATCATGCGTCCGAACATAATCGAAAAGATTTAAGTTGCATAAAAATAATCGAAAATTACTTAAAATTATGCGTCCAACATTGTAAAAGTGATACGGCTATAAATCCTCTCTTATATGCTTAATTCATCAACTGTATCTTTTTGGATAACTTAGCACCTATCATGTAATTGTTGCGGAAATTTTCCATTTGTATTTCCATAATATCACACATATATATTGGGTCCACTCCCTCCCCAAAAGGTTTCGGGTGTAACCCTTTCAGCTTGGACTTTATGATGGGTTTCATTATACCATGTTTTAATTGTGTCTGAATCTTCATTTGAATAGTATCTTGCCACATTTATAAAGGTGTAAAATGAATTAGATATTGTAGACGAAAAAGAAAATTGTAAAATATATTAAATTAGTTCTGTGTTTTTAGAGTAGTTGAAGGAGTATGAGCGAATAGTGTAAGATTGAGGCTACTTGGGCCTATATAAAAACTCCTTCTTATATAGAAGTAGACCCAACAACTAGTTTTTCAAAAAACTCAAGAGATGGGTGAGATAATTAATTGGGCATAATTGACGGTCGAGAATGTCTGCAAGGACAGGTTGTATAAAAAAAACTCTAGTAATTTCTTTTCCTCTAATCATTAATGGTCAGTATAGATGTCAAGATCAATTTTTTGTGTTACATGCACTTATTCATAAGTAAAAGATTTATTCATGGATTTAAATTAGCGCATTACGTAGTTTAAGAAATTATTGCATTACATAGTTTAGTAAACATTCTTCTAATTTTGCGGAAATCTATTTTACGGAACTCTAGCATATCTCTTTTGATGTAGTTAAATCAAAACACTAAGTTTCTTCATTTGCAGTGCTTTCCCGATACACTTATAAAATAATTCCTCCACTCTTTTACAAAACATGGAATGAAGTTCCTCTGAACATTCGTGGAAGATGGGAGGAACAGTTTCCTCCGATTCCCATGTTATTTTCCAAGGTCTATTTGAGTATAGTGTGAAAAGACAAGGGTACCCAAATATACCACAATCTAAAACTTTTCCACATATAAGTCCTCTTACCGAAAGTGATTGTCTATGGACTGAGTCGAGACAATACAACGAATTGGTATTCACACTTTGTGTGATCGTCTATGGATACGAGATCGAGACAGTACAACAATCAAAGTGTGATTACTTGATAATAGGTTCGGACTTAACCAAACTCTATAGGATCACTATCAAGTAATGCGGAGTTAACGTTTGTGTAATTTACTTTAAATTATAATAACAACAATTATAATTACGGAAAACAAAAGTAAATGACACAACAAGATTTTGTTAACGATGAAACCGTAAATGCAGAAAAACCCATGGACCTAGTCCAGATTTGAATACTCTCAGAATTAAGCCGCTATGCAAAATCACACCAACTTCGTATAGTTGATACCAAGCAACTAAACCTATAGTTCACCTAGTTTCATCAGTATCCCTGCGCTTCCGACATTCAATAAGTGCACGAACTGGAACAATTCCTTTGGTTCGTATTCCATACAGTAAAGGAACAACAAATCTGTTCGGTAAAAACTCTATTCAATCTCAGTGATATGAGTTAGACAGAGGCTCTTCTGTTTAATCCAATAAACTACTTTGTAGGGTTTAGATCTATCTATCCAACAACTATCAAAGTAGCAGAGTTTAGATTTTGCAATCAAATATAGGATCTAGCAAGATACTATATAGTGATGCCGATCTACACAACTAATCAAACAAATCTATCAAGGATAAACCGATTACAGTTGGATCCCAGCCGATCAAGTTTTGTGCACACCAAAGATTATAAAAGCAATAAGAAATCTTCTTTGTCTTCAAATCTTCTGAAGTCTTCAATAAACACCTGCAGACCACAACCTGAATATCATATGATCAATGACACACAGAACGGAGTCTGTTATCAATGGATTATCACAAGATGTCTTTAGATCTACAAACAGTTCTAAAGATCACGTCGACACTTCGATCTAGTTTGAGTGAATCTTATATCAGAAGAGAAGATTCTCAAGAATAAACAAACTAGGTGCAATCAAAGTTAAACAACCTTTAGTCAATCAAATCAAATCGAAAACTAATAATACTGCAATTATTTAGTTTCCCACCAATGGTACTCGTAGAGATTCTTGATCCCACAGAAGTCTTTAAACGAGCGGTCGTAAGAGATTTCGCCTAATTAGGGTACTTTCCTCTCTGAATAGACGACTCCACCGGTAAAAACACAAGAAGGTAGTTTTGCTGGCTCTTAGGATAGTTTGCTCGAAATGCAAACTTGGGTAATTATATACCAATGAAGTTTGGACACCAAGTAATTTCCAAAACCGAGTATTCTTAAGATATGCAATAAATTCCCAAATCGGTTTTCATAATTCCTAGAAATGCTCTGTCCAAAATTAACCGAAATCCTACTAGAAAATCTCCAATTAGTAAATGCACATTACCAATTTTTATTTTCCAGAGATATGCATTTTAATTGCTGGTAACTAAAAGCATATAAAATTAACAACCTTAATTAAAAGATTCTCAACTTATTTCGGTACAGGATATCCTTGAGTTATCAAGGAATATCTTTGAACAATAAAAGATAAGAGTTACTGAACATGTTCAAAGTATGTCAACAACTTATTTTTTTGTAAATCCTTTTCATATTTACAATCTTGGAACCGATTATACCACACTTCCAAACAAGTTTAGAATTGGTCCATCTGATTTCCAAGAACCATGTGATGGATCAAATATCAATACACTAATCATGGGTTTACGGTTATACCAAACACAAGGATCGGTTCTACCTTAATATGGTTACTGAAACCGGTTAAATAAGTTACCAGGATCGGCTGCGTCAATTACCAGGATCGGTTACCATATTCTAATGGTATTACTTGTGATCGGTCACACCAGTTACCAGGATCGCTTACACCAATTACCATGACCGGATATACCAATTACAAGGATCTATTACACACTCTTTTGTGATCGGTCACACCAATTACTAGGATCGATTACACCAATTACTAGGATCGGTCACACCAATTACTATCGATCATACCATCTTAGGTGATTACTTAGGATCGATTACACTAATAAAAGTCATACCAATACATAAGTCAGGCATTGTGACTAGTTTTACCAGGATACATAACAAGTTATGATCAGTTCTACTAACTCACACATATTGGTAATCCAAAGATATGCAATGAATAAAAATACCAATAAGCCTAGCGATTTTCCTTTCGATTCATAAAAAAAGTTCATGAATGTACTTCCTTTAAACGAATGTAAACATTGTTTCCTAGGACGCAATCGTCACCCATACCCATACACATAACAATAGAATTCATATGATTATGTCGATGTCCTATATACGAAGTTCAAAAGATAAGCATTATACTTCGTATTCTAATTCCTTAACACTATGTCTACTAGAGTATAATTATTCACAGCTTCGCAGTTATGTTTTCAATATAGCACGACTTGAAAGATACGTTAGGAATGAAACAGTTCAAGTCATAATATTACTAACCTTAAGAGGAAGGATGATGTCGTCGATGTAGCTTGTTACTTATTCACATTCTTCAAGTCTTCGAGTAATACTTGTATGTCTCATAATCATAATCTTTCTAGCCTCACCTATACGAAGTTGTCTCTAGTACATAATCAAGCGAATCTTTAATTGATTTTTGATTCACTAAAATATGACAACCAAACTTGACATACCAACGCTTGGTGGGTTCAACCGATCTATGCTCTAAAAATCTCCCCCTTTGTCAATTTTAGTGACAAAACTCTTACAATCATATGGATAAACAAATTACAAAAATTCATTATACATACACTTGATTCCAAGTTTCAACAGCACAATAACATGTCATATATTCAACTCATAAATGTCGTTGTTGACATTTAAATAACAAAGCTAATACTCCCCCTAAAGGTAAGATAGGTAGATTTTCAATTCGAACATCTTTGTTGTTTCTCCTTTGTAGTCCAAATAACTACAATCAACATATGATATGTTTCTCCCCCTTAGTCAATGCTTTACTCTTTCGTTAGATATAACGTTTAAGCACAATTGTCCTTTCCTTAGTGATTACAGATCACTTGTTTACTCCATATATTTCTCCCCCTTTTTGTCACAAAATGACAAAGGTCCGAGAAAATACCAAAACCGAAAGGATCTTACAATCTAAAAAAATTGTACAACTGTAGATGGTGGATTTTCGACAAGGGCTAAAATCGTAAACTCATAATTATACGAAGCTCTGATCCAGCAATCAGATGTGAGTATTGAGACATGGGTCTCTCATCGAATTATCAACGGAGAGTACTTTCTCTCAGAATACATGTAGATATGTAGTCTCACGACTGGACAACGGCATATCTCATGAATACTGAACACTTTTAGTGATTATTTCTATATAGTATCACGAGATAGACGGCTCCTAGATAGCTTGCTCTGCTAGTATAGAGCGATAACGTCTTCAGGAACAAACAACGAGTTTACCCTGACTATATAAAGGATATGACTTACCGACAAGCTCATATCGGGATAATTAATGCTCCTAGACAGCTTGCTCTGCTAGTATAGAGCCACAAAGTTAATTATTCCTAATTAAGATTAATTCTGCCGTTACATTCACTACTGAATTCCCAGAATAATCTATTATTGCTCCTATTCCATGGTCGAATCCACGACTGGTCCAATGGAATGGTAATAACAATTGCTCCTATTCCATGGTCGAATCCATGACTGGTCCCATGGAATGATAATAAACAATTGTTCTGATTCTATGATCGAATCCACGGCTTGATCTCATAGAATAGCAATAACTATATTATTTCATTACTCTGATTTCATGATCGAATCCACAACTGGTCTCATAAATGGTAATAGATAAAACTTAATTACTCTGATTTTATGGTCGAATCTACGATCCCATGGAATGGTAATGCTCACTTTATTATTTTGAATTCATAGTCGAATCCTCACCTGATCCTATGAATTAATAATAAACATCTTATTACTCAGTTTTGTGAATTATTCTCCACTTAATTCCATAATTAGTAATAAATAATCAACAACCGGGCGTCTGAGATACCTATAAGTAAGTCCTGATTCAAATGGTGAAAGTGTATTCAACGACGATACACTAACAGTCACCGCACGAACGAGTATTTCAAAATACAACGAAACGATGAACCTATGCAAAATAGGGAAGAAAATAATAAATAATTAGAAATATTGACTAGGGTGCTGGGAGCACGGACACACGACCGACCGACCGTGTCGTGGTCAATCCCACACCAGTTTTATATTTTTAATGCATTTTTATTATTTTCCATGATTTGATGAAAATTCTCTCATTTTATCAAATCTCCTTCGTCTCGAGGAAACTCCTCGTTTTCATGGTATTTTCATAAATTCGTAAAAAATAATATAAAATTAAGGAAAGAAGTGTGGGCGTGACCGTTGGCCAACCGTCCATGCCTTGGTCCCAGCCGGCCCCACACCTCACTGTTCCTCATTATTTTATTTTTATTATTATTTCTCTAATTTCATGAAAAACTCCTTGATTTCATGGTATTTTGCACAAATCATCAAATAATAAATAAAATATGAAAACTTGTGGGACCGGGCCACTAGCCGGCCGGCATGCCCTAGCCGGTCCACACGCCCCTTGTTTTATTATTTTATTTTATTTTCCTTGAATTCATCAAATTCCTTAATTTCATGGTATTTCTCTCAAATTAGGAAAAATTCCCTCAAATCATGAAAAATACTTAAAAAATATAAGAAATTATGAAAACTCGTGGGACCGGGCCCCTAGCCGTCCGGCCACGCCCCCACGGTCCCACACACTCGTGTTTATATTATTTTAATATTTTTTGCTTCCTTGAACTCATGGAAACTCCCTAAATTCATCAAATTTCTTAAAATTCATGAATTCTTCATAAAATCATCAAAAATATTATAAAATTAAGGAAAATGGCACCACGGGATCGTGGTCACGACCGGACGACCATGACTTGGCCTCGGAGGTCCCACGCCTCCTTATTCCTTATTTTATAATTATTTTCCATCATCTCATGGTGTTTTCCTCAGTTTCGTCGAAACCCTAATTTTGGCATATTTTCTCGAATAGATGCTCAATTGCACGCCAGAAAATATCAAAATTCTCATGAGACGCGGACGCCTTGGGGACACGAGCATGCTACCTTGACCGACCAAGATTGGATTTTTGGCTTACAGAATCCGGTCCCATCAAGTTTCACAGTTTTGACCTAGTTTGCACAATTGCACGTATTAGGTCCAAGACTCTTCCAAACACTTTGGATTTTCATGAAGTGATCATCAGGAGGTCACGTGACTACCCAGGGACGGTTTCATGACCCCATGGTCGGTCCCTCATTCCGTCATAATTAATTAGGTTTTCTCACCTAAGGCTCAGACGAGCATTTTCGAATAAATGATTAAACCAGCATTTAATCATTCTTTCACCAACAAATCGTCAACTCTTCAGGAGTTCTTCGTATTTGCTCACGTGAGCATATGGACACTACATGGTTGATCCACGGTCCCATGTAGGTGCTCCCTCCTTCGTCCTGTGGTTAAACTTCTGGTGAACCATGAATTGATCATCAATTGATCAAACTAGGGTTTCTGAATCCAAAGACCATCATTCCAGATTCCAACCTTAATACTTTTACGACGACCTCATGGTCATTAATTTTATTAATTATGATCGGTTCAACGACCAGTATTCTAATTAATATTTTTGGTACGCTAACAATAATCCATCAGATGAGCAACACATGCTCAGACGATCAAATATTCAACAATTCATCACATGAGCAACACTTGCTCAGATGATAAATATTTGGTAAAACCAAGGAATATTGGTTCAACAATCAATATTCAACGATCCATCGAATGAGCAATACTTGCTCACTTCATCATAAGAACTATACCTCTGTCTCATGACATGTTCAATTCATGAGTCTCAGAACATCATGTTCAACTCAGCAACTACATGGACTCATCGTCCCATCAAACCACTAAGTCATCAATTGACTACCATACCACGAGACGTCAATCGTGTCACTTTGGGGGGATATCACTTAGGGTTTTGGTCTGGCGGTCTACGTCACGTGTGTTCAAACACACGATAGAATGTGAGAAAGTCGTGCAATCAGTTGAAGGAATTCACGAGGTAGTGGGTGGAAAATTGACCAAGTCTCCACACATTGAGCAACTGGTTTCAAACACGATCTCCACTTCCCCACTCCTTGATTCCATCAACTGTCACACTTCATGGGGTCATGGTGTCTAAAAATTCCAGCAATATAAATAAGTATCTGAATCATGATTGAAGGATCAACATCAACAGTATCATCAATCTCACATCCCATCGACAACACGAGATCATCAACTCATATTGAGAAACTACTCTCAATTGAGCAATTTGAATCATTCAGATCTTATCATATTCAGAATTCACACACCCACAATCTTTGATTACCATTGATTCCACACATTTCCCAGCTTCCCTCCTACAGATCAACCCATCCTATCTTGTGATCGAATTTACTTTGGAACGGTCATTGTCTTGATTTAGGCCGGAGTACTATAGATTGATCTCTCGAATCTAAAGCACCCCCTTTGCAGCGGTGCATCTGTGTGAGGTTTAACATTTCACTCGGTTCGAGGAGTCTCCTCCATACGGTCGTCTCCTAAATTCCTTAAAAACCAGCAAATTGTTTTTCCACATCTACGGATTGGCGACCACAGTTGGAGATCATTATCTCGGTTACAATCTCACAATTTCACAAGACGGTCGTTCTTAGGTCTGGGTTAGTCACAGGTTCCAACGCAAACGGCGCTACCACTAGCAACAACAACAACGACAACGAGGATATCCCGAAAATGATTTTGGCCTCTAACACTGACGGTGGTGATGTTACTCCTCCTCATGTAAACGCGGAGGGTCATCCTTTGTTCGGCCGACACCCTGAAGAAGTCAGAGCAAATCCACCACCTACCATTGCTGATCTCATCAAAGTGCAAGAGACTCTTGTAAAAAACCAAACCGATATGGCTACGGCACAGAAGGAGCTATTTAATCAACTGAAGGCTCTCACTGATACAATGTCAGGGAATACCCAAGGAAAAGAAAAAGAGAAGGAAAAGTCCTCAGGCGCTGATCCTAAGGAATATTTGGAACGCATCTTGGAGAACCGTGGAAAATACAAGACATCACATGTCCATCGTCACCAGCCTCCATACCATGCTGCTACGCAAAGGATTCCTCTTCCAAAAGGTTATACCTCTCCAACCTTCACTTTGTATGACGGAACATGCAATTCTCGGGAACATCTTTCTCGGTTCCTAGAAGCCTTGGGTGAACATGAACATAACCATGTTGTTCGCCTCAAAGAATTTTCAAAATCCTTGAAAGGCAGAGCATACACCTGGTACAACAACATCGCACCAGGAACTATCAACAATTGGGGAGAAATGATTAACGCATTCTACAGAAAGTACTTCTTTGTGTCAGAGCAAATTACTCTCTCTGATCTCGGAAGTATGTTTCAAAGGAACAACGAACATCCTAACGATTATGTGAAAAGGTTCAGAGTTCAAGCGTTGGATTGCCATGATCCGAACGTCACGGAGCAGCAACTGGTAGAATTGTGTATCAACGACATGATCCCGGTCTACAGAGATTTATTGGAAAATATCCATTTCCAGACCTTCTCAGAGCTTCATGAAGCGGCGAAGAGATCGACAACTACTTCACATGCTTTGCCGGAAAGAACAAAAGCTACAAAAGCTGAAAAACTGCGAGACACTCGAGGTAGCAGACGTCTGATCAAGAAGCAGTAAAACCTCTATCCTTCCACAAACATTGTTACATAAGGGAGAAAACGGAAAGCCAAATCGCCGCGCAAGCATACCTCATCTCCTTCAAAATCACAAAGGAAGGATAAGCAAGATGCACAAGCCTCTGACCAACGCACAAGAGTTCCTGATCAAGAAGCACCTGACTTTCCTTTTTCCATTAAAGAGGTGATCGAACTACTGGATGTCTGGGTCCAAGATGGTGCAATCAAGTTTTCATATGTCAAGAAAGAATCAACTGAAGAAGACATGGGAAGTCCTCGTTACTGCCGCTTCCACAGGTTCGTCAATCATCCCACAAGCGACTGCGAAGTTTTGAAGCACATTTTCAAAGAGAAGGTTAATCCACAATAGCTTCAACTGTGGACTGAAGGATTGCACAAGAATCCTCTCCGAGTCAGAACCTTTATACTCTCTGAACAACCTATCAAAGAGGCAGTTCAATCCTTGGTCGAACGTGAATTGCTTTATCTGTCTAAGGCACAAAGGAGAGACATGTTCACAGTACTAAACCACATCGATTCAAGAAGTCCATTCCAAAAATTCTTCTTGAGCCTCTAGCCACGGACCAAGAGATGTACGACTGGGGACTGCTTACCACAGTCAATCCCAGAAGAAACGAATTTGGAAGAACGTTGATCGACGCTGGCACCGCCATCAACAACATTCCACTGAAAACCATATATCCACAGGAATAACTCGACAAGGACCTACTCATGCTCCCACCTCAATCAGAGACCTTGAAGGAACGCTCGGAAATACTTATGGCTACATCACTCTCAAAGTGAACATAATTTCAACCTGGACGGAAACCAAGTTTTACATAATCAAGAGATCCAGGATATGACATATCCTTCAGAAGAGCGTGGATCCACGCTGAAAAGATGGTACTTACAAAGCGCCTTTGGTTACACATCTCTCCAACAAACAAAGTTCTGATCCAAAAGGTTTGGCGGACGTTCCATCATCAGAGCACTTGGAGGAATTTCGAACTTTGACGAGGTTGAAACAAGAACCTGCAAAAGATGCATAGACATTCATCAAAATATCATGTCCTCAGGAAATTCTCATTCCTCCCATGTCTATGTCATTTATTTCCTCACATGCTATCTTAGCATGGGGACTCAATTCTGCTAGCAACTCTGCAAGACGTTATGAATGGTGGCTTCACCGCATTAGTATTTTACGAAGTGGTTCAATCTGACGTTTCTCCGAATCAAGCACTGAAAAATTCATTATTGAGATGATGTCCAAACATGGCAAAGAACATTTTGAACGTTTCTCCTGCAAGTCCACGTGTTCCACAAAATCAGAAAGCTCTGATGTCTGCACAAGTGTCGAATCCCACTACCGCAACGAAAGGGATGATGAATCAACAGAAGATACTCCAGGGCCGAGATGATCAAACCCCTAAGACATTCGATGCTTAAGGAATATACGCTTCAACGCTCAAGCATCTAAGAAGCCATCAAATTGTACTCCCAATCAAAGAGTACAACACAAATATTTCGATGATGACACATGGATTCAACACCAGCACGATCAAAGTGTAACTAAATTAATATCGATAAGTCTTCATTATCTCATGATAAGACTTCTGAAGCAGATGCAACATCATTCATACATGGATGGCACTATGGTAGGCTTCTAAAAGGTCCTAAAAATTATCCCCGGCAGCGGCGCCAAAAACTTGGCAGGCCTTGAAAGGTGTATAGAAATGAAGCACAATAAAATGGTGGCCTACAGTAATACCGCAAGTGCACGGTCGTCGGTTGTAGCTCGTGCAAGTACGGGTCGATCCACAGAGATCGGGTGTGTTTTGGAGTGTTTAGCTAATTGGGTTCCTAGATTTGCTTTGGGCTTAGAAGCCTTTTGGCTTAAATTGGGCTTGAGTACTAATGGGTTTGAATGCCCTTTGAATGAATTGGGCTTAGTGGGTTTGTTAAAAATAAAATGAACTGAGCTTGGGCTCAGTTATCTTTGAAGTGCAAATGGGCTTTGGTTCTGGAAACTGGTTTGAGCGTTGGGCTTAACAATTCACTTGTGAGTTGGGCTTAGTAGTGAACTAGGCTTTGGCCTTAACTGGGCTTCAGAGGCTTTTGGGAGTGAACTGAGCTTTGGGCTCAGTTGGTTGGGCCTTTAGCCTTTGGTTTCACTGAATTGGTCTTGGGCTCAGGAGTGAAGTGAGCCTTGGAGCAGCAGCAGCAGGCAGAAAAAGGAAGCAGTACTGCAGCAGCAGCACAAGGCAAGGAGTGGCTTGGCAGCAGCAGCTGCAGAGGCTCAGATGCAGGAGGCAGCAGCAGGGGAAAGCAAAGCAGCACAAGTGCTGCAGCAGCAATTGCAGCAGTAGAAGAAAAAGGCAGCAATGCAGCAAGGGTTACAGCAGCAGTACTGCAGCTGCTCAAGCAGTGAAGAAAATGCAAAACAGAAAAGCAACAGAGTTGCAGGGCAGGGAAGAAACAACAAGGCAAAAGCAATACAAAACAAGAAAACAAAGCTAAACAGTTGAAGATGGAATTGTGGATGAGAATGAAGTAGATTATGGATGGGAACTAGGGTTTGAATTCACTCTAACTTCTACTATGTATTCTCCTATAGAAAGTTAAACACAACTATGGTATTCTTTCCAAAGTACTAACTGTCTTTCTAAGGCACAATTAGTCAAAAGATTATGAATTCAGCTTGAGTTGCAGCTTATCAACAGCTCATGGACCTAACTACAAAGTATACTTGGCATACATTGTGAAAGTGAGGTGATGATGAACTAAGTTCAAGTTTTTCCTAAACTTGTTTAGCCTTCTAAAGCAATATGATCAATGTACTACACAATAAGAAATTAGGGATTCATCAAATCCCTAGCATGATGGTTTAGAACATGACAAACATTACACTAACATTACATGGTAGTGAGCATAACAGTGAACAACATGGTGAACTAACATGACAACACAGTGAACAATATGGTGAACTAACAGTGAGCATTCATATAAACAGAGAATTAAAACCAAGAACAAGAACAAATGCAATTAAAAGCAAAAGTGCAACTAACAGGAACAATTAAAATAAACAGGAGCATCACACATTAAAAATTAACAGTGCAATTTAAAATTGGAATTAACCTAACCCAAATTGGGTGGAAACTTGGCTAGTCCAAGAACAGTTTTTACATCTCCTACACATCCCCTTTTATAGTTTTACAAATCCCTAAAATTTCTACAAACCCTAATGTTGATAACCCTAAATTGATTTTTGGGGAAAATCAAATTTGACATACCAATTGGATAATTTCGACCCAACCCATGCTTTGTACTGGCTTTACGCTGCTCGAAATCCCCTATTCTTCGTCTTCTTTGCACTGCAACCCTATCTTGGAGCGAAACCCTAAGCCTGCCTCTCTTAATCTTAGCACCTATGTGAGAAGAAGCTATGAGGGAGAGAGATAGACTAGGGGGTTCGATAGGTGTCTTGGTCGGCTGGTTGTGGAGGTGGTGATGGAAGAGATGGTGGTGGCAGGACATGGTGTCTCTGCAAATGTCGGGGGAAGAAGAGAAATTTGGGGGAAATGAGTTTTGGGGAAGAATAAGGTGGGTGTTTGTTGGGGTCGATGGGTTTGATGGCTAAGGTGTTGAGCGGGATCATCTGAAGTTGATGCGCAGCGAGGAGATCCGTCGGATGTGAAGATGGTAGGTGGATCTAACGGTGGTATGAGAGATGAATCACTTCGACCGTTGGATTGTGAAATACAACAAAGTTAACGGCGAAGATCGAGGTTAGGTGCTGTAGTGTTAAGCGGAAGTATCGAGATTTGATGAACAGCAAGGGAGCGACCGTTGGATTCAACTACCATCTAATCTGAAGGCTTGGAATTTCAGCGCTGTGGTGTTTGGCAGAGACTTCAGATTTTGATGCTCTATGAAGGAGCGACCATCGGATGCTTCTGAGAACTGATCTGATGGCTGAGAACGGAGGCGTTTTTGTGTGTAGAAAATGAGGTTGTGCGCACCATTCTTCGCGGCTTCCTTGCGTGATTTCTCCCGGCTTTTCACTACTTTTCTGCTCTTTTCCGCTCCGCAAGTCATCCAGACTTTATTTATTACCTAAAAATGCAAAATTAAGTAAGAAAAATATTTATTCTTGAAAACAATGAAAATACAGAATATGGGATAAAATGTAGAATTAATGATCAAAAGATGAGTTAAATGCCAACAAAAAGGGATAAATATATACAATATTTGGCACTCATCACACTAACTCCTTCAACATACACTGGGCAACCTGAGGTGATTCCGTGAAACTCCATCAACGGGATTTCTCTACATCACAAGCCCCTGCATGATTGAGGAACTTCCTCTCTTCACCAATCACATCCAGTATGAAAATTGCTAGTGTTATCTACCACAACAACGTCGACTAACTGACAAAGCCAGTTCATGGTAAAGTTACGCTTTCAAGAGCATTCAGGTTGAACTCTCAGTACACCTTCATCTTAGGGACGCTCAACTCATCAACTAGTTCGTGAATGTAAAAGGCTCACTGGATGGAGGAGCAAAGATTATATCTATAATCATGGTTCTAGCCTTTCTCGGTCTTTGGAGCAACTCCAACCATGGTATTAGCATCAAAAATAATCTCTAGAGGAACACCATCCATGATCTCAGCATCGACAAGGATCTCGGGAGCGTAACCATTCATGGTCTCAGCACCAACAATAGTCTCAGGAGCAACATCCTCAAGGCTTTATCAACTAATCATTCTCTCAAGTATTGCTCGATGAAGTGGACTTCTCCAAGCACTAATGATTCATATCAAGGCGTGTAGATATGAAATATGTTCACATGAAAGTCTTTCTTAAGCTGGCACGACGGACGGGTACAAATCAAATTTTTCTACAAGATGTTCTCATCGCCTCTACAAATGAGATACGACATGCTCCAAGCCATGGGTTTACAAAAACGTACCAATGGATGAGGAATGAGACAATACCAACTAAATATGTTCGTCTATGTTTCTTCTACAACATACCAAAAGGGTGCATCAATCGGACATACGAGCTGAAAGATATGGCGTTTACGGCCAGGTCTACGGAGTCTGAAAAATTTGTACGGGATTACAAATTACAAATGTGCACGCTTCGTTGGCTGACCTCTACAACTCCAAATTGAGTTATTATTTTCTCATTAGATAACTCAGCCTCTTAACTTCAAAAGTTAGGGTCAAGCATCGAATTCCGACCCTGTATGACGTCCCTAAGCTTCTTGAGCAAACAACATGCAAGCAACAATTCTTAGACGGGATTCATGACTTCCACAGTCGATCGGTGTCCACCAGGTCTTTTCGCTAAGTCCTTCATCAAGGTACCTCCAATTTTGACTACCTGGGTCTTTACATCAATTTTTCTACCCGGATCCTCTATTTAGGTCCTGCCAGAAGAAGGGAAAACGAAAGAGACAGATTCAACAAAATACTGGGGATTGACGGTCCACTGGTCAAAACGATCGATTTCACAATCCAAAACCAACCAAGAAATCAAGACCAGAATAAAACCTCACATCTCTCAAAAGTCCAAGGTTCAAGATATTATGGAAAGAAAACTAAAGAAAGTCAGCAAAATAAGATTTCTGCTTTTCTGCATCCTCCAAGACTTGCAATGCAGCTTTCTCCGCCTACAGCTTCTTGGTCATCTCAGCAACTTCATCCATCTTCTTCAACACGACATCACTGGTGGTGAAAGGAATGTCACCTTCCACTACTTTCCTGATAGCATCAATCTTTTGACGAAGCCATTTCAGATTGAAGCCAAGTTCTTCATCTTTCTTCAAGTTGTACTCCCAATCAAAGAGTACATCCCGGGTGACAGTATTTCCAGCTGTGATGCGGATATCATTTATAAGACGCAAGATGGCTTCTACTTGCCTCGTCAAGAAATAACTATGCTCCGGATCCTTGGTAACGACGATGTGCCCATACGTCTTCCACGGTTTCTTGTACATAGCAGCATATCTAATGGGAACGCTAAATCCACCAACAAACCTACGATATGGGAGTATCTCACCAAATGGAGGAGTAAAAGCAGTCCCTGCGTTGGGATACTCATGCACTATTATCCGGTTCTCAGTCGCTGGAGCAGCGTCAACAATCATAGGAACAACTTCGGTTGAAGCAGCTTCTTCCATTCTCGATTCGGGTTCCACCATCTCACGCAAAATTAGAGTTTCAGTCACCTCCACGGAATCAACTAAAATATTTTCATGACCTTGAGGTACAGGGATGGAGGTCTCATTATCAACGGCTCCATAATTGCTCAAGTCATCATTGTTGAATCAATTATTCCCAACTTCAGCATTTGGCACCTAATGTGAAGATTACATGGGATTAGAATGATTCAAGCGTGGAAACCCAACAAAACCATAAAATTCAGAATGTAAGTGATCTAACATCATCTAAGTTCCTTATTATGCACCCAAGACATGTGCAAATAGTGTAGAAATCATGAAACACGTTTTCAAACAAGCTCAGCTGAAGAGATTTTACACTTCCCTGTATTCAACGGAGAAATGGGAGCAATTTATAAGGAATTTAAGGTTGGGTCATATACCATTCTCTTTGTATGGATGGTTACTACAACATATCAAAATTTCATAGCAATCGGATGAACGATCTAACATATGTGGACAAAACATCGGACAACATGCAATCTGGAAAAGTTCTATAGGTCTCCTGGAAGTTCACTATTTCGCCTTTTTCAGGCCCTAAACATGCTCAAACTTCAAAGGGATTCTTTTCTAAATCTTGGAAATTTCCTGGGCTTGAAGATACATATGCAAACTGAGAAAATCTGACTTCGGACGAGGATTCTACAACGTTTCTAGTAAAATATGAAGTCTGAAATTTTCTGGTGACGTATTTCGGCAAAAGTTATCCATAAATTCACATGGATTTTCATTCATTCATTCACGAATCAGCGATGTCATACTTCTTTGAATAAATTACAGGAGATATACTTACTAATGGAGTCTCTAAATCATTTGAAGCCTCGACAATGCCAGAATCTCCGTTGACAACACCGCTATCTCCATTCGGTTCGGGATTTCGGGAATTCTCCATATTCCCATGTCCCAAAGAAGAGTGTGATTCATCAACATGCTTCTTATCTACAATGGTTTCTTCCTGGATTCATCAACAAAAATTATTATTATTTCATTCAAGGAGATTTCGCGATCACCTGCACGATAGAGATATTTACATCGACTTCTTCATCAGTACTGGATTCCTGAATTGTTCGCCTGGGAACAAGTTGAAGACCGTCAATCGATGGAAAAAAGTTCTGAAAAGAAATAACAAAACCTTGGTCTCGTGATCCTAATTGCACGGGCAGGAAAAAGTCATGACACAAGGAGCGCTAACAACTCACCAAAGAAACGGCTGGGGACTGCACGTCATTTGCTAACATCCTGTAGTCCTTACTTCTGGGTGCTCCGCCCCGAAGACTTTCTTCCATTTCCGAGGAGTCTACATTGATCTGAAACCTCACTACACGATCATCCTGTGGTATAGTTGATGAAATAACCAGGAGTACAACTCAGTATGAAGGATCTCTCACCATCACTCAGAGGTCCCAGAAGTACCATTTCTTGAAGTTGCACCCGCGGAGATGTCATCCCTGGAAACATCGTCTTTGAAAGTGTCATCATGGGAGTCAGTCATTCTTGCAAAGTGGCTGTGACAGATGCATAACATTCAGCGCATCATTCAAAGCGCAGGATTCAACAAAACAACGAATCATGGAATAAAGATGCTCACATCAGCGTCTGCAAAAATGGTAACTTTCAACTCTTACCTGTTTACGATTCCACTAACAGTACATGAGTTAATACTTCAAATCTTGCTCGTTCCTTCAAACCTGCTAAGACGAGCAAAATTCTGACATGATTTTCATAAAACCGTGAACAACCCACGTAAATTTTACAATGTGAACATTCACTGGTTTCTCAAAATCTGGACAGACGTCCATTCTACGATTGTGAAAACTCACATATAGACATTATTTTACCATGTATAATGGTCTACATTCAACAGTTGTTCAAAATCAAAACATGATTTTACAAACTATATAAATATTTAACGTGAAACTCACGTAAATTTGGAAAATATATCTATATATTTTTGCTCCCTCGCACGAGCATGTCTCTGAAGCGAGAGTATATTCTCAAAGATTTCTGAAAGCTCGAGATAAAAAATTTCATGAAAGCTCATAAACAAAATTTTATTACTAACAGACGCACGTCTATTTAAAAAAAAAAACTTTTCTCTCGTACGAGCATCCACCTTTGAAACGAGAGTTTATTCCACTTTGTGAAATCTCACATATTTAAAAAAAAATTTTTTTTTCGTGAAAGCTCATAGACAAAATTTTTATCATTAGACTCAGGTCTTTTTTTGTTTCTTAAACTAACGAACGAACGAGGTCCGTGCTAAAACGGATTCCTTTCTTGGGCCCGGCCCGCGAATCCTAACGACCACAGGACTCGTCGTCCAAACCAGCGGTTCAACACCATTTATGCTCATCAAACGATGCTCCAATCATGACATTGAAGCCTTCATCAAGTCGTGGTTTTCTCATGCTCTCTAAATCCGGTAACGTCTCAACTTACGACTAAGTTCAATTACTGGTATTATTATTTATGGCCGGAAAATCACCATTTAATGCTGACTGAGGAACACAGCTTTCCTCAGTAAGCAGGGGACTTAATGTAGATGGTGGATTTTCGACAAGGGTAAAATCGTAAACTCATAATTATACGAAGCTCTGATCCAGCAATCAGACGTGAGTATTGAGACACGGGTCTCTCATCGAATTCTCAACGGAGAGTACTTTCTCTCAGAGTACATGTAGATATGTAGTCTCACGACTGGACAACGGCATATCTCATGAATACTGAACACTTTCAGTGATTATTTCTATATAGTATCACGAGATGGACGGCTCCTAGACAGCTTGCTCTGCTAGTATAGAGCGATAACGTCTTCAGGAACAAACAACGAGTTTACCCTGACTATATAAAGGATATGACTTACCGACAAGCTCATATCGGGATAATTAATGCTCCTAGACAGCTTGCTCTAGTATAGAGCCACAAAGTTAATTATTCCTAATTAAGATTAATTCTGCCGTGACATTCACTACTGAATTCCCAGAATAATCTATTATTGCTCCTATTCCATGGTCGAATCCACGACTGGTCCCATGGAATGGCAATAACAATTTCCTATTCCATGGTCGAATCCACGACTGGTCCCATGGAATGGCAATAAACAATTGTTCTGATTCTATGATCGAATCCACGACTTGATCTCATAGAATAGCAATAACTTATTATCTCATTACTCGATTTCATGATCGAATCCACAACTGGTCTCATAAATGGTAATAGATAAACTTAATTACTCCGATTCTATGGTCGAATCTACGATCCCATGGAATGGTAATGCTCACTTTATTATTCTGAATTCGTAGTCGAATCCTCAGCTGATCCTATGAATTAATAATAAACATCTTATTACTCAGTTTTGTGAATTATTCTCCACTGAATTCCACAATTAGTAATAAATATCAACAACCGGGCGTCTGAGCTACCTCTAAGTAAGTCCCGATTCAAATGGTGAAAGTGTATTCAACGACGATACACTAACAGTCACCGCACGAACGAGTATTTCAAAATACAACGAAACGATGAACCTATGCAAAATAGGGAAGAAAATAATAAATAATTAAAATATTGACCAGGGTGCTGGGAGCACGGACACACGACGACCGACCGTGTCGTGGTCAATCCCACGCCAGTTTTATATTTTTAATGCATTTTTATTATTTTCCATGATTTGATGAAAATTCTCTCATTTTATCAAATCTCCTTCGTCTCGAGGAAACTCCTCGGTTTCATGGTATTTTCATAAATTCGTAAAAAATAATATAAAATTAAGGAAAGAAGTGTGGGGCGTGACCGTTGGCCAACCGGCCATGCCTTGGTCCCAGCCGGCCCCACACCTCACGGTTCCTCATTATTTTATTATTATTATTATTATTTCTCTAATTTCATGAAAAAACTCCTTGATTTCATGGTATTTTGCACAAATCATCAAATAATAAATAAAATTATGAAAACTTGTGGGACCGGGCCACTAGCCGGCCGGCCATGCCCTAGCCGGTCCCACACGCCCCTTGTTTTATTATTTTATTTTATTTTCCTTGAATTCATCAAATTCCTTGATTTCATGGTATTTCTCTCAAATTAGGAAAAATTCCCTCAAATCATGAAAAATACTTTAAAAATATAAAAAATTATGAAAACTCGTGGGACCGAGCCCCACGGTCCCACACGCCCGTGTTTTTATTATTTTAATATTTTTTGCTTCCTTGAACTCATGAAAACTCCTTCAATTCATGGAAACTCCCTAAATTCATCAAATTTCTTAAAATTCATGAATTCTTCATAAAATCATCAAAAATATTATAAAATTAAGGAAAATGGCACCAAGGCACCGTGGTCACGACCGAACGACCATGACTTGGCCTCGGAGGTCCCACGCCTCCTTATTGCTTATTTTATAATTATTTTCCATCATCTCATGGTGTTTTCCTCAGTTTCGTCGAAACCCTAATTTTGGCATATTTTCTCGAATAGATGCTCAATTGCACGCCAGAAAATATCAAAATTCTCATGAGACGCGGACGCCTTGGGGAAACGAGCACGCTATCTTGACCGAGCAAGATTGGCTCATTGGCTTACAGAAGCCGGTCCCATCAAGTTTCACAGTTTTGACCTAATTTGCACAATTGCACGTATTAGGTCCAAGACTCTTCCAAACACTTTGGATTTTCATGAAGTGATCATCAGGCGGTCACGTGACTACCCAGGGCCGGTTTCATGACCCCATGGTCGGTCCCTCACTCCGTCATAATTAATTAGGTTTTCTCACCTAAGGCTCAGACGAGCATTTTCGAATAAATGATTAAACCAGCATTTAATCATTCTTTCACCAACAAATCGTCAACTCTTCAGGAGTTCTTTGTATTTTCTCACGTGAGCATATGGACACTACATGGTTGATCCATGGTCCCATGTAGTCGCTCCCTCCTTCGTCCCATGGTTAAACTTCTGACGAACCATGAATTGATCATCAATTGATCAAATTAGGGTTTCTGAATCCAAGGATCATCATTCCAGATTCCAACCTTAATAATTTTACGACGACCTCATGGTCATTAATTTTATTAATTATGCTCGGTTCAACGACCAGTATTCTAATTAATATTTTTGGTACGCTGCCAATAATCCATCAGATGAGCAACACATGCTCAGACGATCAAATATTCAACAATTCATCACATGAGCAACACTTGCTCAGATGATAAATATTTGCTCATACCAAGGAATATTGGTTCAACAATCAATATTCAACGATCCATCGAATGAGCAATACTTGCTCACTTCATCATAAGAACTATACCTCTGTCTCATGACATGTTCAATTCATGAGTTTCAGAACATCATGTTCAACTCAGCAACTACATGGACTCATTGTCCCATCAAAACACGAAGTCATCAATTGACTAACATACCATGAGACGTCAATCATGTCACTTTGGGGGATATCACTTAGGGTTTTGGTCTGGCGGTCTACGGCATGTGTGTTCAAACACACGATGGAATTTGAGCAAGTCGTGCAATTAGTTGAAGGAATTCACGAGGTAGTGGGTGGAAAATCGATCAAGTCTTCACACGTTGAGAAACTGGTTTCAAACACGATCTCCACTTCCCCACTCCTTGATTCCATCAACTGTCACACTTCATGGGGTCATGGTGTCTAAAAATTCGAGAAATATAAATAAGTATCTGAATCATGATTGAAGGATCAGCATCAACAGTATCATCAATCTCACGTCTCATCGACAACACGAGATCATCAACTCATCAATTGAGAAATTTCAATCATTCAGAGCTTATCATATTCGGAATTCATACACCCACAATCTTTAATTACCATTGATTCCACACATTTCCCAGCTTCCCTCCTACAGATCAACCCATCCTCTCTTGTGACCGAATTTACTCTGGAACGGTCATTGTCTTGATTTAGGCCGGAGTACTACAGATTGATCTCTCGAATCTAAAGCACCCCCTTTGCAGTGGTGCATCTGTGTGAGATTTAACATTTCGCTCGGTTCGAGGAGTCTCCTACGTATGGTCGTCTATTCATTTCCTTAAAAACCAGCAAATCGTTTTTCCTCATCTACAACAACCTATAAGAGTTAAGAACGAAGGTTTCACATACCACTTTAGATAACCAATATCAAAACCGAAACTACAAGTAATTTTGTTTTAATATGTTATCAAGGAAACAATTGCCCAAAGGAATTTTCCCTAATAGTTTAACAAATTGACTAATAAACTTAGTTCCCTTGCTAAACCGATTGCACAAATACAATCGCTTATTTCGATAAGACCAAAATAAAGATCAGAATTAACTTTATTTTTCTCATCAAGCTCTAACAATTCAGATAATAACTTAGACCTTACACTTTAAACAAGACAAATACTAGGCTAGTTAACTAATATTTCTTGCCAAGGCATTCAATTAGACTTGAATAACCGAATCCTTTACTTTGATAAGTCTAACTAAGATCAGAATTAACTTATTTTCTCTTATCCGGAATCGAATTGGACTAAACAAATGATCCCGTATTTTGTTAAGCCATAAAAAATACATAAAAACAAAATAAATTGACTTGCACAATTATTTCTCTTCACCTGAAGCAATTGAAACACACATAGACATTAAAGCACCGCAATTGCACCGAAATTTTGTTAAGTCTAAAACAATTGATACCAAACAACAAAGAAATATATCAAACCGATTTTTCTTAACCGGAAACAATTGAATCACACACACACACATCCATATACACATAATGGAATAAGCATCAATTGTACCGAATTTTGTTAAGCTAAAGCAAAATATATGCAATAAACTCAAGGTTTTCTTAAACAGGAAAACGACTAACTAAAAAATCTGTTACCTCAGATTCCGCATCCTCTTCTCCTCATTGTGTTGTCATCCTCTCGCAAGAACAAAAGAACAACAAGAAAAATAACCTTTACCAGAGAAAGCTTGAACTAATTTTAACTATTACGTTCCAATAGTAATAAGCTAAAATCAAAAACTCATATGTATATACACAACTTATGAAACATAAATTGATAATAGTATAATTGTGACTCACATATGAGATTATTTGTCATCATCCTTTTATGATTATTTGATTAAGCAACCCAATAGGTCAGGTATGAAATATGTTAAATCAAAAGTCACAAAATCATATAAAGGTAACTAATATGAGACCTAATTATCTCATACAACGATGACAATACGGAGCTACATTCATTTGATCAAGAACGTTTAACACAATATTCTGAATTTCAAGGGTATTGAAACTTACCATTCGAGTGTCATCATTGTGACTATATTTTGATACCTCCCTGGTTGTCCTTAGAGAAGTCTTTGGATTCCATTTATAAATGGATTTTACAGGAGCAGTTTTGTTCTTCCTATTATTTCCTCCTGAAATCTTTGAAAAATCTCTTGAGGAAACATTAGGGTAACTAAAATGTTGAAAACTCTGAGAATTAACCTATCTCCAATTTGGAACATCAAATCTTGTTTTTACAAATTTATCTCTCATTTTACTGCTTAAGCGATAATGAGAATGCTTCGTAAAATCCTGATAAGCAAACTTTGAACTATCATTATAATAATTCTTTTGTTTATTTTTAGGACAATGATGATCTGATTTAGCATGAGGAGCATTATTGAGTTCAGCCAATTTTACGGAAACGCGTGCATCTATGGCCTTTTCATTCCTTTTACAGAATCTGCATCCCCTTTCCAAGTGTCCTTTATTTCCACAATAAGAGCAATGCTTAGTAACACACGAATCATGAGGCTTGGTGTTACCTTGTTGTGGATTCACTTTTATTGGAGTTTGACGGATTTTACCTTTTCCATCGTTTGCTGTAGATGAAGGTGCTACATATTTTTCTTTTATGGAAGAGCAATCTTTTGTTGCAACTTTTGAAGCACTTTCTTCAGCAGAGTCTTTAGGTTTTACAAACTTTGTCTCATGTTTAGCATTCAAAGTTTGTTTACCTTTGTAGCCCAATCCTCACGTGTCACGAGGAACTCTAGTTGACTTCAACATTGAGTCAAGTTGTTTTGTGCTACTATCGAACTTTTTCAAGTCCGCTTTTAGACCCGTATTCTCTTTTTCCAACGTTTTTATTTTTTCGTGAGCATTATCTAGTTCAACCTTAAATTTATCAATTTGAACTTTATAATCTATTTCAGATTCGGTAGAATTACTTACCTTAGTGTTCTTTAAGTTCTCCAACTCTGTGTATAGCTTCACTTCTCGATCATGAATTTCTTCGATCTGCTCTCTGTAACATTTCATCCATTCAAGATAATTACCAGCACCAATAATCTCTATATTGTTGTTTAATTCATCAAGTTCCTTTTTCAATATTTCATTTTCTTCACGAAGATCACATTCAAGTGCCTTTGGCTTTGGAGTTACTTCAGTATCCTTTTCAGGCGTGCATTCAGCAATTGCAGCGAAAGCTTTGTTCTCTTGATCCTTGGAACAATTAGAGCTATCACCACCATTTTGTTCTCTATTCTCTATAACCATTTCTGGGATTTTTGAGAAAGAGAAGATGCATCTTTAGAAGATATCCTTTTCTTTTGACTTAATAACTTTCTAAGTTGTCGTGTAATATCTTCACTACAATTCACAGTTTGTGTCTCACAAGAATTTTCTACTAAAGGACTAGTCTTAGTTACAGCTTTAAGGGTAATACCCTCTTCATTCTTGGATTGGTATTCAAGGTCAAATATCTTTAATTTACCAACTAGAGCACTTCTAGATAGTGTGGAAAGATCATTTGCTTTCATGATGACATGCTTCTTAGATTCGTATCTTGGTGGTAAAGACCTTAGAGTTTTACACACAATATCCTTATCTGAAATAGTTTCTACTAAAGCGTAAGAGGCATTCACTATTTTAGAAAGTTTTTGGTCAAACTCATCAAAGGTATATTCGTCATCTACACGAAGGTTTTCCCATTTAGAAGATAGAGTTTCAAGCCTAGCTTCCTTTTCATAGGCATTCCCTTAAAATACGACATTAAGAATATCCCAAGCCTCCTTTGATGTTTTACAATTGGTTACATGATGATAGATGTCTCGAGTTAAAGCATGAATAATGGAATTCAATCCATCCGAGTTTTGCTTCGAAATCAATTTTTCTTCATTATTGAACTCCTTTGATTCCTTTAGTCTAAACTCAATGGTTGAGTTGTTGACCAGTACTTTTGGGTGTTCATATCCATCAATAACTAAAACTCAAGTGTTAAAGTCACGAGATTGAAAAAAAGATTTCACTGCCATTTTCCACCATAGATAGTTTGATCCATCAAACCCTGGCGGTACGTTAACTGAAATAACCATTTGATTAAAAACTTATAGGTTGGATCACGCCAAACACAGATTGTTAAATCTTTTCGTGTTTGCCTGCTCTGATATTGTAGTTGCAGGAAATCCTACAATACACCCCTCGTATGATTTTATCATTGATTAGCCTATTTTTAGGTTTACACTCTTAATTTTATTGATTAATTTCTGAATATTCTTACAAGGAAAATAAAGAAATCAAGAATGATCTCTGCTCTCAACTTTCTCTCTCCTATTTACTTATCTCTCATTCAGAAAAGATCCCCCCCTTCCTTTACAACTCGAATGACTATTTATAAGGAAATACATAGTGGATGACAGCTAATCTGTCCTTTATTTTCAGATATGGTTCGCGATATTCTCGCAACCTTATAAATGTTAACTTCTCAAGCTCTCTAATTTTCGCAAGACTATCACATCTTTCCCATGATATTTGCTGACGTTGTTTTCTGAAACTGTTCTGCGACGCTATTGTGCAATTCCATTGATAATTTCGCTGAGACACAATTGTTGCGAGAATCTGATCCTACATCTTGCCTCTTCTCAAATCTTCTCTGCAAAGTAGAGAATGATTTAGAAATGTCGCAACTCCTTATCTTTTCATATTCCACATTTATCACACGTACTCTCTCTCTTCCACTTATTTCTTGACACGTCTTCTGTAACCGTTACTTTTCAACCGCTCACGTCTCTTCGTTTTAATGGTGTTTATTTCTTCGAGAAGTAAATTTTCTTTATATACTCTTCTCCCTCCCTCTTTTCACTTTTCTTTTTACTTTCTCTTCTATTTTTATTCTCTCATCTCTGCAACTCTGTCATTCTTCTGCAATTCTGTCGTTGTAATTTTTTCTTCCTTCAATTCTTTTACTTTTCATACATTCTCATACCCTTTATTCAATCATGGCTCCAAGTGGTCATAGATATGAGAAGAATCTTCAAGATGTACAAAAAGATCTTGCTAATAAAGGTCTTACACTCTCCCCCATTCCTGACGTGAATGCCAAATCAATTCTTTATGTCAAGCTTTTCTCCAATCAAAATTGTGATGATCAATCAATCATAATTTCGCTAGATCAAATTATCGCAGGTCTCCCTCTTCCTCTTTATAACCCAGACATTCCTTTATTTTATAAAATTCTCGCTTATCCGGGATTTTCGCGAGCCATTTTCCAACTAAGTGGGGATTGCATCCGTCTAATGCTAGAGCTCGCTAATCGTGGTGCTGGTAGAGGATCTCTTTACTCCAGTGAACTTAGGGATCCAAAATTCGCAGACCTAGAAATAGTTGCTGAGAAGTATACAGTGGAGAATTTCTTTGAAAATTATGAACTTATCTCCATGAAGAAAGAGAATACTCGCTGGGGTATTCGATAGAGAAGAAAAGATAACATTGATGAATTCAAAATTCTTATGCAAGATATTGACTGGCATTTTGGTAAAAACACAACTCCTCGCCAATCCAAAGATGACAAATGGTGCGTGTTTCCTTTAATGCTAAAGGGTCCTTACATTGCTGGATCAAACGTTATTCCTGCGAATCTCGCAGCATATCAACCTTGGGTTTTCTCCTGGCCTGAAAAGGATAAGGAGGTATACTTCTCCCCTTTAACTCATTTTATACTTCTTTATTGATTTTTACTATCATGTTCGCTAACTCTTGCGATATTCCGCAGATCCAAAAACTAAAAGATAGTTATAACAGGACTGGAAAATCTAGTACTCTGTTAGATCTTCGCTCATATACATATGAGGTAAGAAATTTTCTCTTATGACTTTAAATAGTACTGTCATTCCCATGCTCCCATTTCTTACTTCTATCTGTATGCGAAGATTATTGCTGAAGTAGAAGAATCTGCTGATGCTTCGAAGATTGGCGATAAAGGTAAAGGTGCTATTCGTAGAGAAAAATCAACTGGTCTTCCTCCAAAGAAAAGAAAAGTGCATTCTTCTTCTCATTCAAATGTTCTTCCTAACGAGAATTCTGAAAGTGACAAGGATGATGAGGATAATGATGATCTCGCTGGAACTGAAAATTCTCCACCCGAATCTTCTATGGCTAAGCTTTCTGGCCTCTTTTCTGATTCTCTACAAGGAATGGGAGATAGCCAGTTCGCAAATACCTGAAAAGCTCTCGCTACCCTTTGTGATGTCCCTTTACTAGATGGTGATAGCTCTCTTCGCGGAGTTTCTAGATCAGTGACTCCCGACTTCTTGCATTCTCTCAATAGTTTGGTATACTTTCATCTTTTTACTTCTTCATTATTATAACTCAAAATCTCTTTCTATATTAATATTTTTTATTTCTTTTCGCAGGATGGAAAAGCTTCTTTTGCGGTTGCCTCAGATCTAGAGAGAAGACGCGAAATTTTTGAAAAGAAGAATCTTCAATTTCGCAAAAGGAATGAAGAATTGGAAGTTGAAGTTACAGGTCTTCGCGATAAGAATAGACAATTAGAAATTGATTCTTCCTCTTATAAGAACAAAATTTCTAGTCTTCAACAAGCTAATAATCAGCTTTACGGTATATTACTTTTCTCTTTTCTCTTTATTCATTCATCTTGTTGTTTTATCTTATTTAAATGATCCTTTTTGCAGACATTTATGGTCTTTCTGATGAAGCTACCCTTCTTCGTTCATTTCCTAATGCCTTGGATAATGATACCCTTCTTGAACGTCTTATCAATTCCTTAAATAGATTTCTAATGATAGAATTTCATCTCTTTCTCTAAATGAACTTAGATCACAATTTCGCCTCCTAGAAATTGATCATAGATCCAGTTTAGGCTTAGCTAACAGATTTAAACGTCTCCTTATTGATTCCAAAGAGAAAACCAATGAGTTGAGAACCAAGATTAGCGGTCTCATAGATGATAAAGATCGTATCTCTGATCAAGGTGCCAAGGCTCTGGCGAAATTCCAAGAGGCTCTCCTTGAAGTTCAACTTGAGCGAGATGAAGCTAACCGCAAGAATATTGAACTCTGCGAAAGGGAAAATCAAATTCGTTCTCGTCTTCTCATAAGTAGTGAGGAAGAATTTGTATGGTCTGCAAAAAATTTAGATGATGCTAGAAAAGATTTAGGCGTAAATGTTAGTCTCCAAGTTGAACATACAGCCTTGATTGGAGACATGATTTCTGACAGAGAAGATTGCTAATTGCTCTTCTTTATTAATATTTTGCTTCTTATATATTTTCATCAAACTAATAATTGGTTTTCTTTTGTTCGCAGATTCTGAAAATAGATATCATGAAAAGATTGAAGAACTTGAAGATGAAAAGGAAGAACTCGCAAAGAATCTTTCTTCTCGCAACGACAAGTATTCTAGATTGAAGAATCAAATCAAAATCACCATTGAAAATTTTAAGAATGATGCTACGCATTTTCGCAATCAAACCATCCATATGGTTTGTGATGATCATAATATCCCACATTCTGATTACCCTTGTCTTTTAGAGGAAATCCCACAGAATACTCCCAATTTGATTATCTCTGAGAGTGAAGCTGACGATGAAGAATCTGATAGTGATGGAAGTTCTGATGGTGATGAGTATTCTGACGCAGATGAAGAAGGAAATAAGTCTGATGAAGAAAATGAAGGATTAACCAAGAAATAGTCTTTATTTCTTCTTTGATTCTTTGTAGCACTTGTATATTTATTTCTTCTTTCTGTATATTTGTGTTTCTTTCATTTTGGCCTGCGTAAATTAAAACAATTTTTCTTTGTAATACAGTTAATCAATATAATCATTAATTCTTGAATTTTTGAGTAAATCTCTCCTATGGAGACAAATAGCATTTTCTAATTTCATACATTCCCATACTTGCCTCTGTTATTTGAATCCAAATGAGAGATTTCATAAACTTTTTATTATTGTACAATTTCGCAAGCTCTTACGAAGTGAATTTTGTTTCTTTTCAAAATCTCATTCCTGTGTGGTCTTATTTTTCCTTCCTAATTAAAGGTATTATTATGCCACCTCTTTTCATTGCGACAAAATCGCAGGACGTCTTCGCACTTTCATGCGAAAACCCATTGATCTCATCTTATCTTTTTCTTTTGTATTATTGCCTCTTCAGGAATGTTGCACAAATATGACAAGCCTTAATTATCCTTGCGAATAATAAGCCTCATGACATTTGCGTCTTAAGACACTTATCATCTCCCTAATGGAAGGTGTCGCCCTTATCTTCCCCCTGGTTGCCCCTTCAAGGAGGCGTACTTCTACCATACAAGGTTAGCTCCTCCCATCCAGTCTTAACAACAACCAGTTGTTTTCGCAGCATCTTATCCCTTTTACCTATAGGGCTTATGGTTACGAGACTGCACCCTAAGTGGGGTTTTCTTCAGGTCGAGTGCAGTATAAGCCAAGACTTGTCAAGAATGGAAAGGACGCTTCAAACACCCTCGGCACTCTTGACTCAACCGTGTACCTCGGCGCCTTGATCAGATCTGCACTTCTTGGGAGAGTTCTTATTACCTTAGTCGCCCAACCTAAGTCATATGCTTAAGTTGAGAATCCAAGGTGCCTCTCCCGGATGGGCTTTATTGACCCCAAATCTCCATGACTCAGGTTCCGGTGGCGGTGTAGCCTTTCCCTGAGTCATGTAACAGGTACCCCCTAATATGATGTACTTTAGGTCTTACATTTGCCTCTTGCGAAATTTTATTCGCGAATTAAGGTGTACACCATAAAGGTTCGCCTCTTTATCTTTTGTCATTCTTTTCTGATTATTTTCTGTAAAATTCACTATCTCTGCGAGAGTCTCGCAATTCATAATATTGTATCTTAATTTCGCAATCTCAATTTTGTTTTTCAATTAAATGTATTTTTGAGAATTTTACTTATTGCGAGATTATCGCAACAACTTAATCATTCATACATTTCTTGCTTTTATTACTTTTGCCCTCCTCTGCTTCTTTATGATTTTCTGCTACTGCTTCCTTGGTAATGGTGTGTTCATCCTTTTTACCCTGAGCTAGCATTGATTTTGTAACATCTCTTCTCCTTTCTTTTCGATTGTATCCACCATCAACTTCTCACTTCTTTGTACATCCTTGACTTTATGTCGTCAGTTTTCCTTCTTATTTTCTCTTCCTACGCAAGATTTTATCTCAGTTTCGTAACATTTCTTTCCTTCAACCCAATCTCCCTTTATGACTCCTACACCATTGGGGTGAGGGAATTTGATGCATTGATGGAAAGTTGAAGCTACGCCCAGAATCCCATGTAGCCAAGTTCGACCAATTAATGCATTGTAGGGTGATTCTACATCAACAACACAGAATGAGATTTCTGAAGATATTCCCTTCAATGGAATTTGCATAGTAACCTCCCCTTTAGGCTTGTTTGTAGTACCATTAAAACCATATATATTATATGTTGATGGTATAAGATCATCATCTCTTCCACCCATGGTTTTATAAGTATGATAAAATAAGATGTTCACAGAGCTTCCAGTATTGCCTAGGATTCTATTGATTGCCCATGAATCTTCAGCTTCATCATTCTCATTTTCTTTTGGTTTTGGATTAATCTCTAATTTTATTACCAATGGATTGTCATGCATCTCTTCTCCTTCGGGAACTTCTTCTGCGGTAAAGGAAATTATTTGTTTCTGCCATTCCTCTAGTTGCGAAATTTTCGCAATATTCATAATTTCTTTTCCATTATTATCTCTTGCGAACACTCGACTTAAAACATTATCATGAAAGTCTTCAATTGTCTTATATGAATGTACGATAGAGTGACAGAATTGATTTTTTGCTTTTGCACCCACTTCTATGAACAATGTTTCTTTCTTTTTCATTGTATTCACTTTGTGATGTTCTGGTGGTGGTGGTAATGGTTGAGGTTGTGGATTCCCTACCAGAAAGTCGTTTAATTTCCCTTGATCTATCATTCTCAAAATAATCCTCTTTATATTTCTGCAGTCGTTTGTGGTATGCCAATGAAAATGATGATAAGAACAAAATTCATGACTTCTGTGATTTGGAGGTGGTTCCGTTCCCATGTTCCACGATGTTGGTATATTTTCCATCAAGATTATAGCTTCCCATATCTTCTCCACACTTTCATTTAGAGGTGGCATCTTGATTTCTTCCCATACTACCTTGTGACCTCCTTGTCCTCTATTAAAGTTTGGTCTTTGACCTCCATAAGTTTCTTGCGGTTGATCGAGTCTTTGAATCTTGTTATATCCTCCACGACTGTATAAATTTCTTTCTTTTTCATACTCTTCTTGATCTCGACTTCCCATAGCTACCAACTTCTGCTGATTGTTACTTGTCACCTTTTCTTGTTGTACTTGCGAAGTATTCGCCACTGTATTTATTAGCTTGGGTAATAAGCTTGCATTCGCTGCTTGTGAGATGGTATTCGCAACTGGATATGATTCCATTTCATTTTGTCTTTCCTCCAAAGCAATGTATTCTTCTTGAAGTTCTCGCAATTCAGTCATTGTAATTATATTCTTGACTCTGAAAATTTGGACATACAACAGGTTTGTTGCAAACATAGCATTGATAAATGATAATATGATATATCTCTCATCTACACGGCCATCCATTTCGCTACACATTATTCTCCATCTTTTAGTTAAGTGTTTCAAACTTTCACATATCCTTTGTTTTAATCCAAACACATCTTCTATACCAGGTCGTGAGGAATTATTACTTATATATGCTCCCAAGAATGTGGTCTGCAAATGATTGAAGGAGGTTATTGTGTTCTTTGGTATACCTTCGAACCATTTTAACGCCTCTCCTGTTAAGCTGGATGCGAAATATTTGCACAATAACGCATCATGATTTTCCCATTGTAACATGCACCTCACATAAGCTTTAATGTGTTGAATTGCACAAGTTGTTCCATCGAAAATGCTGGTTAATGCGGGAAAATTGCATTTTGGTGGTATTCCTCCTAATTGTATTTCTCTGGTAACTGGAGCTTTCGCAGCTTCTTCTATTGCTTCATCCAATTGTCTTCCACCTACTTCTCCTCTGTTATTTAGCATTCCTCTCATTTCTTCTAATTCTTTCAAGATTTGTTGATTTACTCCTGAATCTTGACCCATTGGTCTCTTTAATTTTTCTTCTCTTCTTCTACGTTCACGTTTATCTTCTCTTGCGAAATTTTGTATCTCTTCTTCATTATCCTCATCTCGTATTCTTCTGCGATTCTCTTCCTCATCCCTATCTAGAATTCGCAAGTGATGATGTCGTTCATTTTCCCCTCCATAATTTTGTTCATTTCTTATCAACTCAATTCGCTGTCTTTTAGCCATTCTCTTCACTCTATCATACTCCTCATTGAGATTATCATTATTCCAGTTTTGTATACGCCTTGTTTCTCGGTTTTCATGATTGTTTTGGCGAATTGTCTCCTGAAGCTCTTGGTCTTCCATTTCCGCTCTCAACTTTTCGCGTTCGCAGATTAAACGTGCTTGTTCAGTATTATGTCTTTCAATTTCTTCTTCAATTGTCTGTTGATTTCTTTGATTTTCTCTCACATGTAAAATTCTTCTTCCCTCCTCTTGATTTCCTTCGCCATCTTGGTTACTTTGTCTCTGAATTTTCCCATTCTCTTGATTTCCTCTAATTTTCCTATCATCAAAAGTTTCATTTTGTGGAATGTAACGATCATCAATTATTTCTCTATTTTCGCGATATTCTTCATTAGGATTTGACATTTCTTCCTGAATATTGTTTCCAACATTGATTGTAGGTGAATTTTGCCTCATTTCTCTTCTAGTTGATCTGGAATATGATTTTGTAATACTTCTCGATCTTCTATTCTGCAATCTGATATTCTCCATCCTTAATTCGTTATTCTGTCTTGTTAAATTTGCACGCTCTTCCGCCTCAGCTCTTCTTTCCTCATGTATTCTTCATCTCCATGTTTCTAACGCTCTAATTTCTTCATCTCCATGAATTATTCCTTCATCTGCTTCTTGATTTCTCTCTTCCTGTCTGTAATTTCTATTTTGTTGTTCTTCTTCTATTTCTTCTGCTGAATTTGATCGCCAAGTGTGTACGCTCACTCTGTCATAATCTGTATTCCTCTCTTGAACTAGTGTTTGTTAAATTGGTGATTGAATTATATTCTCTCTATTATTTCTCCTTCTAGTAGATTCTCCCGTGTCACTTCTTTCTCTTCCAGCAATTCTTTTGCTTCTTCTAATAGTAGTTGGTTGTTCGGATGTATTTCTTCTTCTAGCCATTTCTTCAGTGCTAACAGTGTTTCAAGAAATTATGAAAAATTCTTAATCAACTACTTTAAATTTTCACAAATCTCAATGTTAATTTTCGATTTTTTCTAGAATAGTCTTCAATCTTCAATCGTCCATGTTTCTAGCGCCATTATGTGGTTGCAGGAAATCCTACAATACACCCCTCGTATGATTTTATCATTGATCAGCCTATTTTTAGGTTTACACTCTTAATTTTATTGATTAATTTCTGAATATTCTTACAAGGGAAATAAAGAAATCAAGAATGATCTCTGCTCTCAACTTTCTCTCTCCTATTTACTTATCTCTCATTCAGAAAAGATCCCCCCCTTCCTTTACATCTCGAATGACTATTTATAAGGAAATACATAGTGGATGACAACTAATTTGTCCTTTATTTTCGGATATGGTTCGCGATATTCTCGCAACCTTATAAATGTTAACTTCGCAAGCTCTCTAATTTTCGCAAGACTATCACATCTTTCCCATGATATTTTCTGACGTTGTTTTTTGAAACTTTTTTGCGACGCTATTATGCAATTCCATTGATAATTTTGCTGAGACACAATTGTTGCGAGAATCTGATCCTACAGATACCAATTGAAAAGACGAGGGTACCCAAATATACCACAATCTTAAACTTTTCCACCTATAAGTCCTCTTACCGAAAGTGATTGTCTATGGACTGAGTCGAGACAATACAACGAATCGGTATTCACACTTTGTGTGATCGTCTATGGATACGAGATCGAGACAATACAACAATAAAAGTGTGATTAATTGATAATAGGTTCGGGCTTAACCAAACTCTACAGGATCACTATCAAGTAATACAAAGTTAACGTTTTGTGTAATTTACTTTAATTATAATAAAACAATTATAATTGTGGAAAACAAAAGTAAATGACATAACAAGATTTTATTAACGAGGAAACTACAAATGCAGAAAAACCCCGAGACCTAGTCCAGAATTGAATACTCTCAGAATTAAGCCGCTATACAAAATCACACCAACTTCGTATAGTTGGGACCTAGCAACTAAACCTATAGTTCACCTAGTTTCTTCAGTATCCCTGCGCTTCCGATATTCAGTAAGTGAACGCACTGGAACAATTCCTTTGGTTCGTATTCCAAAGAGTAAAGGAACAACAAATTTGTTCGGTAACAACTCTATTCAATCTCAGTGATATGAGTTAGACAAAGGCTCTTCTGTTTAATCCAATAAACTCCTTTGTCGGGTTTTGATCTATCTATCCATCAACTACCAAAGTAGCAGAGTTTAGATTTTGCAATCAAATATAGGATCTACCAAGATACTATATAGTGATGCCAATCTACGCAACTAATCAAACAAATCTATCAAGGATAAACCAATTATAGTTGGATTCTAGTCGTTCAAGTTTTGTGCACACCAAAGATTATGAAACCAATGAGAAATCTTCTTTGTCTTCAAATTTTCTTAAATCTTCAATAAACACCTGCACACCACAACTTGAATCTCTTGTGATTAATGACACACAAAACGGAGTCTGTTAACAATGGATTATCACAAGATGTCTTTAGATCTACAAACAGTTCTAAATATCCCGTCGACACTTCGATCTAGTTTGAGTGAATCTTATATCAGAAGAGAAGATTCTCAAGAATAAACAAACTAGGATCAATCAAAGTTCAACAACTGTTAGTCAATCAAAATCAAATCGAAAACTAATAATAATGCAATTATCTAGTTTCCCACCAATGGTACTCATAGAGCTTCTTGATTCCACAGAGGTCTTTAAACGAGCGGTCGTAAGAGATTTCGCCTAATTAGGGTACTTTCCTCTCCGAATAGACGGCTCTACCAGTAACAACACAAGAAGGTAGTTTTGCTGGCTCTTAGGATAGTTTGCTCGAAATGTAAAATTGGGTATCTATAGACCAAGGAAGTTTGGACACCAAGGAATTTCCAAAACCGAATATTCTTAAGATAAGCAATAAATTCCCAAATCTGTTTTCATAATTCCTAGAAATGCTCTGTCCAAAATTAACCGAAATCCTACTAGAAAATCATAAATTAGTAAATGCACATTACCAATTTTTATTTTCCAGAGATATGCATTTTAATTGCTGGTAACTAAAAGCATATAAAATTAACAACCTTAATTTAAAGGTTCTCAACTTATTTTGGTTCGGGATCTCCTTGAGTTATTAAGGAATATCTTTGAACAATAAAATATAAGAGTTACTGAACATGTTCAAAGTATGACGACATCTTATTTCTTTTTAAATCCTTTTTCATATTTACAATCTTGGAACCGATTATACCACACTTCCAAACAATCTTAGAACTGGTCCATCTGATTTCCAAGAACCATGTGATTGATCAAATAACAATACACTAATCATGGGTTTACGGTTATACAAGTATCGGTTACACCAATTACCAGGACCGGTTACCATATTCTCATGGTATTACTTGTGATCGGTCACACTAGTTACCAGGATCAGTTATACCAATTACCAGGACCGGTTACACCAATTATAAGGATCGATTACACACTCTTTTGTGACCGGTCTCACTAATTACTAGGATCGGCTACACCAATTACTAGGATCGGTCATACCAATTACAAATATCGATCATACCATCTTAGGTGATTACTTATGATTGGTTACACTAAAAAAGTCATACCAATACATAAATCAGGCATTGTGACTAGTTTTACCAAGATACATAACAAGTTATGATCGGTGCTACTAACAAGATACATAACAAGTTATGATCGGTTCTACTAACTCACACATATTTTTAATCCAAAGATATGCAATGAATAACAATACCAATAAGCCTAGCGATTTTCCTTTCGATTCATAAAATAAGTTTATGAATGTACTTCCTTTAAACGAATGTAAACATTGTTTCCTAGGACGAAATCTTCACCCATACCCATACACATAATCACAATAGCATTCATACGTTTATGTCGATGTCTTATATAAGAAGTTCAAAAGATAAGCGTTATACTTCGTATTCCAATTACTTAACACTATGTCTACTAGAGTATAACCATTCACAGCTTCGCAATTATGTTTTCAATATAGCACGACTTGAAAGATACTTTAGGAATGAAACAGTTCAAGTCACAATATTACTAATCTCAAGAGGAAGGATGATGTCGTCGATGTAGCTTGTTACTTCTTCACATTCTTCAAGTCTTCGAGTAATACTTGTATGTCTCATAATCCTAATCTTTCTATCCTAACCTATACGAAGTTGTCTCTAGTACATAATCAAGCGACTATTTATTTGAGTTTTGATTCACTAAAATATGACAAGCAAACTTGACATACCAACGCTTGGTGGGTTCAACCGAGCTATGCTCTAACATAGTGGATAAAGTAAAAGTGAATAAAAGATGCAAGCTTGGAACAAAGGGTCTCTGGGAAAGAGGCTCCTTAAATAAAGGAAGACACAACGACAAATTTTTTTCCTGAACAAAATAAAAATTTTGTAAAATAATTTGGCATAATCGGCAGTCGAGAATATCCACATCGAAAAATTGTGTCTTAATTTTATTTTTGTGAAATAATTGGCTGCTTAGAATCGTTTGATAAGGGTGTTTATGTCGGCCGATTGTTACCTAAAAACCCAACAAAAACCTTGCATTTCTTCATGCTTACAAAATCGGTTGATATGAATGTCCATATCAACTGTTTCTATAAGGCTAACAAAATTATTAAATGAAATCTACAAAATCAACCAATATGGATATCTATGACAACCGATTATGTAAGACAGACAAAATTATGGAATGAAGTCTCCAAAATTGTTTGATAAGTTTGAATATATAGACCGATTGTGTACCTTCTAATTTTTGTCAGTAACTATAATTGGTCGTTATTCATGTTTCTTTCGGCCAGTTGTTGCTAAAAAAACTGTCATAATACCTACCTTTTTAGCCCAAATTGTAGTTCTTCTGTCACGTCTTAGCCAAACACAACAGTTTTAAGATTCAACCAAATTCATTCATCCGATCATAAACTAACAAACCTCACATGTTTCAATTCAAACGACAAACATAGGTTAAAAACATAAGTTTTTAATCCATAATCATCCATTTTTAAAAACATAAGTTTGGAAAACAATAATCCTCTCATTCATCTTCATCAACATCAACATCAATATCACAACCACCTCATCCTCGTTTAACAGGTTGTTCTAAAGCATCATCATTATCGTCACTGTTATATTTTCTCATCTAGGTTGTGGTTGCTGCTTGGTTCACCCAGAGCACTCTTTCTCTATATAGTTTTCTTCTTTAGACCCGTCTCCAACACTTTCTAGAAAGATGCACCATCATTTCCATCTTCCATACTAATCAATTCTGCAGTGATCCTTTTATTCTTCATAACCTTTTCTTCTCTCCTTCAGCATATTTTTTCTGCGTTGATCCAAACCCCGATTAGTATTCTCTGTTTCATTTCAAACAACACGTATTTAAAAAATTATCCCAAAAAACTTAAGAAACCAGCAGAGAGTAACAATATGTACCAGAACATCAAAAGTTCTATCTCGCTCATTGACTAAGGAACACTCGTATATTCGTATCCCACGATTATGCTAACATTGTTGTACCACGACATGTAATTTAGATATACCTCGTCATTTGTTTTTGGAAACCTATCCTTATCATGTAGGTAATTGTCACGCCCTTAATTTGCGATTCAAGATTTTTTAGGGTTGTAACCGGTAATATCGTGGTTCTCGTGAACTCATGAACCCAAAATACTTAAACTTTTAAGACATGATCAACACAAGTGCATAATCAATAACAACTTTCATTGAGTTAACAATGAAGGTATTTCTTTTTCTTCTCTTTGAATACACCCCGTATTGCATCTGATTTTTCTGATACTGGTTGAACTCGATTCAATAAACTTAGAGCACCAAGGAAATAACACAATTTTCTCACTTTATTGCATCAAAATGGAATACACATTAAATGTTATCCCTATAAGACTACGCAAGCCATTCCTTTTCGAGTTAAGCCTAAAACCCACTAACTACATTCTGTAATGGTTTTCACTTACTCTCTTACTTCCTCTAATGAATTACAACAATTTTCCTTGATCTCAGCAACATGACCAAAGACGATGTAAAAATGATGCACACACATTGGAGAATCTGGCAGTTCCATAACCCTTCATAATTGACAATTTTCGCTTATAACTCGAGCCAGCCTTTGAAAACCTGTTCCTAATTAATTATGAACACTTTAACAAAGTTATAAACTTGTTTCAAAACGTTCTCCCCTGTCTCATAACTCTGACATACGTGTAAATCCAATAACCAGCTTGTAACCGTCACTTTTGAGCCAATGTTACACCATTACGCATCATAACGTTGTGACCTTGAGATGCACTTGCTTGTATATTCTTACTACAAATTCATGCCAAAATGCTTCCCAACTGATGTCAATGCTTTTCCTTGCGTCATTAGTTTTACGTAGCTGAGTTGTAGACAATAGTGATGCATTGTCCAAGATTTAGAAAAGACTTGGACCAACACATATAACAATTCCTGATTTATTCCATGTTCTCGCATCATCCTTGAGCTGGGATAAATCAATTCCTTAGACATGCATTTATGCTCCATTTGTCATTGTCTTGACGTTAGCTATGTAGATAGCTTCAGTTTGTCAGCCAATATGCTTCCTTGCTGCGCCAATGGATAGGCTGATAATAGACCTCACTCATATTCAACTTCCTCTTTGATTTTAATCACGTAAACTTTATATACTTGACTAAATCTCCGCTGCACACATTCTCAGAAAATCAGAGCCATACACACTTATAAAATTCAGCAACTTTGCTGAATCTTGCAAACTTCCAGGCTAAATCTTTTTTATTAGCATCAATATCACTAGCTTACTGCCTTGGCATCAATATCGCTAGAGCCTTTTATCTGCGTCGTGCACTATACTTCAACTGGAACTCAAATCATGTATCAATATCCAAATTCAAACTGAATTCTTCCTAGGAAATTCTCTTGAATTAAGCTTGGATTCTGTAGAAAATCTGATATCAAAGATTTAACGAAAAGAACACAGAACTAAACTCACAAATACGTCTCTTAATTGATGTAATTCAAACTCACGGCTTAACAACCTATTTATATGTTTACAAACTTGACTCTCAAGTAATAAACACTTTCCTAACATAATCAAACTCTAACAGAGACTTTTCTAGAAAATTCTCACGTAAACAAACTCTAAAACCAGTTATACTTGCAACCCAAGTTAACTTCTAAATACCGTACCACCGTGTCAACAATACTTGTTGATCCATTCACATCGTGTAAACTGTACCTGTTGATCCAACCATATTCTGTCAACTCTCATAGTTGATCCATACTACTTTCTTCATACTGTATCAACACAACTCTTGCCTTCTATCTTCTTCATGGTATCTTGGTTTATTCTTCAATATCCTCCCTTAAACCAAGATACTCTTTGATAATCATACCCAATTTTCCATGCAAGTAAATGAAAGTGTTAGACTTAAAAGACTTGGTGAAAATATCAGCCACTTTCTCTTGACTTTCACAAAACTCCACAGCTATCTCCTTGTTACTTACAAGTTCTCTGATGTAATGAAACTTAATATCAATGTGCTTACTCCTTCCATGAAGCACATGATTCTTAGTTAATGAAATTTTAGACTTGTTATCACAAACTATTATTGTAGGTGTAATGCCTTCAACATCATTCTCAACCACACAGCTTGTGTAGCACAATTGCTAGCAGCTATATACTCTGCTTCTGTTGTAGACAGAGCAACAACTTGTTGCTTCTTTGATGACCAAGAGAAAAAACCAGTTCCCAACTTAAATCCACAACCTGATGTGCTCTTTCTTCCTTCTGTATCACCATCCCAATCACTATCAGTAAATCCAACCAATTTTGGATCTTCTGAAACATTATAGAGAATTCCCAAGCTAGTTGTTCCTCTAACATATCTCATAATACGTTTTGCAGCTTGTAAATGTGATTGTCTAGGTTCTTCCATAAACTTACTAACCAATCCAACTGCATACATGATATCAGGTCTTGTAGCAGTCAAATATCTCAAACATCCAACAAAACCTTTAAAGTCTGTTGAATTTACAAGTTCTCCTGACCCTTCTCTTGTCAACTTCAATCTTTCCTTTACTGGTGTTAAGATTGGATTACAATTACTTAGTATTCCTTCTGCATATCTTTGTTGATTGATGAAAATTCCTTTTTCAGTTTGTTGTACTTCTATGCCAAGAAAATATGACATTAAACCAAGATCTGTCATCTCATACTCCTTCACCATATCCTCCCTGAATTCATTGATCATCTCAGAACTATTTCCAGTGAAAATAAGATCATCTACATACAAACATACTATAATATGATTGCCAAGAGTATCAGCTTTCAAATATAAAGTATGTTCATGTGGACATCTCGTAAACCCTTTCTTAATGAAATAAGAATCTATTCCTGTATACCAAGCTCTAGGTGCTTGTTTCAGACCATACAAAGCCTTATTTAGCTTGTATACTTTATTCTCCTTCCCCTCCATAATGTATCCTGCTGGTTGTTCAACATAAACTTCTTCTTCTAAAACTCCATTGAAGAATGCTGACTTCACATCCATCTGAAGTTTTTTCCAATGCTTCTGTGCAGCTAAAAAAATTATCATTCTTAATGTATCAAGTCTTGAAACTGATACAAATACTTCTGAGTAATCTACTCCTTGTCTTTGTCTATATCCCTTAGCAACTAACCTTTTTTTCAGTCTATCTACTTCATCATTTGACTTGTATTTTGTTTTATAAACCCACTTAACACCAATAGGTTTCTTTCCTGGTGGAAGTTTTGTCAATTCCCATGTGTCATTCTTCTCAATTGACTTCAATTCTTCATTCATGGCTTGAATCCAACCTTGTTCTTTAGATGCTTATTCATAAGCTACATGATCACATTCTCCAAACAATGCAAAGTTCACCACATCCTCATCAATGTCTTCATCATCTCTTGATATTACATAATCATTCAACTTAGCAGGTATAACATATTTTCTTCTTGGTCTTGTAGTTTCTTGTTCTGGTACTGCTTCTGTTCTTGCTTCTTCATTATGTTCTTCAACATTGTCTTGAGTTTGCACTTCTTCTTCAACTACAATGGAATTGTTCTGATAGCAGCAGGTGGATCAACATTGTTTGTTAACCGAGAATTCCAATTCCATTGTGAATCTTCATAATAGATCACATCTCTGCTTGTAATTACTTTTCTTGTCTCTGGATGAAACAATTTATATCCTTTGGTTACTGAGCTATAACCAACAAGAATACACTATTTACTCTTGGCATCCAACTTCTTTCTAAGTTCTTTAGGTACATGTGCATATGCAATGCACCCAAAAACTTTAAGATGTCTTACACTTGGTCTTGTACCTCTCCAAGCTTCTTCTGGTGTCATATTATTCAAACTATTTTTAGGACATCTGTTAAATAAGTATACTGCTGTGTCAACTGCATAACCCCAGAAATTCTTTGGTAAATCTTTTGTTATTCTTATAGTTCTTGTCATCTCCATTATGGTTTTATTCTTGCTCTCTGCAACTCCATCCTGTTGCGGTGTATATCTTGCAGTTAATTGATGTTGAATACAATGTTCTTCCATGAAACTACCAACTACAGTATACTCTTTTCCTCTATCAGTTCTTAATATCTTGATGCTCTTACCAATATGTTTCTCCGCATATGCTTTAAAACATCTAAAAGCATGAAAAGCATCACTCTTTTGTTTAAGAAAATATACCCATGCTTTTCTAATAAAATCATCAATGAAAGTTATGAAATAGTTATTACCTCCATGTGATGTAACTTCTATAGGACCACATAAGTCACTATGAATGATCTCCAACTGTTGTTCAACTCTTCTAGCTTTGTTAACTGGGAATGGATCTCTATGCTGCTTTCCAAAGATATAATTCTCACATCTTTGTTCTCGAAGTTCAATGAAAGGTAACCCTGACACCATCTCTTTTTTTGCCAAAGTTTGTAGACTGTTAAAGTTCACATGCCCAATTCTCTTATGCCATAACCAAGAATCATTATGCACACTACTGATGTAGCAACTTTCTTTTTGATGCTGAATATTCAAAGGAAATAGTCTGTTTTTGGTCATTTGTACTTTTGTTATCAACCTTCTTCTTCTATCTCTGATGAAACAAAGACCATTGTAAATATTCATAGAGTATCCTCTTTTAGATAATTGACCCATACTCAGTAAGTTTTGATGTAAACCTGGTACATAAAACACATCCATGATATATGCCTTTGAACCGTTCTTAAGAACAATTCCAATTCTTCCTTTTCCCATAACTGGAATTATTGAACTATTACCAAACTTCATACTTGATCTTACAGACTCATCAAGCTTATCAAATAAGTCTTTTTTGCCACATATATGATTGCTACAACCAGTATCTAAGTACCACTTAAGTTGTGGTTGTTCTTCTGCAGTATGACATGAAAGTAGCTAGAATGTTTTCATCCTTATTTTATTCTTCTTGACTTTCTGCAATATTAACTTTGAAATTTGCTTTGTAGTTATTAGCAACTATTTTTCTTGGTTTTGTACACTCATTAGAAATGTGTTCAAAATCTCCACAATTATAACATTATATTCTTGTTCCATATAATGGCTTCCTTCTCTGATAACTTCCATTATTTGATCTTCCTCCATTGTTATATCTTCCTTGAAAACCTCCAGCATTAGGTTTTCCTTGATTGCTTCTCCATCTAACTTGACTCTGAAGTGCCTCTTCAACTTGTTTTGTAGCAGTTGTTTTTTTAGATAGTCTTTGCTCATAAGCTTGTAAAGAACTTAATAACTCATTAAGAGTCATAGTTGCAGCAGTGTTATATTCTTCAATAGCTGTTACTTTTGATTCAAACTTCTCAGGTAAGCTTCTTAAAATCTTCTCTATAATTGCAGAGTCTTCTATTGTATCACCATCAACCTTCATCTCATTGACAAGATTCAATGCCTTTGAGAAAAGAATCTGATATTGTTTCAGTAGTTTCCATCTGTAACAGTTCATATTTCCTCTTCAAGGTTTGTAATCTCACCTTCTTGACCTTGTCAGATCCTTTGTAATAGTTTATCAAACCATCCCATGCTCTCTTAGCTTCTTTAATATATATAAATTTATCCATGAGAGATTTATCAACACCCTGATGTAGAATGTAAGTCGCTTTAGAATTACTCTTCCTGTTTGCTGTCAAAGAAGTTTGTTGTTCTGCTGTTAAAACAGCTCCTGCTGCTGGTTCTTCATAACCATCTTTCACAATATCACATACCTCTTGGTATGTGAAAATATTCTCCATCTGCAACCTCCAGTGTTCAAAGTTTTTACCTTCAAACACTTGTACCTTAATTGAACTTAAACTTGTCATCTTCTTCAAATCAACAACTCATACCCACGACCCTAGAATCTGATACCAGTGCTCTGATACCAGATGTAGAAAATCTGATATCAAAGACTTAATGAAAAGAACACAAAACTATACTCACAAATACTTCTTGAAAAAGAGGGGGTACAACAAGCACACCCAATATTTCGATTAGCAATCTGTATGGACTAACTCTGATATACTTTCAAGATAATCAACTAGACTCAATCTTAATAAAGTATATCAAAGAGTTATATCTCCATTTCTCGATTCAATGGTTACTCAAGCAAATAGTAATCTGCGAGTCTAATTGAATACAAGAGAAATCACTTGAACGGTACCAAAGACCAATGTTCAAGTATCAATCGATTTCAATCAACAACCAAATGTCGGATTTCCAATTGATTGATTCTAACGCACAACCTGTGATATTTCAATTATATAACAAAATATAATGCAGAATAGAAACAACACAGACACCAGAATTTTGTTAACGAGGAAACCGTAAATGCAGAAAAACCCTGGGACCTAGTCCAGATTGAACACACACTGTATTAAGCCGCTACATACACTAGCCTACTACAAACTAACTTCGGTCTGGACTATAGTTGAACCCCAATCAATCTCACACTGATCCAAGGTATAGTTTCGCTCCTTACGTCTCTGATCCCAGCAGGATACTACGCACTTGATTCCCTTAGATGATCTCACCCACAACTAAGAGTTGCTACGACCCAAAGTCGAAGACTTTGATAAACAAATCTGTATCACACAGAAAAATCTACAATAATGGATAAATTAATATCCCACAAAAATACCTACGAGTTTTTGTTCCGTATTTTGATAAATCAAGGTGAACAGGAACCAATTGATAAACCAGACTTATATTCCCGAAGAACAACCTAGTATTATCAATCACCTCACAATAATCTTACTCGACGCGGCGAAAGAAGATATTGTGGAATCACAAACGATGAGACGAAGATGTTTGTGACTATTTTTCTATCTTTCCTATCGGAGATATAAATCTCAAGTCAATCGTTACGATTGTACTCAAAACGATAGAAGATGCAAGATCAGATCACACAACTACGAGAAAATAGTATCGGTCTGGCTTCACAATCCCAATGAAATCTTTAAGTTGTTAACCTGGTTTTTAAGAAGAAACCTAAGGTTAAAGGATAATCGACTCTAGCTAATACAACTAGTATCACACAGGAGGTGTGGGGATTAGGTTTCCCAGTTGCTAGAGTTCTCCGTTATATAGTCTTTCAAATCATGGTTTTCAATCAATATTAGGTTGGTAACAAAGCATTCAACCGTTAGATGAAAACCTGATTAGATTCAATCTAATATCTTTCAACCGTTGGATCGAAAACTTAGCTTGTTACACACAAATGAAATGCACGATTTTAGGTTTGTGTAATCGTACCCAAACATGTACATTTGTTGGTTCATAATAGTTAACCAAATGGTTAGCCATATGAGCACTTTCATATCAACCATATTCTTCTTCACCATAACTAGTTCAAATGACTCAATTGAACTAGTTAGAGAGTTGTTCAATTGCAAGGAAATCTTATGTAACTACACAAGACACAAACGAAGCTAAAACGATTTGATTCACTCGAATCGGTTCATGAACTTTATAGCCACGGTTTGCATTTAGCATTCCTTAGTTAATATATATAAGTTCACAAACAATCGTATTTACATATAACCAACTTAAGTTCGCAGACTTAGTTCGCGGACTTAAGTTCCCGGAAGGAGTTCTCAAACTCCAGCAGATTTTCTCAGATCGAGAACTTCCGCCAGTTCGCGGACTGAGTTCACGGCTCTTGTTCCGGTTCTCTTGATCAACAAAGTTCGCAAACTTCGGTTCAAGGAAAAAAGACTTATACATATATGTGTTACCACACAATGCTTATATCCATCATTGGTTATATAATCTAAACTCTCATTTCAATCATTGAAACATTCTTAGAGGACGTTATTATATAGTTGTTATTCACAAACTATTTTTCGTCAAAGTAAACAATTTTCAAAGTGGTTGAAACGTATCATGACTTTCGTCACTAGGTAAAGATGAATTTGGCCAAAGCAAAAGCTTACCAACACATATTTCGAGAAATAGATAGGCGAGATAAACTCGGCTCGAAATAGCAAATGTGTATATTCAAAGTCTATATAGCAAAACGACTTTTGTCTCAATATAGGAGATATAGTAGATAGACTTTTGAGTGATAGATAAGTTCAAGTCTCCACATACCTTTTAGTCGATGAAGTTCCACCAGTTCCTTGAGTAGTAATTCGTCTTGTATGATGATTGCCATGGAGTTCTTGAGCTCAACTACACTTTCTATCCTAGTCCGAGACTTAGCTATAGTAGACTAGAAATAAAGACTTATCACTAACATTGACTAACATGCTTGAGATAGAAACGCATGCGAGTTCGACCGAGAAATGCTCTAACACTTCTCTTAATTGATGTAATTCAAACTCACGGCTTAACAACCTATTTATATGTTTACAAACTTGACTCTCAAGTAATAAACACTTTCCTAACATAATCAAACTCTAACAAAGACTCTTCTAGAAAATTCTCACGTAAACAAACTCTAAAACCAGTTATACTTGCAACCCTAGTTAACTTCTAAATACCATACCACCGTGTCAACAATACTTGTTGATTCATTCACATCGTGTCAACTGTACCTGTTGATCCAACCATATTATGTTTACTCTCGTAGTTGATCCATATTGCTTTCTTCATACTGTATCAACACAAATTGTTGATCCCTTCTATCTTCTTAATAGTATCTTGGTTTATTCTTCAACAGATTCAACTTGAATCATTTGTGCCTAAGTGTACGCAAGAAATGATCCATCCCAACTGATGTCATCGATCATTTCCATGGTCTTTTACCTTTAAACTCCGATATTATTGCACCAAGTAACATAACATGACTTATACTTCACTTGGCATCAAATTTTCATCACTTTTGATGACCCCTAATTTCTTGGAATATATTCGTTCTTAGTATTTACTAAGCATCAAAGAACTTAAAAAAACTTAGTTTCTTTAGTAGAAATAACCTAATACTCAACTTTAGATTTCCAGCAGGTTACGTTTCTCAAATGCGGGATCTTATCATGACAGTGGAACTATGTCCTTGACATAGTCTTAGCTAATGTCAACAATTTCCTTGTTTCTTTTTCTTAATTTGCAAAAGCAAAACGATAATTAAATCACATAGCTATCATAAGCTATGACTATTGTACAAATCGTCTCGTACAAAGTTATGACTGACTTCATTCTGGGAATAAGGTAAGCTAAACCTTTAGCCACCCAACATTCTCTTCATATCTAATATGTCTCCGAGTTACTTCTTCGAACTGCGACATCAATTGAATGCTACTAGGCTCATCCTTTAGCCTATCCAATACTCCTTAATTTCAAAGCCAATATGTCATTGACTGTTTCTTTGAACTGTAACATCATGTTTCTATGAAAATTAATTAGTGTGTATTCTTCAAAGTATCCGAGTTTTTATCATATCAAGAAAATAATTTCTTCATTACTGCATTGCTTATACTGTCATTGCATACCTACTGTCGTGAAATTCCCAAATAGCAACATTATTTCTCGCATCAATTAGGACTACCCTTAGTCCCTTGCATTGTTTTTTTACCTTTGGCACCGTTTGTTGCATATTTCAGGCATAATATACTACACAACATCTTCCCGAATGAACTAGCTTTACATCGAGATAAAAAAGAAAGACCTTTATAGTGTCTCAAACCAAAAAAACAATTATGTCTCAAATCAGGCCATATGGTGCAGTGTACTCTTACATAAACATACCATGTACTATCACATGATGATCCACTGATTATTCCAAACTAACGACTTGAACAAAAACAAATGTTTACACCAACACAAATGTTTTGTTGGAAACTGTCTCCACAATGGGCTTGAATTCGTAATATTAATTAGGATTATAAACAGATATAGGCCTCTTTTTCAACCAGAAAGACAACCATAGGCCCGTTTTTTCTACTTTGCAAATCTAGGCCTCCATCCATGTTTCCTTCCATCCAAATCCTTTATTGTTGCCAATTTCCCTGTCAATTTCTCCTCAGATGAGATGAGATAATGACGCACAGATTACCCAGTTACCCTCTGTACACGTGTAACCATCTTGGTGTTTGATTTAATTCTAGTATTAATCCCATGAAGAATCAACGGGCCAGATTAAATACCCCTCCCTATTATGATTTCTTTTTCACCATCCAGTCCCACTTCCGTGGATGTATCAGCCATCGCAACCATCGATTTGAGAAATGGCGGAGAAAAATTTGATGAAAATGGTGAACCGAGGGTATTTGCCGATCGATTAAGACATGAATCTGAGGTCAAGAAGCAAATGAAGCTTAGTGAAATCAAGAAGAAACAGGGTTAAGACATGAATTTGTCTTTCATGGATTTAGGTCGAATTGTTAACAGTGCAGAGTTTGTACTGGTGCTGTGAAGATGATGGAATTGATCTTGTGTTGTCTGATTCAAGGGTTTTGATGAGATCTGAAGCTGGAAGAGAAAGATCGTGTGTGTTGAATTCATGGGTTTTGGCTGAATTCGAGAAATGATACTGCTGAAAAGGTGAGTTGTAGCATGGTTCTGGTGATATGAAATTATTGATCTACAACTTCATTAAGTTGCAGTGAAGATTAATGGAGGAGAATAAATGTTTAGAAGAATAAGGAAGATGGGTTTAGGTTGATTGAATTCGAGTGTTGCTGATGAAGATTTGTTTGAATGGTTTGCTAGGATTGGTGGTGCTGTGGTGATGAAATTAATGAGTTCAAAGGGTTTTAGATGTATGTTAGGAAACTACAGGGAAAAACAAGGATTTGTATTTGTGAATTAATGTTGTAGAACAGGGGTTTGCTGTTTCGATTATAATTTTGGTTGTACCAGTTGATTTCGAAGGATAAGGGTTCTTGATGGTTTTCAAATGGGCAGAGTTAAGGGCGGATTGAGGATTCTGGTAAGGGTGTTTGCTGTTGAGAATCACAGTTACGGTTTGAATCTGTTATGAATTTGAAGTTCAACATATGAATGGATGGGTCTGTGAAAGAGTTGGTTTGGGATTTTGATAATTTATGAAGCCAAGGACAGGGATGAACGAGATTGAGCTGTTGCTGCTATGGGTTGTGGTGAATTTATAAGTTATAGCACGGATCTGTATCGGAAGCGAAAATTATGGGTCATATTGATGTTGTATTTTCTGCTGAGAAGATTGTGGCAGTGATTCTGGGTATTAACAGAATGAGGATTGGGGTTTGAGTTGTTCTGAGATGAATTGGGGCTTGTATAGAAGATGACACTGGTGTTGTTGAAATGGGATGAGAAGATGTATGTTTCTCCTCTAGAAAGAGTATGAACTAAAGCTACAGAGTTGTCGGTTGCAATTGCAGCTAGAGGAGTTAGGCGGTGTTGCAGTGGGTTTGTGTTGTTGAGCTGATAGGATGATGATGCTGCTATGGACTGGTAAATGAAGAACACAAAATTGAGATGATGTTACTGAGATCACAATGACCAATGTGTTGGGTATCTTGAACTGGTGGTGATGTGCAGTTACAGATACTGCTGAGATGCAGCGAATGCTACAATGGTTTGGAAGGAGATGTTTTGAATGGTTACAACTGAGTCATGTTGGTTGGCTGCTACAGAAATGGTATTGGTGGTTATACAGGGGAAAGTTCAGGCCTGAGATATAAAGGAATGGACTTAAATTATGGCCGGGAAATTACTAGGAAACAGTCAAAACTTGGCCAAAATCCAGTTCAGGCGAGTTGACTCAGAGAGTCAGGTGACTGATTCAGATGGTGACGTGTACATATATGGTGACGTGTACAAACCAAACCGAGTTAACAAGAAACTCAACGAGTTGAAGGACTTATAAGTATTTTTACTCTACACTAACGGTGCCAAAAAGGTGGATAACCACCGTTAGCCGTTTTTCAATAAAACGGTCAAAACCACCCTATATTTGCAAAGTTCAAAAAAACAGGCTTATCCCTGCTTTTTACCCTATTAATTATTTATGAGAAGAATGGTTCTCATGCTCCCTCACATAGGAGAGATTGGGGTTTGGATCCTGTAATTTCCCAAGTTTCTAAGAATTCCTGAATGAAGGATTTAGGAAGTAGTTTAGGGACCAATGTACAACCTGTACTTACGCTATAAATTTTAAAATGCTTGGTAGCTCTTCAAATTACTGGTTATTACAATTCCCATAAGCTCAATGTTTTATCAATCGAAACCAACACATAATACACGTACAGTACTAAGATTAGTGGATGGCCTATGCCGTTCTGGAAGACGAAGATATGCACCAAACTAGTGATTAAGATGTATTGCATATATGGTGTGGAAAATCTGACATACTGATGAGGTGATCGGAGTATTGCGCCAATGGAAGGTAAGATTTTGAAAATTATTTTTCGGACTTGCAGTAAGTGGCGTCATTAACATTCTGACGAGCCATTACATAGAAAAGTGCAGAACATTACAATACAAGTCCATAATGTGAAAAACCAATAACCCTACCAAGACTACTCATATTCCTTCCTAGATGGGCATCCACCCAAGAGGACTCCAAGAAGCCTTCCCTTCAAGTTTGGAATGCGAGACCGAAGAATCATGTTTTCTTCAGTTAGTTTGTCTAGTTGCAAACAAAGGTCTTTAATGGCTTTTCTCTTTTCATTGTTTCGTCTTATCAACTCCGACTGTTGTTTTGTATTTTCTTCGATTAGCTTTGAAACTTGCATTTTCATATCAGACCACATATCGCCGTTTTCACAGTAGCTAGCAATCTGTCTCCCACGTTGCTCCTTTTCATCATTGTTATCCGCTTCGCATTCTTCCTTCGTGTCAAGTAATTCAGCATCATGTGAATCATGTTCCACGGTGTTGGATTCAGGATCTTCGGCAGCACGTACAGATGTTGCTGGATTGGGATCATTAGTACCGGCAGTACTGTTCCCATTAGCCCCATTGCTGTCTATGTTTTGGCTGCTTTCGACATTTAAGAAAGAGTTTAAAGAATGATCCGATTCAGGCCTTAACCGATCGTATCGTTCAGCTAAACAACGATATGATCTATGAAACTCTTCCATCATTTTCACCAGTTGAGTTCTGTTCTTGTAGTACATCTCCGCTCTTTGAGCAAAAGTGTCTCCATCGTCTTGCATAATAAGTGATACGATAGCCTTCATTTTGTCATCCAAATCTGCATATAACGACATCCATTTCAATCCAATATTATCGAATAATGAAATTAGAATAAGAGGCTAAATTAGTCATATTTGAGAAGGACAAAGTATATAGTGATCGATATTACCATTGAGAGTAGATTGAAGCCATGGAGATTGATTGGAATCGATATGTTTACCCAACCACCATGAACAAGCAACCTTCTTGTTATTCTCCATTAAAAAGATTTATAAATGCAAGAACGAAGTTGTTCAAAACTTGTTTAAGAAGAACACAAGTTTTCTATGTTTCCTTTAATAAGAATATAAAATTCAAACTGATCTGCACCAATTAGTCTGCTTAATTTCAGCTAAATTTGCTCTAAGTTTTTTGAATTAAATGGAAAGATTAGTTGGTATTCAAATTCCTATACTAAGTCCTGTTTGACTTTTGCCTATTTACTATGTATATGCATCATCCGGACTTTTTTTTTTTCCTTGGACTAAATTTTTTTTATCGCAAAATATGATTTTGAGACATGCTGTCGGCAGTCAAGTGCATGATACAACACAATGAGCAGGCACTTCGAAACTGTCACATTCCCATATGTGCATCTCTATATTAGTAGATGACTTAAAAGGTGCCTGCTCATTTAGTCCATTTTTATGGTTAAGTTTCTTTATGTATTAGTGTTCCAGTTACTATACCTAGGAGTTTATATATAAAGAAAATGAATAGTTAAGGTCCAAAGTTGGTCTATATGAGTGCTTGTTCAATTGATTCTACGTTAAGTGTTGATTCTAATAGCATTGCTGAGGGTTGGTGTAGTTGGAAGTTTGAGGTGTGATTATGGCATGGGAATCTTTTATGCCTTGGTTTCCTTCATTTGGCATCTCATGAATACATTTGACAACTACTGGTCAAGTTGGCTTTATTGATAATTAGCTCTTACCTACTTCACGGTAGTATCTTTTCTTTTTGCCAAGTCTTGTTTACGCTTTTCATAGTGGTCAGAGGTGATTGTGTTCAATTCCAGAAGAATCTGATCATATTTGTAACCCTACACTTTCTAGATTCATATACTGATATACATATGCACCACCGTAAGCAAATTTGCGGACTTGTCCTTGCATTCTTACTCAGTGATGGTCCAGTTGCTCGATGAAATTTTCTTCAATTAGCTTTTAATGGTCTTTAAGGTCTTTATATTTTCTTCTATTCTCCTCCATCAAATTTTGGGTTGTACCAAAATGGAAGAGTTAAAGAAGTACTAAAACACGTGAACAAGAAGAAAAAGATTACTCTTTTCATCATTTCATCGTTCTCTAATGGTTGCTCTATTGTGGGTTCTATGAAGAAATGGTCAAATAGAGAAAGACAAGTTGATGAGCGATATCAAGAACCTCTAAACACTGCGTTTATATCCTCCTGGTCCTCTTATGACTAGAGAATCTACTGAGCATTGAATCGTCGATCCTTGGATACCACATTGCATTATGAATATCTCGAAGATTCGACGAGACCCACAAGTTTGGTCCAATGCATCAAAGTTTAAACCAGAAAGATTTCTGATCTGGCCGGCATGGAGGTGGATGTTAGCAGAGAACGTGGTTTCCAATTCATTCCTTTCGGTGTTGGTAGAAGATCTTGCCCTGGCACATCACTTTCTCTTCAGGTGGTGCACTTGGGATTGGGATGGCTGTTGCAAGGAATTGCCGTTGAGCCTGCTGGCATCGGAATCATGGTCTTACCAAATACAAGTTAAATAGATGAAACTCAAGTTAAGATAGAACTCATATAAACAAGGTATTAATTAATGATTACGCAAGCAGGGCTTTACGGTCTATATATTTAAAACCAGCACTCGGAACATGTTGTTGGAAAAAATATGTATCCAGAAATATTCTAGTATTTTCCTTGGAATCGGAGGACGGATCCTAAAACGTTTCTTATTCACAATCTTTTTCTTGCGACGTGACTTTCGTAGCTCAAGGAATAATGGAGTATCGAACAAGGCTGACCAGTCTTTGCATACGCACCTGAATCGCGCCAAACTCTTACGAGGAAGTCTTGTGAGTATTTCATAGATTATGACATCAGACGGAATAATTGTACGGAAAATGGGTTATTTGTACAAATATTTTTAAATCACGGTACAAATGGGACGAGTAAAAAATAGATTGGGTGAAATGGCCAAAAAAAATAGTAAGGATGAAACTGGTTTCATCCTAACTTAAATTTAAAAAATAGCAAGGATGAAACTGGATACATCCTGTGTAAATTAAAAATAAGAAAAAATATTTGAAAATGGGCACGATGAAACTGGTTACATCCTGCCTATTTTACATTTTTGTCCATTTAAACAGTATCAAAGTCTAACTGTCCATTTCATCCAGGAATTGTTGATTTTGGTCTTTTTAACCAATTTTGTGATAATTACAATAGTAGTAGCATCATTAGGAAAATTCTGCTGCTTCTTCACCTTTCTAGGTTTTTTCTTTCTGAAACCCTTCTTCATGTATCAACTTCTTGAGGTGGTCATGTGACGCATCAAAAATTCTTACTTTATACTAGTTTTTCGTCTTTGGTCGACTTGGCGTGTACCGTAGTCGTTCCTTGAACATAGTGCATTATGGTTGCTGGTTTCCTGGCTGGTGGGGCTATCAACGGATGAATATCCGTCCGATATTTAGATATACGTACCCGACAGGTTAAGCGGTATCAGATATTTGATATTAAATGTTAGGTATAGGTTTAGCTGTCGGATATTTATCCGCTAATATTCGATTCTGATCAATGACGGAGCCAAACTTTTTCTCATGTGGGGGCAACTTAGTATAATAAAAGTTCTTCCATACCGTCAGCTGAACGCCGCTCGATTTCTTTTGCATTTTAATTGATTTTGTATCATTTTTTAAGTGAAGATCAAGTTATAAAATATTACTTTAATTAGACTAAAGATAGTAATTTACATTATTTTTTATATTTATCTCGTGTATTTGATGCATTTTGTTCGATACTCATCACAAGTTGTTTCCGGTTCATACCTTTCGGTGCTGGTTGGCGATCTCACCCTGGCACAGCACTTGTTCTTCAAGTGGTGCACTTGACCTTAGCTCGTCTAACTCATGGGTGAGTCTAAAACACCGTCAGGCACACCAACCGATATGACCCGAGAGTCCTGGCTAACTAATGTTAAAGCTACCTCCGCTCTCGATGTTTTGGTCACCCCACGCCTTCCTTACAATTATAAGCAGCTTTTTATACTTGTTGAAATCTGCTATTCCTCTTGTGTTATCTCTGGCTTTGTTTGTGTTCTAAACCTAGTGGTCGTGTTCCCACTCTAAGGGGTTGTTTGGTAACCATTATTTTAATGGATTATCGGCCCATAATCCATTATGTAGATTATAATGGATTCTATATGTGTTTGGTAACCATTATAATAATTACTTATTTTAATCATAATTGAAAAAATCCATTATTTCCATAAACAGAAAAAAGTTGTTTTGAAAATTTATTATAATCAATTATTTTTTCTAAGAAACTCAAATTGAATTTTTTTCTTCTTATTTTCTCTAAACTATCAAGAGACATCAAAGCAACATAGGATTAAAAAAATATCGTAAATCATTGTTCTTTCTTCTCCTTTTCGAGATCATCATTCTATGATAATCAATTATTTGAAAAAAGTGTTTGGAAAAATTTATTTTAAAAATGATTATATCAAAATCATTTATCAATTTATGATTATCTATAATCATAAATAGGTAATCATAAATTTTACCAAACAAAGCCTAAGGATTCGTGCCGGTTCGGTTGCTTTTTCTGTACCTTATCATCAAATAATAATGGAGTAGACCATTAAATTCCGAAACACTACTGGAGAGGGAAAAAAGAGAACAAATGCCAGTAGTTTTGAATTATATTCATAATACAAGTTAAATAGATGAGACTCAAATAAGGTAAAACTCGTATAAACCAGCTATTAATGATTATGAAAGCAGAGCTTTACTGTCTATATATGTAATGAAATCAGCACTCCGAATATGTTCTTTGAGAAATATTATATCCTCATCTGAGAGATAATAGACATCTTCTTCTGGTACCGGCCGCGGAATCGCTTTTGTATGATGGATCCTAATACGTTTCTTATTCCCAAAATTTTGTCATGTCATTCTGACATGACTTTTGCCGCTTAAGGAATAACGGAGTATCGAGTAAGTTAGACGGGTCTTTGCATACGCACCTGAATTGCGCCAAACTCTTAAGAGGAACCCTTGTGAGTATTTCATAGAACATGGCATCAGACGGAATAATAGCAGTAGCATCATGAGGAAAACTCTGTCGCTTCTTCTTCTCCCTTTCAGTTTTTTTCTTTCTGAAACGCTTCTCCATGCATGAATTTCTTTTGGTGGTGATGTGAACTATCAAGACTCTTACTTTATAATAGTTTTTCTTTTTGGACGTCTTTTTGGACGATTGGACATGTACGTAGTGCATTATGGGGCACACTTTGAAATAGGGCCGGCCCTGGCATTTTGCTTCCCCAAAGCTTACCCAAAAAATGTTGCCCCCCCAGCAAACTACAGTCAGGAGCATAAGGTGGTGTACAAACTATGTTAGCCTCATTTTCTGTCATATTTAAGCCTATAAATACATATATTAAGTTCCCAAATGTTTCCACAAGCTTGTCAAATATCTCAACAGAACATATATTCAAAAAAACAATAATAATAACAGTTCATTCGATTCGAATAATAACATAGATTACGATCTATTCGAAAATGACCCTTCTTGCATTCCTGGATGCGAAATCAGAAAGTACAATTTTAAAATCAACTTGCATAGCCATGTCATTTTCAATTGCTAACATAGATAATCCTACTAGTCTTTCCTGCGACATAGTTGATCGAAGATACGAGAAAATCAACTTTAGCTTAGAAAAACTTCTTTCCGCAGAGGCGACTGTGACTGGAATCGTAAGCAATATCCTATAAGAAATCCATGCATTAGGGTAACAACCACCCATTCTTAGTAAAAATTGTAAGACATCGATTGGCTTACTACACGAACTAGGTAGTACAATTCGCATGACGATTAGTTTCATACATAATTTCCTGCCATCAATATCACTAGATCTACCATGCTTCAAATAAGCTTCAAGTGCAACACATGCACTCATCAATTCATCCTCACTCATATATTTCAACGTGTTCAAGTCATACAAAAACCCAAATATTTCTTCGTACATTTGAAATTGTTCAAATCTGGTTCGGAATGAAGACATAGCACTATCTACTATATATAAGAAGTAATTTTTTCTAAAAAACTCCTCACCTGATGTTGGTTCGGTAGTACGGGTGTTACGAACTTCATGAAATGTAGGTTCATTTCCCATCGCTCTTGCAATATCCTTAGCTTCATCCATTGCCTTTTGAAACCCATTTACTCTAAAGTCTTTAAAAAACTCAATAAGACCTTTCATTTGTTGTATAGCAACACCGATGTCCATATCTTTAGATTGCAATGACTTACTCACAGTATTAACAACAAACAGAAGTCTATACCAGATAGTCAAGCTAAGATAAAATTCAAAATTATGCAAGTCAAAACTTACTAAGCTGTCGGCAGTACTGACTTCTTGAGAGATAGGGGATGAATCTCGCAATCTCTCTAAAGCATTTCGAATTTTCGGAGCTTGGTATCTTATTGCTTTGACACTTGCGACACGGCTTTCCCACCGTGTATCTGACAACGGTTTAAGTGTCCATCCCTTCTTTCCAATCTCCTCTTTAAATACATCCCACCGGTTGGTTGAAGCTGAAAAAAGTGTATAAATACGTTGTATGGATCCAAAAAAAGAACTTGCTTTAGGACAAGACTTGGCCATATCTGAAAGTATGAGATTAAGACTATGACAAGCACATGGTGTGTAGAAAGCTCTTGGATTGATCTCGAGTAATCTTGCCTGCACACCTTTATGTTTTCCTTTCATGTTTGCTCCATTGTCATACCCTTGTCCTCTTATATCATCAATGTTTAACCCAAGATTGATTAATGCATCTTCAAGTTCAAAAAATAAACCTTCTCCTGTTTTATCTTCCACTCGCAAAAACCCAAGATAATACTCTTCGATTCTTGCCGTTGAAACATCTACGCATCGGATGATAATAGACATTTGTTCCCTGCGAGAAACATCAGGAGTACAATCAAGAATAACTAAAAAGTATTTGGCTTCGTGGATTTTCTTGACAATAAGCTTTCTCGTTGCATCGGCAAGCATTGAAATCATTTCGTTTTGAATCTTGTGGCTGAGATAATGAGTACGCATTTCATTCTTTTCAATGCTCTCCAGATGATACTTTAACACGGGATCATATTTTCCAAGTGTCTCTATGAAGCTTAAGAAGTTACCATTGTTTTTTGTATAAACTTTCTCATTATCGCCACGAAATGCTAAACCATTCTTCGCTAGAAACAACACTTCATCCTTCATCCTCTCCAATACTTCTTTATAATGTTTTCTCTCTTTCTTGATCTGTTCTTGTATTCTTTTGTTGATAGTTTTTTCCTTTCTCAATCTTAATTCCAACTCAAGCCAATCATACATACAACGATGATGCACTCCACAGTTTTCATGACTTGCGAGTCTTCCACTTAGGTTATTCCAATCATTAAACCCAGTACTGCACAACTGATAATTACTTTCCCTTTTCATGAACAGTTTACAACAAAAACAGAATACCTTGTCCAAAGTTTTCGAATACACTAACCATTTTCTATCTTGTTTCTCAAAATTGCTCAATTTCCGAAAGTAATGATAGCTAGAGAAACAATCGTTCTTGTCATCTCTAGGGAATATGATATTGTCAACTCTTACCGGACCCTTCTCTACCAAAAAATCAACAAGTTTTTTATCAATTGTTTCCCAATGACCTGGATCAAGCATGTCTCTATCTGTTAACTTATCACCACAATTTCCAACTTCATTATTTTCTGTTGTTGTGTTTGCATCATCCTCATTTCTATCTCTATTATCACCATCAGCACCTTTATTCTCATTATTCACCTCATAGACACAATCATTCATACCGTTAGCAGCACTTCCATAATTCTCATTGTCATTAACACCATTATCATCAACAACAACATTCACATTCCCATTAATCCCCTCATTAACACCATTATTAGCAACACCAATACCAACATTCACATTATCCTTCTCAATCCCATTATCAGCAGCCCCATCACTTACATTCCCCTCATTCATGCCATTATCAGCAATACCATCGTTCTCATTCCCCTCATTCATACCCTTATCAGCTGTAGCATCATCTTCGTTGGTGGCGTTCCCAACTATTGGTTGATTCCTAATCAAAAACTTATCAAAAGAACCTGCAAGAGATTTAGTAGATGCCAATCTCTTTTTTTGGTTCTTCCTATTTTGACATCCAGATGATTGTTTTCTTTTCAGAGGCATACCTGCCATTGATTCAACAAAGAAAAATGCTCAGCAAACAAGAACAATAAACAAAAAAGTTTCACTAAAAATTGGGGGTTCAATTAAAAAAAATTTGCCCTAAAATATACAATTAAGTAATGTTAACTGAGAATCAAAAGATAACATTTAAATCAATCATAGAACATACATGATAATCTATTCTTATGATTGAATTGGGGGTTTAAAACTTTTTTCCCTAAAAATGCACTTAAGTTATACTAACTGAAAACCAAAGATTAGATGCAAAATCAATTATAATATATAAATGTCAATCTATCTTATGCTTCATGATTGAATTGGGGTTTTGATTCTACTTACCGTGGAGATGGTGGTGTCGCAACAATGGCTCAAGTGGAACTGTGGAAGAGCCGAAGACGAAGAGACAGAGGAGCAGGGAAGGAAATAAGGAAGAAGACGAGATTTTGATAGAAAAATCGAGAGAGAAAAATCTATGTAATATATGATATTTATTATATATTGAGCAATAAGCCTTTAAAGTAAGTTCTTATTCATAATATGCCCCTACTTATCTTCCTATACATCCTTTTTACTTTCTGTACTCATGTTTTAAACCTTCATTTTCATTTTTTTATCACAAACCCCCTAGATATTTTGCTGCCCCTTTAGCTGCTGCCCCAAAGTCAACCTTCGTTGACTTTGCCTCAGGGCCGGCCCTGCTTTGAAAGAAGGTGTTTGGTTACAAGAAGTAAAAGTCTGGAGTAGAAGCCAATCGCGTGCCCTGAAGTCAAAAGTAAAAACAGAAAAATATTGATTTAACCATCCTTGCAAAGGCAAAATTAAAGTTAAGTTTGGCATTTCGGTTTGGCACCTAATTATATGTCCATACATGAATATCTTTATGATTACCACACTTCCTAACAGGCGGAGTTTAACAATCTCGAGATCACAAATACCCCTCTATACCCATGAACCACTATTGTTAGCATCACTAATAACATGTTTGGATGCACATTCGAAAGTAGCTTTTTTTTTTGTTTTGTTTTTTATCGAAAGAGAAGAAATTATTACAAAAAAGAATTTACTGAAAAGCTACCAGAAGTAGCTGCAAAAAGAAAAAGAAAATGTACAACGAAGATCACACTAAAATTGCTTCCCAGTTGTTATGAACTGAACCTGCAAAATTCAGATGAATCCTTTTACCTGCAACTGCAGCCCAACTAAGCACCAACGATTTTGTATCAATGATCAAATCTAAATCTATTTTGAAGGTGTAGTCTTTCTCAAAAGTTCTACAGTTGCGAAAGTGATTATCTATGGACTAAGTCGAGATAATACAACAAATCGGTATTCACATTTTGTGTGATCATCTATGGATATGAGAGCGATACAATATAACAATCAAAGTGTGATTACTTGATAATAGGTTCGGACTTAACCAAACTCTATAGGATCACTATCAAGTAATACGGAATTAACGTTTGTGTAATTTACTTTAAATTATAATAACAACAATTATAATTGCGAAAAAAAAAGTAAATGACACAGCAAGATTTTGTTAACGAGGAAACCGCAAATGCAGAAAAACCTCGGGACCTAGTCCAGAATTGAATACTCTCAGAATTAAGCCGCCATACAAAATCTAAACCAACTTCGTATAGTTGAGACCAAGCAACTAAACTTATAGTTCACCTAGTTTCTCCAGTATCCTTGCGCTTCCGACATTCGATAAGTGCACGCACTAGAACAATTCCTTTGGTTCATATTCCAAACAGTAAAGGAACAACAAATCTGTTCGGTAACAACTCTATTCAATCTCAGTGATAAGAGTTTGACAAAGGCTCTTTTGTTTAATCCAATAAACTCCTTTGTCGGGTTAAAGATCTATCTATCCAACAACTACCAAAGTAGCAGAGTTTAGAATTTGCAATTAAATATAGAGTCCACCAAGATACTATATAGTGATGCCGATCCACGCAACTAATCAATCAAATATATCAAAGATAAATCTATTACAGTTGGATCCTAGCCGATCAAGTTTTGTGCACACCAAAGATATGAAACCAATAAGAAATCTTCTTTGTCTTCAAATTTTCTTTAGTATTCAATAAACACCTGCACACCACAACTTGAATCTCTTGTGATCAATCACGCACAGAACGGAGTCTGTTAACAATGGATTATCACAAGACGTCTTTAGATCTACAAACAGTTCTAAGGATCTCGTCGACACTTCGATATAGTTTGAGTGAATCTTATATTATTAACAATAAACTAACTAGGTGCAATCAAAATTCAACAACCGTTAGTTAATCAAATCAATCGAAAACTAAAATAAACTGCAATTATCTAGTTTCCCACCAACGGTACTCGTAGAGATTCTTGATCTCACAGAAGTCTTTAAACGAGCATTCGTAAGAGATTTCGCCTAATTAGGGTACTTTTCTCTCCGAATAGAAGGCTCCACCAGTAACAACACAACAAGGTAGTTTTTCTATCTCTTAGGATGGTTTGCTCGAAATGCAAACTTAGGTATTTATAGACCAAGGATGTTTGGACACCAAGGAATTTCCAAAATCGAATATTCTCAAGATATGCAATAAATATCCAAATCGGTTTTCATAATTCCTGGAAATGCTTTGTCCAATATTTCTGAAATCTCACTAGAAAATCTCCAATTAGTAAATGCACATTACCAATCTTTATTTTCCAGAGATATGCATTTAATTGCTGGTAACTAAAAGCATATAAAACTAACAACCTTCATTAAAAGATTCTTAATTTATTTTGGTCCGGGATCTCCTTGAGTTATTAAGGAATATCTTTGAACAATAAAAGATCAGAGTTACTGATTGTGTTCAAAGTATATCCACATCTTTTCTTTGAAAATCCTTTTCCATATTAACAATCTTGGAACCGATTATATCACACTTCCAAACGAGTTTAGAATTGGTTCATTTGTATTCCAAGAACTATGTGATTGATCAAATATTAATTCACTAATCATGGGTTTACGGTTCTACCAAACACAAGGATCGGTTCTGACTCCATATGGTTACTGGAGCCGGTTACATCAGTAACCAGGATCGGTTACATCAATTACCAGGACCGGTTACTGATAAGTGCATATATAATTCATATGATTTTAGTGTCCATTCCATACTTGCTTTAGCTATTATTCTTGCATGTATTCGTATTATTACTATTGTTTTCTATTATTTGTCTCTATTAGGTGAATCATCCAAAAAGGAGCTACAAAGTGCCGAAAAGAGCTAAGAAGAGAATTATTCTAAGTATCCAAGCGCCCAAGTCCAAGAGAAGTGGAAGAAGTGCGACGAAAAGGAGCAAAACGCTCAAAATCAAGAGAAGGGCCAAAGACTGATCTTAACTCATTCAAATTAAGGATTTCTCATCACCATCTTGAATAGAATTGAAAGATAAAAATAATTCAAAAATAATGAGGTCATTTCGAGTTCGGACGAAGAAGTTGTGGCCAAAACGAGTTTTTATCGAATACCGAAGACAGTAGGGTACGCATACGGGTACGCATACCCAAGTTCCGAAAATGTCTGCTGGAATTTGAGGTACGCGTACTTAGCAAGTAGGAAAACGTGTATAAACTCCTTGGAAGGCCTAAAAGCACGTTTTGGGTCGCTAGTTCGTGTTTTCGGGTCGGGTTCTTGAACCGAACTAAATACTTGGAGACCAGGTAATGTAAACCTATAAAAAGGTATTAGGTTATGTAAAATGAGATCAATCGAATCTCATATCACAAGTTTTGCATCAAAAACCTAGGGTTTACCCCTTTAGGAGGAAACCACCATTATTCATCTTTTTTGTATTATGAGTAGCTAAAATCCTTTGTTGATTAAGGATGAATTCAATGTTCCAAGAGCGAAGCTTTATTAATAATACAAATCTATTGAGAGTTTTTACCATCATCGTTTGTTTTCATTATATATAGGGTTTATGATTAATTCTTAGATTGGTTTGGAGTGCACGCTAGATTAGTCTATCAATCATTCTATTACTAGTAGTGAGTTGAGTGATCCGTAATTGTCGTGCATCTCCTACACAAGTAGAAAACATGAAACCTTGCAAAGGGATTCTGTAAAGCAATCGTGTGTGGAAACAACACCAGTAAGTGAACCGAGCGTACTGAGTTTAACTGCTGGAATCAAACCTAAATTCACAAACCCTAAAGCGTTCGATCGAGTTACACCTTGTAAGCGTACCTCAAGGCGGCTCAGTTGGATAGAATCTGGTGACTACACGTACATGTTATCCGGTGATACAAGTAGTTTTGGGGATATCAAAGGATAGCTGCTATTCTACGGTTGGTGATGAATGGTTCTTACGAACGATATATAAGTATTTTAGTCCTGTTAACGTTTGGTAACGGCGAAGGATTCCTTAATCGCCTCTTTCTTCTTTATTGTCTTTCTATTATCTTTGAACCAATCCCCCTTTGTTATTTACTTTATCTTGATAATACAAATAACTTATCAATTACACAGCTCTCTGTGGGAACGATCTCTTACTACCGCTATATTACCAGTTAATTAGTGGGAAATATATTTATTAATTTGTTGTGCCTATGACAGCCCATACAGTTACCATATACTAATGGTATTACTTGTGATCGGTTACACAAGTCACTAGGATCGGCTACACCAATTACTAGGACCGATTACTCCAATTACAAGTATCGATTACACAACTCTTTTGTGATCGGTCACACCAATTACTAGGATCGGTCACACCAATTACACATATCGATCATACCATCTTAGGTAATGATCGGTTACACTAATAAAAGTCATACCAATACATAAGTCAGGCACTGTGATTAATTTTACCAAGATACATAACAAATTATGATTGGTTATACTAACTCACACATATTGGTAATCCAAAGATATGCAATGAATAATGATACCAATAAGCCTATCGATTTCCCTTTCGATTCACAAAACAAGTTTATGAATGTACTTTCTTTAAACAAATATAAACATTGTTTCCTAGGATGAAATCTTCACCTTTACACATACACATAATCACAATAGCATTCATACGATTATGTCGATGTCTATATATACGAAGTTCAAATGATAAGTTTTATACTTCGTATTCTAATTCCTTAATACTATGTCTTACTACTAGAGTATAATCATTCACAACTTCACAGTTATGTTTTCAATATAACACGACTTGAAAGATACGTTAGGAATGAAACAGTTCAAGTCAAAATATTACTAACCTCAATAGGAAGGATGATGTCGTCGTTGTAGTTCGTTACTTCTTCACATTCTCCAAGTCTTCGAGTAATACTTGTATGTCTCATAATCCTAGTCTTTCTAGTTTAACATATACGATCGAAGTTGTCTCTAGTACATAATCAAGCGACTCTTTAAATGAGTTTTGATTCACTAAAATATAACAATACAAACTCTTGGTGGGTTCAACCGAGCTATGCCCTAACAGACTTAGTCTCATTAGAATATATAATTGAATAGACTTCTGAGTGATAGATAAGTTTTAGTCTCCACATACCTTTTGTCGTCGAAGTTCTTCCAAAATCTTCAGTAAATCTTCTTCTTCAAATGGTGAACGTCGTGAAGTCTAATGCTCAGCTACACACTTTTATCCTAATCCGAGACGTATCTATAAGTAGACTAGAAATCAAGGTATATGTAGTTTGGATCAACTAAGCTTGAGATAGCAACACTTGCGAGTTCGACCGACAAATATTCTAACAGTTTGGTCGTCTCAAAACACCTTGGATTTAATTCTGAAGGGTGTAACTGATATTCGAATGTCTAAACCACTTAGGGTGAAAACACATTCAGGAAAATTTGCTTTTAGGAATATCAGTTCTGCTTGGTGCACAAATATTCAAACAAGTCAAAAAGGTAGCATGCAAAATCGTTTGAAGAAGAACTCAGAGAATCCGCCCCAAACATGGGTTCACAAGGATACTCATAAACTTTCTGAGAAATTTATTGTTTTAATCAATGAAATGATTCAACAAGCTAACATGAATTTGATCCTTACGGGATATAAGGATCTTATTGATAAACTTTCATCCTCTTCAAGGCAAGAAATCTCAGGTAAGGATTCCAATCTCGTCTCCTATTATGATGACAATAATTTCTATGATCATTTTTTGCGTCCCAAAAGATTTCTCTTAACAAAAAAAGGAGGTAAAACAAGGGTAAACATCATCATAATTCATCTGGTGAGCATACGGCTCACCCTTGTGCAAGCAGGTAGTCACAAGTTTTGGAACCTTATCGATGAAAATCCTTCTAGATAAGATTATTATGTAACAGGTGTACTATTTGTCTCAAATAGTGCTTTGACGTGATGAGCTATAATCTTTTTCATATTGCAAATTTTACGTATTCTCTATGATTATTTCAATAAGATTGCTAAAATTTCTTGTTGTGCCAAGCTCCAGGAAAGTCAAGCATTCTCTAATAAAACTCTTTACATGAATAAGAATACTTTTTTTCTCTAAGATTTTGTTTACTGAGCAAAGAATGTATTGATATTCAAAAGAGTTTTCAGAAATATATCTTAGAAAAGGTAGATAAACTGCAGTGTTGAAAAATATTTTGTGCTCTCTGAAAACTAATTTACTATCCTCAAAAGTATGTATTCAAGACACTATAGGGACACTGGTTTGCGTACCATGAAAATGTACCCGTATGTTTCTTTTGTGACCATACGAAAACCCTAACTTCTATAAAGGTCACGGACCGACCGCCAACCCATATAATACCCTTTTACAAACTTTCTTATATACATCAACTTATGACTGAGAAAATCTCATCCAAGGAGTTCCGCAACCAAGCATGTCTTCTATGTCACGAATCTTTAAAAGCATGGAAAAAGCTCTTAATTGCGGTGGTATTGAAACAAGAGGAAAGAAAAGAACTCTGGTTGATGACAAAATTGTTGAATCATCCGAAGATCTTCCCGGTGTGAGCTGTTATTTAGCATATGATCATCAACATGTTGAGCGTGAATAGATGATCTCTGCTAATGTTGTTTATGTTTTTTATTCAACAATTTGAGGAAGCAAAACTAGAACTTGTTGAAACGCTAAAAGGTCTAGACATGTTAAGGACTAAGTTGAAAAAGGTTTCTGCTGACCTTGTTTTCATGAAATCTCATGTTTGTGATCTCCTCAATGAGGATATTTTCGCTGAAGAGCTCGAGGATACAGTTGATGACAAATTCAAGGGTCTCAATACCAATAAAAAGTCTGGAAAAATCTAGTTTATTTTGTTTTCATTTATTTTCTAGGAAACTTCTTGTGAGGATTTATCCTTGTGTTCAAGAAGGATAACTAGGGTTTCGTATAACATGAATTGTGGTTATACACGCTATTTCCAACAATATTCATCTTACAAGTTTTTAGTTAAAGTTAAGTTTGGCATCCAATTATTTATCCATACTGGAGTATTTTTCTCATTACCCACTTCCTAAGAGCAATTACTGTGGATGAACAAATCCATGATTTGGTCATTTTGCTCCCACTATGGATTCAACAAACATGAAAAACGAGTGAACAAACCAAAAAATTTATTGGTTTGTTCATTAAGGACGAAAAAGAGACACGTGTTTGATGTAGAACCGCGTGAACAACTAAATTTGCACGGAGCAACCAAATTAGCGGGATGATCTTCCTCAACCGCCCGCGGGTCTTACACAACCGCCAAGTACAATTCTTGTTTCCCAAATATTTTTTATCCTATTTTATCTCACCTATATTTTACATTTTAACTTTATTCTACAAAACAATTTATATTAAAAAGAAATAATAGTGGGACCTAAAAAACCCAGATTTGTTGATTTTGCTATGATTTTCCATAGAGGAATGTCAGATTTGTTCATCCCGTTAGCTCATCAAAAATATTTATTTGGTGATTATTATAGGATTGGGAACTTCCTAACGGTGGTGGAGTTGAACAAATCTCCAGATCATAAATACCCTTATATACCCATGAGCCACTAATGCTAATTATTAGTACAAAGAGAATTAGCATCATCAATAACATGTTTAAATGCACGTTCGAGAATAACTTTTTGACTTCAAAAAGTTAAAAATCAAGAAGTTAGATTGGATATATAAAATCAGAACAGACTTCAGGAAGTAAAAGAAATTAAATCTTTCAAAAGTAAAAAATATTTGTACTCATCACTTTTACCTCTAGTATCAAACATGCCGCAAGTACTTGCATAGAGCATTGGGATTCCGGGGAATCCGGCTCTCCAAGCGTGTAGCCAAAAGAGCCTGGATAAATTGGGGCCTATGCCACTTAATTGGGGTCTATGAATTGCTTCAACCAACCTAAAGAGAAGGATATGGGTTGTCTAAAAGATGGTAAAATACTAAATTAACCCTTAAAGAAAATTTAATTATTCTAACACAAATTCAAATACAAAATCATAATCACTTTATTAACAAATACAAAAATCATTAATCAAAACTCATTTTCAATTTCCATCAAAACTAAATCCTAATCAATCCAAAACAACAATTGAAATCTAATTTCATTTTGGGTTTTGGAAAAAAAATTCAAAAACAAACAATTCAAGTGATTGAGTTAAATCCCTTTAGTCCATTCCTTCTAAGTGGTACTCTATAATGATTTACCTCTAAATCTTTGAAATTCACTCATCAAATTTTATGAAAATACACCCAGAATCGGTTTATGTGTGCACTATACTAGTCTGATTATGGTAGCAATCGGTTTTTATTGTGTACCAACATAACCCGATTCTGGATGAACATCAACATCAATCGGTTTAAGTTAATGCACGTATAAACCGATTCTGGGTGGATTTTCAGATTTGTAGACAAATCAAGAATCAGATTATTAGTGCATACGTATAATCCGATTGTGACTGTTAACGACTATTTTTTGAATTTGAAATTATAGTCGTTGGTGCTTTGTGTATATAAACCATTGCTTTGCATCGTTTCTATCTTCCCATTCCAAATAGGTGAAATAGTGGGCAGAGGTATCATGACCCAGCAGAGATACGGGTTTGGGCTGATCTTCTTCAAACGCCACAACAATCTACAACAAATATCAACAAGTTGATGATTCAAAATCGGTTTATACGTTACAGTCGATTAAACCGATTATTAGAAATCGGTTTATATGTGCTACTATAAAGACCGATTAAAGAATTGTCGAAAAATTTCAAAGTTTCACAATCGGACCACGTCTCGTATCATGTAATCCGATTTTTATTCACATTTCTCCTGGAACTTTTTTTCTCCAAAATCGGATTACGTATACACGAAAATAAACCGATTATCAACTTCGTGTATTCTACGTGATTATTCAAGTGAAGAAATCGGATTATGCACATCACCAACAAAAACCGATTTCCGTCACGTACCCGCCATTGCAAAAATCTTACTACAATCCGTTTATGTGGTTAGGAACAAAGACCGATTGCCGTACCCAATTTGGGGTTTTTGCCCAGAATCGGTTTATGTCGTGCTATCGAATAAACCGATTCTGGGTTAAAGTTTTGAAAAATTTCCCCTTTTTGGGCGATTGGGACATGCAAATACATGTTTGTAGATCGTTACAACTCATACCTGTTTATTAAGAGGATTATCACGTTCTTCTTTCCGACGAAATTGTTCTTGTGCTTGAATAATATCCTCAAGCATTATTTGGTTGACATTCTCTTCTTCATTCAACAAATTATCCAATTCGGTAGGATCGAGATCATGATAATCTGATGCACCCACTTCATCATCACTACTAGAGTCTTCATCATCACTATAAAGTTTCATTTTGCTAACAAAATCACAAACCCTAGTTTTTTCTTTTTTCCCTCTACTTCTTCTTTCCCTCCAAACCTTAAAAGAGGAAATGAATTTCTACTCTAATCCTAACACTATAATCAAACTCAAACACTAATTAATTTAACTAATACTAACTTAATTAATCATCACTAATTTAATAAGGGTATATTAGGTATTAACATAAATAGTGGTTAAGGGATTTCTAGAAATTACTTGTTCGTGACCCTATTTTGTCATGTAGCTATATGCCCCAATTTATCCAGATAAAAGAGAGCTTGTCTCAGGGTCAAGGTCCAAGGTGGGTGGGTGCCTGTCCCGCTCTAACATAATACCGTAAAACATAATCCATCGTGCTCAAGGGTAAAAATGTGTTTCTACCAAATAGTCTTTTTTCAAAACCCAGAAACACACCGTCGGGTTCATCGTCAGCCTTGTTTAAACTTAAAACCCTGAGAAGTGAGAATAGCCTCTTTGTGGATTGACGCTTCGGTTCAGTTTTCTCCCTCTCCGTAATTTGATTCCAGTGTATGAAAAGGTAAATTTTTATTTAATTTTTACATAGATTGATAGGGATTCAACCTTTAATTTCTTCCCCTAATTTGATTTCAGTATTTGTTTATTTTAGGGATTTACTTTAGTTTTATACGCATTCAACCTTTAATTTCTTTCCCTAATCTGATTTCTTTGAGGGTTAAATTTTAGATTCTAATTTGGTTTTTTCTATTGGTATTTGATTTAGGGTTTTGCCTTAATTTTTTGTTGATAAATGTGTATGTTGTTGAAAATGACTGATAGATAATCATATCATCTTTGGGGTTTCAAAGCTGAATCTCAGTTAAAATTACTTTGCACTTCAATCAAATTATACTAAAGAGCTCATAACTTGGGATTAGATGGGTAGAATTAGAGGTGTTTCTATGGGTAAAGTTAGACGGGATTTGCTCATCGCAGAATACAACTGTTTTAAGTTCAATTCCCAGTGATTTTGGTTTTCTATCTGTCTAGATTTAATAGTTGGAGCTAACTGGAAATAACCAGTTTATCTGCTTTGAACTGGACATGCCCTTTTTAGTCTATTTGCTTACTGTTTTTCTTATTTAACAGAAACACTTGTTGGGCATATCCTTTTTACTGTAAAGTTGTTCTTGGTTGCTTCATTGTCGGGCAATAGTAAATGTGTGTATTGTTGAAAATGACTGATAGATAATCATATCATCTTTAGGGTTAAATCTACTTTGCACTTGAATCGTTGAATAAAACTGTTTTAAGTTCAATGCCAAGTATGTTAATTTGTTGTGTCTGTCTAGGTTTAACAGTTGGAGCTGACAGGAAAAACTTAGCTTATCTGCTTTGAACTGGACGTGCCCTTTTAGTATGTTTGCTTAGTGCTTCACTAGTTTACCAGAAACACTTGTTCAACAAATCCTTTTAACTGTAAAGTTGTTCTTGGTTGCTTACTTGCTTCATAGGACGAGGACATAACCACCATGAATGTTGAGGGATAGTGAATCAGAATTGATAACAGGAAATACAAACAAACCCGTATGTCATTATAATCTATTGATTTCACTAATCTTTACGAAGCATGTATATATGTGTCTGAACATGATTAGTTTCCTGTATTCTGACTCTAAACGAACCAATCTTGGTTTACTTTTTAGAAACAAAATGGAGGAGGAGGGTGTGGGGGGAGAGGATAGGATCAGCAGGTTGCCTGAACCCATAATTCGTCACATTCTCACTTTGCTTCCTACCAAATGTGCTGTTTCAACAACAGTTTTGGCCAAAGGATGGAATAATCTCTGGATATCTGTTCCTGTTCTTGATTTTCGTGAATGGAAATCTCCTGATACTGAAGCAACAAATCTTCTACCTATAGCTTTATGGATTTCGTGGACAGAGTGTTGTCATTTCGTAACATGTCAGAGATTAAGAAATTCTGTCTCACATGTGACGGTCAGTACTTTGATGACCGGAGGATAAAGGCTTGGATTACTACAGCAATTCAGTGTAGAGTTGAAGAGCTCATCGTCAATAGGAATGGCATAAATGTGGGTATTATCCCTGTTGACGTTTACACTTGTGAATCACTGAAGTTGTTAGACATTGATCTTTATGGTGGCCAGCATCTTAATCTTCCTCAATTTATATCTTTTCCAAGACTTAAAATACTTCAGCTATCAGATATTTCGGTTTACAGGCAGCGGAATATCCAACAACTCTTTTCTAACGGTCCTGTTCGTGAAGAATTGTGTTTGAAACATTGTTTTTTGAATCATTTGAATATCATATCATCTACACTGAAATCATTAACCTTCATTTTTACTTTGCATAGTAGTATGTCGGATATCAAAATCATGATTGATGCACCTAATCTAATGTCTATCAAAATATACCACGACATTTCGTGGTGGGGAGCTTTCCATCACTAGTGGATGCAGATATAAGCCGCATGTTTACTGAGGAAAGTGTCCAGGTTGATGTTATACCGAAGTTTGTAGAGAAGCTCTCTAATGTGAACCTGTTGAAGTTATTGGATTTTGTCTTTGAGGTATGGTTGCTTATTTTGGATTGGCTGATTATATTTTTCTAGCAAGTTAGGTAAGTTGTTTCTCTGTATCTAGATACTTGATTTGCGTTGTATGCTATATTATTAGAAACTGGAGCTGGCAGGTGTTCTATGTACAAGGTTTCCTACCTTCAATTTGATCACTTTGGAAGTGTCTTTTATCAAGACTCAGCTAGTTAAACCATTATTCACCTTTCTACAGTTCTCACCAAATTTGGAGTCACTCGTCTTCAATGGGGTAAGAATACACCAATTTCTTGACATCTTTTTCTTGTTTTTATGTTGTCGTTAATTTGTATCAAGTTGATGAAATCATTTTTTCTTGTTTTTTTATGATGTCGTTAATCGGTGACAAGTTGATGAAATTTCTTTGGTATGCATTATATTTAGGTCTGTCGTGATAAAGTTAATGATGAAGCTTTGACATTAGACGGAGTGCCACGTTGCTTGTTGATGCACCTCAAGTCCATCAAATTTCGATACTATAATGGGCAACTGAAGGAGTTGGATTTGGTTCAACTATTTTTGCAGAATGCAAGGGTTCTGCAGACGGTGATTATTGAAATTTCATCTGATCATTTCGTAAACTCAGACAAGAAGAAACATACCGCAGAGGATGTTGAAGATTTCAATAAGAAGATTATGGAACAGTTATTGAAGTATAAGTGGGCTTCAGCAGATTGTGCGATTAAGTTATGTTCCTTTTAGATATCTCGATGCTTGCTTGCTCATCTGAAATCTATAGAATGCTTATTTCTCTGTATTCTGCAACTTTTCTCTAGATTTTACCTTATTTTTATGTTCATTTGAAAGACGATGTCAGACTTTTGCGGGCTGCCGTATTAGCAGACTTTTTTCACTTTTCTAGCTTACTAGTGCAGTAGGAATATATCATTTTGTAATTTAATCGGATCCCAATTTGCGGCGATGTTTTCTTCTTCATCTGCTCTCAAAAACTCATTGATCTTCCCTTGTTCATTTTACAATTGTCATTATCCATTTGTTTGTCTTTGTTATCCTGAACCTTCATCTGTATCGGTCTTACAAAATGGAACCCTCTCTTGTTTTCATTGTTTATACTCCATCTCACAAAGATCCGTTGTCATTTGTTTGTCATGTTGTTCATTGTGTGAATGTAACCAGGTTGAGACTTGAAAGGTTAGGCTGTAATTGATTCTCAGAGTTATTTACTATGCGGTTTAGAATCTGGATGCTTATTTGCTTATATGAAATCTGTAGAATGCATATTTCTCTTTTTTCAGCAGCTTTTCTCCAGATTTTGCCAGATTTGCTTTTTCCCAGCTTTTTGGCAAGTATGATGCAAATATAAAACGTAAATATATCATTTTGCTTTCCAATTGACTAGAATCCTTTGAAACAGGTCCAGCTACAGACGTTTATTACAACAATTTTACCGTATTGCTCCTTCAAGGACTTGAGTGCAAGTTTCTCTCATGATCCCCCCAAGGAATAGTTTTTCCTGCATAGTAAATATGAGTATTGGTTGCCACTTGCCAGCACTGTACCTTATTTTTGCAGTAGCACCAACGGAAACTTAGTTCCACGATAGTACTGATATATGTAATTTTATGAAAATCCTCCAACACAGTAGACAGATTATTATTTATAATTCAAGGCGGAAACTGAAAAGTTGGACATAATACAGATAAACTCCGAATAGGCATTTTATACATTTAAACACATCTGTAAACTCCATCAACTCTTATTATACGATGACTTGGAATAATATAGGTTGTAAAACTTCTCTAATCTCTGTTAATCCAGTACTCTGATTCGTTAATGAGTGGATAAAGATCAGTAGCAGATGTTGAGGATTCTGAGAATGGGGTATCCTTAGAAATACTCAGTGTTTGGCTATAATGATGATCTCTAACCGGTTTGAAATTCAAATCATTGCTAGATTCACTTCTTGAATTCGAAATGAATTCTCCGACAGGAGTTCGACTTTCAAGCATGCTGACCACTGAAGACATCTTAGGCCTTAATATTGGAGATGTGTGGGTGCACATGAAAGCTATATTAATCATCCGTAAAACCTCTTCCTCCTCGAACTCAGACTCCAATTTCGGATCAACCAACTCCATCAAATTTCCATTCTCCTGGAGAATTAAAGCCTGAGTAGAAGAGCATACCGATAAAAATAATTACAAGCTTAGCCCTTTAAGAAATCAAATCACAATAATCTGATAAGCAAATATCAAAACTTTAGAGATTTTATAATTAATATACCCAATCAAGAAGATAAAAACACTCTTGTTTTGCGCGATAGGTTATATTGCTCTTCCCACTAACAATTTCTAACGCAACAACTCCAAAACTGTAAACGTCTGCTTTATCTGTCAGATAGCCTCTCAATGCATACTCTGGTGCCATGTAACCACTGAAAAGCACAGATTACACACCCATATATGTTTAACTAGGATAAAGCAAACTGGACTTCTAGTGTTTAGCAATCAAAAATCAAATGACGAAATGATGCAAACTTACCGAGTACCTGCAATTCGAGTGCTGATATGCGTGTCATCTTCCTCATCCAGTTTTGCCAGACCAAAGTCAGAAATCTTTGGGTTAAGATCCTTGTCAAGAAGCACGTTAGTACCCTTGATATCTCTGTGAACAATCTTCAGCCTTGATTCTTCGTGCAGATAAGTTAGGCCTCTGGCTATTCCTATACAAATCTTCTGCCTTGTTGGCCAATCAAGCTTCAGTTGGACCTTTTCTTCTTCTATAATATGCAATCAACCAAAAATGCATTAAATGCAGCATAGAAGATATTAGAAAACAAAATGTGCTAAAGTACTCACCAAACAATGCACGGGAAAGGCAATTATTTTCCATGTATTCATAAATAAGAAGCAACTGATTTCTTTCAATACAGCATCCATAAAGCTTTGCAAGATTAGGGTGTCGTAGGCCAGAAATCATGCCTATCTCGTTTATAAATTCACGATTTCCTTGCTTAGATTTGGCAGATAGTTGTTTAACAGCAATTATAGTACCATCTAACAGATATCCCTGCATTTGTTAATAAGAGATCCATGTAAGTATATCACTGGTAGCTAGATGATGGGAGTACGACCAAAGCTCTGGATGTAGATACCTTTACCTTATAAACAGGTCCAAAACCACCTTCACCAATCTTGTTTTCTGCAGCAAAGTTGTTTGTTGCAGCTTTTATTTGCCTCAACGTGAAGGAATTAGTGTTTAGGTCCAAACCTCTTAGTTCTATCAAATACAAATCAGTACAGAAGAAAAGTTCATCGTTAAGTGTCTATGGAGTTAAAGAGAAGATACACAAAACAAATGATACCGATAAAGTCCTCAGTGACTAAATTGGGCTTAGATAATTAGGTTTTTCTAAAATTGTCCCCTCATATTTTGATAGGTTAGTCCTAGTTGTATAAGTTTCTAGCTAAATATCATAAATTGTTTCAGAAAATGCTATTAATAAGCTTGGATAGTGTAAGATCCTACATAACTATCAAAATTTTGTGGAAACAAAATAGACAATGTCACAGATTTTAAATTAAAACATTTTACAACCAGCAAATAAAAGGAAGAAAACACCTAAACAAATTTCGCAGCTTGAGGCCGCCATTTTATAAGATAGTACTATTTTCACTATACATACTTGTCCCCTCGACGAAAAATTCAGGCTTCATCACTGGATAAAGACATGACTTGGGTACGACAGTTCAAATGGTAATTCCCATTGGTGTTTGGCTTTTGTTAGTGTTTTGGCATAACTATAGATAAAAGTAGATGTTTTACCTTTATCTATTGCATTTCTTCTCCCCAAATATACCTTCCACCAGAGAGCACCTGCCAGAAAAAAGATACATAATGCACCAACGACAATTCCCGCCACAGCACCTACAGAGATGTTTTTTCCACGAGTGCTTGAAGGAAGAGGAACAAAATCTAAAAAAAAAGATGCGACATTATTAGATATAAATGCAAATCATTTGGTTCGCTAGTTCCCACATACTCAAGCATGCAGCAACTACGCAGATCTGAGCTTGTTTGTACGGCGAAGGTAAGAAAAAGGGTGCATAGATAATAAAGAGAAAAACATAGTACCAGGATTGAGTACAGAAATAGCTGAAACAAGAGGACCATAGATTCCGGCATCAGGGATCCTTTGTGTGCCTTTTCCAGCCCAGTAAAACCGAATTTCCAAGGAATTACTAGTAACAGACTCATTGAATGTTCTAGTGACTGCCTGGCGAGCTCCACCCGCTTCTTTCACAATATCGTAATCCTTCAACTTAAGCTTTCCCTGCAATGGCTATCAATTTAAATAAATAATTTCTTATGTTATATGAAGGGGAAAAGAAACTTTCAGAATGGTATTAGCTACCTGAATGTAGACATCAAATACACGCCTCCCAAGACTGTCTTGTGATTTATCATTTGGGAATTCTATCTCAGCAAAGTGGAGGTTCACAGTATAATTCCCATTGATCAAACAAAACCCATAATAAGTTAGAGATAGAGGAGATTTGCGCGCTGTCATGTATAATTCTGAACCCGAGAGAGATGATTTTGGAATTCCAGCTATAAGACTGTCACCATCGTCATCATTGTCCATGAAATCACCAGTGGTACTTAATGCCCAATTGTTAGTTCCGTGGTGGTAAAAGTTTGAAGAGCCCTCTGCACTCTGATCGGCATCGTAGTTGCCATCATTACTTCCATTCATACGAAAACTTTCTCCACCGCAGTTGATATTGAACGCATGACGATCTGGAAAAGCGTATACAAAAATGTGAACATAACCAACAATGTCTTATGTTCTTAATGTTTCAAGTGATTTGTATTTAACTACCCGGTTGATCACAAACAAGGGTCTTCAAGCATTTTGGTACGCCATTCCTTCATTTATGCAAACAACACAATGTTTGAGAGAGCATGTTAAGATTGCGAGATCATTTCTATTTATTGATAATGCAAATTTCTTGGAAAGAATGAATGAAAACTTACGAGTTGTTTCTTATGGAAGAGCTTCCAAATAAATTTCTGTCCAATAAATTTTAAAAAAAAAATCCCTCAAAAGTATGTTCAATTAAATAATCCAGCTAAGTGCAAAAAGTATGTGATAGAAATTTTTCTTACATAGTACGGTTCAGTTGACAACCCCACGAGTTCTCCAATGTGAAATTGTTGTATGAAAGATCACTATATGTGAAGAGTGAAACATATAATAAGGTTATAAAATGTTTCGTATATGCTAATCCACACACGAGACTTTGTTACAACACTGCATTAGTGTAAAAGTAAGTCAAAACTTAGAAAGCTGGTGTGAGGTGCAGTGGTAAAATTATTGGGGTTTCGAAACTCGTCAGCGCTAAATTCCTAATAGAAAAAAAAAAGAAAAAAGTGTAAAAGTCATACACATCAACAACTTTTTGTTGACCTATAACCGCCGGAAGAACAGTACTAGAGGAATTTCTAGTTGAAAATACAGGAAAAGATGCAACTAGTATTTCCATCGGCAGAATATATATACCTGTTGACTATGTAGACACACGTTAAAATGTGAACATATAAAATGGCCGCCAATATGAACTCAAATGATTAAGCATCAAGGAAATGGAACTTACATACTCTTTACTTTTCCAAGCATCCAACTCGGTAGAGGCCCAGTCAGCAAGTTTCCGGTTAAGTACCTAATTGGAAGTCAATTCATTGCATGCATATTTTATATCCCCATAATTATTTTATTTTGTGAGAAGAATTGAGAATTTAATAAAAAAATAAAATCTCTTACAGAAAAAAAACTGCAGAAGGATTGATGAAGTTGTTCGGAATTTCTCCTGAAAGTTTGTTAAAGCTGAGATCTCTGCAAAGAGAGGCAACAATACAGCAATAAAGAGCGTTAGAAGAAAACAGTAATGAAACAGTAATGTATATTGACAATGAATTGTGTCCTCAATTTCCAGATTTATTTTTGGCGACATAGGATTTATTCTACTTTTTCTAAAATTTATCTCCAACGGAAACTTAAAGAAAGAATGTGAAAACGATGCGTTCGTGATATATTTGAATATACATCCTCTAGCTCATCCTCTTGTTCCAGAGGATCTCTTAGAGAATTTAAACAATCCATGTCATCAATAACATCTGTGTTTTCCAAAAATAAAACCACTTCCCAGCTAAGGCATGGCAACTGTACTACCACTTTCTCTCAAAATTATACCGTAGGAGATAGTTTTTTGGGACTTTCTAAAGTTAAGAAAAATCTGATTACAAATCAGCGAAGGATGTTATTAGTAAGCATCCACATATATAGGAAAGATCATGAGGATCCGTTGCAGATGCTCTAAGCTTGTAGTTACTACCAGAAAGTTGTGCCGTCACCAATAGGCTTTTAAAGAATCAGTTACACAAACCCAAAATGTTGTCTGAAACTTAGCTAAATTATGTTGGGGATTAATTAAAGTCCCACACAGACCAAACCTCTAGCCTAAATACAAAATGTAACATGAAAGGGCCACTCTGGTCATTGACTCATTGTCAATTAGTTTTGAGTTGGAAGCCCATTCTTGCCAAGAAAAAATATACGAGTTGGTCCTGTAGCTGTAGGGGTTGTTGGCTTTTGTTAGTTGGTTTGGGACAGCTGCTTTTATTCTTTTTGGTATTTCTATGATTTTACCTTTTGTTACTTCATATTGCTGTACTTAACTGTGCATTTTCCTTCGTTTTTCTTTTTTTTTCTACTTAATAAAATCTTAACCTTTTCTGTCAAAAAAAATTGAAAAAAATTGATTTCTATCAATAGTTTTCTTTTCTCAGACACGGTCGGCTGGTAGACACTCAAACCAACAAACAAGAGTTTACTATTATTTCATTGTTAAAGGAAAAGTAAAGAAAAGGTAAGTGAACTCACAAGGACTTGAGCCTTTCCATACTGCCAAAGTAAGTCGGAAGTGTTCCGTTAATATTGCAACTCCTTAAAATACTAAACACAACCAGATAAAAGAAAATATTGATCATAAGATATGACTGATTTATGTTTATGGTAAGTAAAATAAAAACGAAAGAAGTACATATAAATGGAATAATCAACATATTCAACTCACAGTATGTTCAGCCTTTTCAAGTTACCAAGTGGTGGGAAAGGACCATTTTCACCGTTTAAGTCACTAATCCTCCTGCATTAAGATGTTGAGTAAGACATTTAAAACAACCTGGTGATAGTGGTACTGCTAGATAAACTTAATACTCCCTCGGTTCTTGTTTAGTTGAAACTTGAGGGTTTATTTTTAGTTCCTTAATAGATGAAGGTTTTCACATTTTTCCTAATTTATGCATGAACTACTCGATACCAAGAAAAAGCAGGCCGACAACATCTCAGAAAAATAAAATAAAAAAGTCTTAAAATAACTAACAAAGTTGATAATTTCTCCAAGGCAAAGATGTCGGACGGAATTGGTCCTTCCAAACCACTTGCTTGAATCTCTCTGCAAGTATTATTAAAGATATTAGAAATGATAAAGCGAGAACAAAGAGAAGTAGTCGATCATAGATAAACTAACTCAATAGGTGGAAAATCTCACAGCCTTGTAAGGTTGGTCCAATTCTTTATAAAGCCAGGTATCTTTCCGGTGAACTGATTGTCACTTATTCGGCTGCATCACAATTCCAAATGCCATTATATATATATAAACTATATATGCAAAAGGTGTTCAATCAATTAAATGAAGATACCTCTCATACTTATGAATCTTACAAGGTTGTCAGGTTTGTTAACTTATAAAAAGTTTGTGGCACTTCCCCAGTAAAATTATTCGAGCTAAGCAATCTACAATTACAAAGAGCAAAGAGCTAAAATACAAATTCCTCTGGAGTTGTGAAATTTCAAGAAAGTGAACAACAATATGCATTAAAATACTTACATGCGGTTTATGCCTACGATATCTCCGAGCTTTTTAGGAAGATGCCCGGAGAGTTGATTGGTTTCCAAAACTCTAAAAAGTAAACATCAGGAAACAATAATTAAATATTGAATGCACAAGATGCAATCAACAAGAGAACTTACAAATTTTTTAGAGTAGTGATATTTCCTATCTCTTCAGGGAGTTGGCCAGATAATTGATTCCCAAAGAGAGAGCTGCATTTATTTGTTTCACTCTCTATTAGACTATTAATGTTGGAACATAACAACTGATTTGAAAATTTTGTTATTCTTACGGGAGAATAGAGTGAGTATATATATTCTTACATGGTCACCAACTTCATAGAACCCCATACTAGCGGGATTGAACCATTGAGGTAGTTACGGTCAAGGTTACTAAAGAAATAAAACAAAAAAAAAAAAAAGAAGGTTGTAATTATATCAGTTGAGAAATTAGAAAGCCTAATACAGTGGTATTTTAATGAAGCGATAGAGAAGACCAAAGTGTTGATCAGTCTTACATTACTTGGAGGTAAGGAAGCTTGACAAGCTCTGGAGGTAATGTGCCCGGTAAGCTCTGTTCATTAAGCACTCTACACAAGCCAACCCAAAAAATTAAAGCATTTCAAATCAGTGTATAAAAACAAGAGGTACACTAGCTTAAATTCAAAGCCTGTTAAGCGGTTAAACCTATTCACAGGAAGCCCCTAACTATAGGCAACACCTGTGGTGGTGCTGGTATTCAGGGAACCCCAAAAATCTGCGGAAAAAGAGGCACTATTTGGCGACGCTGAGAGCAAGGCCTATGGGTTAACACTATCTCATTCAAAGCCAAATAGTTAAGAGGTTAAAGTTTAGTTTGGGTACTATAGCGATTGAGTATTGAAAAAAAGGAAAAAAAAAAAAAAAAAGAGAGTCTAGGCTAGAAAAGGACCAGAAAGAAAAGAAAGAAGGTGAGACAGCATTCATGTAGAAATCAAATTCAATAGGGATTTTTAGAGGAGTTACTCCTCCAATATTAGCATCTTTTTGGTCAAACTACTTCAATATGGAGGAGCTACTACTTCCCGTAGTTCTTGTTCTAAAATGCATTGGAAAAACAAATCTAAGGATAATAAGCCCACAAGGGTTAGTCTATAGTTTATACATTGGGTTTTGGACAGTTAGTATAACCAATCACACCAACATCATTGTGTAAAACTTGGGTGTGGATGTATAATTGTGTCACAAAAACTAAGTCATGTGCTGTTCTTTTTAGTGATCAAACTTACATTCCTGTAACATGGCAGACAGTGTTGCCAGAGAAAGTGCAAGTACAGTTAATACCCTCGGTAGCATTACATGGATCCAATTTAGCAAAGTCCCAGCCTTGCTTTCCTAACGTCTTTGCTATTTCTGTTAGAGCCTTGACTGTAGATGTAGAGATTAATTAATTAGCGTCCATGCATAATACTATTACTATGTTGATGTTCTTACTTAACAAGTGTAACTGAAAGTATCTGTTTGTAGAGAAAAAGAAGTCATATGTGTACCTTCGACATCTGGTAACCGCTGAGAAAGAGCAAGATCAAAGAAACCACATCCAATAATCAACAACACCACAGAAACATAAAAGTAAAGCATACAACCATGATGAACTGATGACGATCCTCCAATAACCTCCATCATGAGTTGGCAAGCTTATGGTAGAAAGAAGGAAATCAAAGATCTGATGACCATGATGAACTAACTCATGAATAATGTTAGGTGTTATAATGTACAGTATGCTATACGCAGCCGCGGTTACAAATTGAACAAGTCAAAGTCATTGGCTCTCACATATGCAATTCCACTCAAAAAGGGTCAGAAGACTCAGAATACAATTAATAACACTTCACTCAGTCCTGTCTATCTCAAGAACCAAGTTTCAAATCAAGTCCTTGAATCCAAGATTTCTATGATTACCGGTTCCGGTGACAGAACTACAGCTTACATCAAAACACAAAAGAGATTTTCAGCTAATAATAATTGGATGAATTAGTCTATAAAAAGCCTGTTCTCTCCATACAACTTTGATTCCCAGCCCTATTTCATCTTGGCTAACTAAAACTATGTCAGTTGAACCCTAAAATGTCGATAATAGACGAACAAAGCTACCGATTTAAATAATGGTGAAGAAATCAAATGAGGTCATAAATGAATGGAGCTGAAAAGATATAAGAGGATTACCTGTTTAAGATCCAAACGAGTCTTGAGAGAAAACTGGAGTTGAAACTGGGCACCAAATATACGCTGCCTCTTCAACCAAAAATACTTGTTGTGCAATGCTTCATGTGGTCATACTTCTTCTATAACCTGAACTTGACTCTTGATTCTCATTTCATATTGTTCTCTTGATTTTTTATCAATATGTGCAACTTATTTGGTCAAATGAGTAGGAGGAGATATGGCAGTTCCCGAGGCAGCACTCTGAGTAGCATAGGTACCATCAGCAAGAATTCCAGGTATCCTAGAAAGTACAGTGATGGAATTTACTTTTGAAGTATCTGCGCCATTTCCTTCTTCATTCACTGCGAAAAAAGGCAGGTCCCCTAGACATTGCTTACTGGTAGCAAGCCCACTCTCAACTTCAGAGAGCGGGAGACAGTACTCTTCAGTGATCCAGAGAGCACAAGAACACAAAAAACTTGCGCACGTATCTGGTAAAATGTGTCTGAGGGCCTAGTAATTGCAACCCTAAGATTAGGGCTTGCAAGTGCCTTAAGCACATCCACTATCATATCAACCATAAGCTCTATGTGAGAAGTTTTGAGCTCATTCCATCGATCAAGCACAATAAGCTTGACACTGTTATCACTTTCAGATTGTAGAAGTTGGCAGCAGCCCTGATAGCCGTTGGTGCAGATGAAAATGAAAAAGGGTTCCAGCACATTCATATTACTGCTTTTTTCATTGCTTCGACCATTGCAACAACATCGTTTCCTGCTGATGCTTCTTTGATTTCATTAGCTAGTGCTGGTGTTCCCTTTTTGAAATGAATCAACAAACTACAAGATTTCTCCATCTACAAAATCAAAACATCAAAAAAAAAAAAAAAAAAACTCTAATCAGATCTCAATCATATTAACCCGTAACCTCACAAAATCCATCTGCAAACAATGTTTGCTTCCACTAACAATCTTCAAACCTAACAAAAAAGAACCAATTTACTACACAAAAAATTCCATTTCTTTACAAAAGTATCAAACAATCAGATCTGATCAAACTAGCACTAAATTCACTAACACTTCTCAAAAGCTGCATAAATTTCAGTATCAGCATTCAAAACATAAGAAAATTTAATCCAACCGAAATCAAAAAATACCTTGTTATGCTAAGCAATCATTCACAGTTTCTGGGTTAATCTACATACTTTCCAACTCTTTCGAAGGGTTGACACTGATGACATTCCATGAGAGCCTATCTGGACAAACAGATATGTCAGATGATAAGATGTCAACCAAATAAAACTTTTTTGAAAAGGAAAAAAGGGTAAATGGGTTGTATGTCAGTACCTCTTTCTTCACATTGATTCGCACGTGATCCCATTGAAAACGTGTCCAGGATGGATGTCTTTTTCCTAGGGACTCGCTAGAGATTCGATCTGTCTTTGATCTTTGAACTGGTCATTAGCTTGTATATATCTGAAACCAAGAACTGTTATCACCGATTCTCTTATCCCACAAATGCTCCCATTGATTCCTTCGGGTGCAAGAACAATACCACCTGAAACACGCTGAACAAGATCAGCTTGGTGAGCGACAAATGGTGGGTTATAAGCACATATAAAATGTTACGTAGATGAAGTTACACGAAATCTAAAATGCAACAGCAGATTATACACACTAAAAGCTACAGCAATGTATATGCAATATTTCACATGATTCTTTCTTTTCCACTTGTTCACTCTAGCTCTATTCTTTCTATGGTACCCAGGCTCTAAGTCGTAAATTAATCTATAGAAAGCCTGTTCTCTTTATACAACTTTTATTAGGCTTGTGATTCCATCTTGACTGATCATAACTATCTTAGTTGAACTGTAAAATGCCAATAATACACAAACAAAACCACTGGTTTAAGTAATGCTGAAGAATGCAGGATAATAACAAGCAATCAAAGTAGGTCATAAATGAATCAGCATACCCTGCACTGCATAAACCATGTTCCAATTATCTAAAGCAGCAACACTTCCTGAAGGAGGAGATCTTTTATTTTGTAACAAAAGTTTATGGTGAACACTTAGTCTGACATTTTATTGTGTCCAAGTTTTTGGACAAAGACTTTTCTCTGCGATCTTGATGTGAATGAGAAGTGATTTTTTTTTCCTTCCAAATAACATATATTAATTACATTTGATCATTGCTTGCATCAATATGGCCAACTTAAGCTTTTACTAACCTGTTTTGCCTTGTGCAGTGTGTTCAACTTAAGCTTTTACTAGCTTCATTATTGGTTCTTCTACTTCATTACCCAACCACCACCACCATCAGTTTTAAAGCTTGGTCTGCTCAACCGCCAACTTTGTCCTCCAAATTCTTAGCTCGCACCACGTCTCTAGGTAACTGGAGTTGTACCCTTGAACCCACAAGCACAACTCCCATTTAATTTAAAGCCCCAATTAAGCAGCTCTAGTGGCTGACAGAGGAGTGTTAATGTAGTGTTGTTTAATTCTTAAAAGTACCTGCACCAGAAAGAAAGAAAGACACTTTCGTATAAATAGCAAAGAAAAAAATGTACCACTAATAACCAAGAATTTAGGCTTCTGAGTAGCTTCCAGAACTATCCCACTTTAAGCTTCAATTGAGATTTTGAACTGTAAAAGCCTAGCTTGGTTTCCACACAAATTACCAGTTCAGGCTATCTAATGGGAGACAGAGAGACTGGAGAACAACAAAGTGGTTTGTTCCATTAAGTATGTTAGGATCCAAGATTTCGATTCTGTTAAGAGAATTGCAGCTTAAATCAAAGACGCAAAAGAGAGACTATTAAGCTAATAACTTCAATTAATCCCTGCAGAAAGCCTGTTGTCTCTATGCAACTTCAATTTATAAATAAATTGGTTTCTTCCATTAAATATGTCCTAATTCGGATTACAAGTTACATAGTATTCATAGAAAGACTTGATTTACATGGTACCCTTTTCCATTATAAATTGCTTAGGCCATCCACAGCTTAAATCAAAAATGCAAAAGAGAGTCTAAGCTAATAACAATTGGGCGAATTAGTCCCTATAAAAATCCTGTTGTCTCTAACACTATCCTAGTTGAACCCTAAAATGTGAATAATACACAAAGAAAAAAACCACAGATTTTAAGTAATGCAGAAAAATGCAATTTCAGGATCAAATTAGGTCAACAATGAATGGAGCTGAAAAGAGATGAGGAGGAGGTTCTTACTAGTTTAAGTTGAAACTGAGCACTGCACATACGCTGTCTCTTGAACCGTTGTTCAATTCTAAGATTTTCATTTCAAATTGAACCTTTCAATGATGATGAGAATGCCTGAATTCTGATTTTGGTTTCAGAGAAATCGGATTACTCCTGATTTCTCTCTCTACGGAAATGATACGACTCTTTGCCTCGGGCTCGGGGGGTCAAGGAGGGTGCCTGCCCGCTGTAACATAATACCGTAGGAGAAAATTCACCGGACTCGAGGGTAAATATGTCTTTCTTTCTTTCTACCAAATAGTCTCTCTGCAAATACACACTCTCTCTCGGCTTAATCGTCATCAGACTTGTTAAAACTTAAAACCCTGAGAAGAGCCTCCTTGAAGCTTCTTCACTTTTCTCTTCTCCCCCCTGATTCGATTCCACTGTTTGAACAGGTAAATTTCAATTTGATTCTACATTGATAGATAGGGATTCAACCTTTAATTTCTTCCCCTAATTTGATTTCTGTTTTTGTTTTCTTTTAGTTTTCAATTTGGTTTTTTCTATTGGCATTTTAGGGTTTTCCTTGATTTTTTGTTACCAAACAAGGCTATTATTACGGGTCACATTCCATTAGAGGGGCGTCACCTAATAGGACAAAAACGGATCACCCGTAAGTAATATCAAAAACCCCTTATCTCAAATAATTTTGTAACTAAACAACCCTTATTTAGTTAATTTTAACTTAATTTAATTAGATAAAAATTAAATTAATGAATTTTGTTGTATACTTAGTGAATTCTGGGGCAAAATTTTTGTGGGAAGAAAAATTGACCGTAAAATAAACTTTTACGGTTGGAAATAATCCAAATCTAAACGTAAAATCACTTATACGGTTGGAAATATTTCAAACCTAGACATAAAATCACTTATACGGTTGGAATTAAAAGGAACTTGGATGTAAAATGAGCTTCTACGGTTGAAACTAATTCAAACCTGGACGTAAAACTACATACATATAAAATTCTACGGTTGAAATTAATCCAAACCTAGACGTAAAATCACTTCTACGGTTGGAAATAATCCAAACCTGGACGCAAAATCACTTTCTACGGTTGAAATTAAAAGAAAACTGGACGTAAAATCGAATTCTACGGTTGGAATTAAAAGAAACCTGGACGTAAAATGAGCTTCCACGGTTGGAACTAATCCAAACCTGGACGTAAAATTACATGCAAATAAAATTCTTCGGTTGGAATTAATCCAAGCCTGAACATAAAATCACTTCTAGTTAAAGGATAATCTAGACATTTTGTATATGTATAGGATATCCCACAACCATTTTTTTGGACATTAAGAATCCAAGTGAAGCCCCTTTATTGGAGTGTGACGCCCCAATAATAACCTTCTTAACAAATGTGCATTTGTGTTGTTGAAAATGAAAGATAACAATCGTATCATCTTTGGGGTTTCAAAGCTGAATCTTAGTTAAATTGAAATTATTTTAAAGAGCGGCATAACTTGGTTCCTATGGGTTAAATTTAGAATGCTTTACTGATAAAACTGTTTTAAGTTCAATCCCAAGTACTTTAATTTTTAGTGTCTGTCTAGATTTAGCAGTTGGAGCTAACTTGACATGCCCTTTTATTCTATTTGCTTAATGTTTTTCTAGTTTACCGGAAACACTTGTTGGGCATTATCCTTTTTACTGTAAAGTTGTTCTTGGTTGTTTCGTAGGACGACAACACCACCCCCGTGATTGACGGGGGATAGTGAAACAGAATTGATAACAGGAAATACTAACAAACACTTATATCATATTTCTACTGATTTCTCTAATGTTTATGAAGCATGTGTGTATGTGTTTGAACGTGATTAATTACCTGTATTCTGACTTTAAATGAGCCAATCTTGGTTACTTTTAGAAACAACATGGAGGAGGAGGGTGTGGGAGGAGAGGATAGGATCCACAGGTTGCCTGAACACCTAATTCATCACATTCTCTCTTTGCTTCCTACCAAATGTGTTGTTTCAACAACAATTTTGTCTAAAGAATGGAGGAATCTCTGGATATCTCTTCATGTGCTTGATTTTCGCGAATGGAAGTCTCCTGATACAGAAGAAACACAATCTTCTACCAGGAGCTTCATGGATTTCGTGGATAAGATATTGGTTCTTCGTAAGAAATTCTGTATCACCTGTCACGGTAAGTACTTTGATGACCAGCGGATAAAGGCTTGGATTACTATGGCCGTTAAGTGTGGAGTTGAAGAGCTCATCGTCAGTAGGGACGCTGAAGGAGCGGATATTATCCCTGTCGACCTTTACACTTGTGAATCACCGACTTTGTTAGACATTGATCTTTATGGTGGTCAGCATCTTAATCTTCCACAATTAGTATCCTTTCCAAGACTTAAAATACTTCAGCTTTATTCTTGAAGAATTGTGTTTGAAATATTGTTTGTTGAATCATTTGAATATCATATCGGCTGCACTGAAATCATTAACCTTCTTTAATTCTTTGAATATTTGTAAGGCGGATACCAAAATCATGATTGATGCACCAAATCTAATGTCCATCACAATCAATGATGGTATATCACAACATTTAGTGGTGGAGAGCTTTCCGTCACTAGTGGATGCAGATATATGCCACATGTATGCTAAGCCAGGTGTCCCGATTGATGTTATCAGCTGATATATTTGAGGTATGGTTGCGTATTTTGGGAGTTACCTTTATTGGCTGATTATTTTTTTCTAGCAAGTTGGGGTAAGTTGTTTCTCTGTATCTTTATTAGAAACTTGAGCTGGAAGATGATCTATCTACAAGTTTTTCTACCTTCAATAATTTGATCACTTTGGAAGTGTCTTTCATCAAGACTGAGCAAGCTAAATCATTATTCACCTTTTCACAATTCTCACCATATTTGGAGTCACTCGTCTTTGGTGGGGTAAGAATACACCAACTTCTTAAAATCTTTTGTTTTGTGTTGTTTTTATCATGCCGTTAATTTGTGTAAAATAGATAAAACGTCTCTGATATGTATTAATATGTAGGTTTGTTGTCGTGGTAAAGTTGATGAGGGCCCTTTGACATTGGACGTAGTGCCTCATTGTTTGTTGACGAACCTCGAGGCGATCAAATTTCAGTACTTTGAAGGGCAAGTGAGAGAGCTGGATCTGGTTCAACTATTTTTATCGAGCTAGCCACATTCTTATCGAAACCGTTCATATCAGATATGCACTAGTATCCACTGTGTGTGAATGTAATCAGGTTGATAGATTAGGCTATAATTGATTCTCACACTGCAGTTTGGTTATCTGGATGCTTATTTTTTGCTTATTTAAAATCTGTAGAATGCATCTCTCTCTTTTATTCAGCAACTTTTCTCCAGATTTTACCTAATTTATGTTCATTCAAAAAAAAAAAGATGCCAGACCAGCATTTTTTGCTTTCCCAGCTTGAAGTGACACCAACCAAACACTTGTCTAATATAATACCAAGCACTTCTGATGTGACACTAGAAACTTTTCTGATGCAATAACATCCATCTTTCGCAATAACAATTATCTTGGCAGTAGCACCCATGAAAACCTAATTCATGATAGTACTGATATATGTAAGTTTATGAAAATCCTCCAACACAGTAGATAGATTATATTACTTACAATTCAAGGCGGAAATTGAAAAGTTGGACAAAACTCCGAATACATTTAAACACATGTAAACTCCGTCAACTCGTATATCGTACTAGTTTATATAATGCCTTGGAAGTTGTATAACTTCTCTAATCTCTGTTGATCCAGTAATCTGATTCGTTAATGAGAGGATAAAGATCAGCAGCAGATGTTGAAGACTCCGAGAACGGGGTATCCTTAGAAATACTCTGTGTTTGATCATAATGATAATCTCCAACCGCTTTGAATTTCAAATCGTTGGTAGATTCACTTACTGAATTCGAAACGAATTCTCCAATAGGAGTTTGGCTTTCAAGCATGCTGACTACTGAAGACATCTTAGGCCTTAAGGTGGGAGATGTGTTGGTGCACATGAGAGCTATATTAATCATCCGCAAAACCTCTTCCTCCTCAAATTCAGACTCCAATTTTGGACCAACCAACTCCATTAAATTTCCATTCTCCTGAAGAATTAAAGCCTGAGCATACCGAGAAAGATGGTTATCCCCTTTAAGAAATCAAATCAAAATAATCTGATAAGCAAATATCAAAAGTTTAGAGATTTTATTATTATTACCCAATCAAGAAGATAAACATACTCTTCCTTTGTCCGATAATTTGTATTGCTCTTCCCGCTTACAATTTCTAACGCGACAACTCCAAAACTGTAAACGTCTGCTTCGTGCAGATAAGTTAGGCCTCTGGCTATACCTATACAAATCTTCTGCCTTGTTGGCCAATCAAGCTTCAATTGGACCGCTTCTTCTTCTATAATATGCAATCAACCAAAAATTCGTGGTACCTTAATCTTTAATATTATATTAAATGCAGCGTAGAAGATGGTAGGAAACAAAATGTGTCCAAGTACTCACCAAACAATGCACGGGCAAGGCAATTATTTTCCAAGTATTCATAAATAAGAAGCAACTGATTTCCTTCGATGCAGCATCCATAAAGCTTTGCAAGATTAGGGTGTCGTAGGCCAGAAATCATGCCTATCTCGTTTATAAATTCACGATTTCCTTGTTTAGATTTGGCAGATAGCTGTTTAACAGCAATTATAGTGCCATCTAACAGATATCCCTGCATTTGTTAATAAGAGATCCATGTAAGTATAACACTGGTAGCTAGATGATGGAGTACGACCAATGCTCTGGATGTAGATACCTTATAAACAGGTCCAAAACCACCTTCACCAATCTTGTTTTCTGCAGCAAAGTTGTTCGTTGCAGCTTTTATTTGCCTCACCGTGAAGGAATTAGTGTTTAGGTCCAAACCTCTTAGTTCTATCAAATACAAATCAGTACAAGAAAGAAAGTTCATTATTAAAGAGAAGATACACAAAACAAATGATACCAGATAAAGACATGACTTGGGTACATCAGTTCAAATGTTGATTTCCGTTGCTGTTTGGCTTTGGTTAGTGTTTTGGCATAACTATAGATAAACATAGGTGCTTTGACATAAAATTACCTTTATCGATCGCGTTTCTTCTCCCCAAATAAACCTTCCACCAGACAGCACCCACCAGAATAAAGACAAAACATAACACAGCAGCAATAATTCCTGCCACAGCACCTACAGATATGTTTTTCCCACGAGTGCTTGAACTAAGAGGTACAAAATCTAAAAGTAAGATACGACATCATTAGATATAAATGCAAATCATTTGGTTTGCTAGTTCCTACATACTCGAACATGCAGCAACTGTGCAGATCTGAGCTTGTTTGTATGGCGAAAGTAAGAAAGAGGGTGCATAGATAGTAAAAACAAAACGTAGCACCAGGATTTAGTACAGAAATAGCTGAAACAAGAGGACCATAGAATCCGGCTTCAGGGATCCTTTGTGTGCCTTTTCCAGCCCAGTAAAGCCGAATTTCCAAGGAATTACTAGTAACTGACACATTGAATGTTTTAATGACTGCCTGGCGAACTCCACCTGCTGCTTTCACAATATCGAAATCCTTCAACTTAAGCTTTCCCTGCAATGGCCATCAAGTTAAATAAAGAATTTCTTATGTCATATGAAGGAAAGAAAAAAAAGCCAACTTTCAGGATGGTATTACATACCTGAATGTAGACATCTAACACACGCCTCCCAAGACTGTCTTGTGATTTATCATTTGGGAGGAATTCTATCTCAGCGAAGTGGAGGTTCACAGTATAATTCCCATTGATCAAACAAAACCCATAATAAGTTAGAGATAGAGGAGATTTGCGTGCGGCCATGTATAATTCTGAATCCGCCATCGAGAGAGATGTTATAGGAATTCCAGCTATAAGACTGATCACTATCGTCATCATTGTCCATGAAATCACCAGTGGTACTTAAGGCCCAATTATTAGTTCTTTGGTGGTAAAAGTTCGAAGAGCCCTCTGCATTCTGATCGCCATCGTAGTTGCCATCATCACTTCCAGTCACAAGAAAACTTTCTCCACCACTATTGATGTTGAACGAATGACGATCTGGAAAAGTGTATAAAAATTGTTAATATACGTACATAACCAGAGGAGAAAACAATATCTTATGTTCTCAAATATTTCAAGAGATTTATACTTAATTACCCGGTTGACAAACGAGGCTCTTCAAGCATTTTGGTATGCCATTCCTTCATAATCTATGTACACAATGTTTGAGAGAGCATGTTCAAATTGCGAGATCACTTTTTGTTTATTCAAAATGCAAATTTCTCGAAAAGAATGAATGAAAACTTACGAGCTGTTTCTTATTGAAGAGCTTCCAAATAAATTTCTGTCCAATAAAAAAGATGAAAGTCTCCCACAATGTATATTCAATTAAATAATCAAGCAAAGTGCAAAAGGTACAAGTTGGGTGATAGAAATTTTTCTTACATGGTACGGTTCAGTTGACAACCCCATGAGTTCTCCAATGTGAGATTGTTGTATGAAAGATCACTATAATAAGGTATGTGTCAAAAAAGAAATATAAGTAAGGTTATAAAACGTTTCGTATTTGCTAATCCTTAGCACACGAAGCTTTTTTACAACATTGCACTAGTGAAAAAGTAAGCCAAAAACTTAGAAAGTTTTCCTATGTCACAGTAGTGCAGTAGTAAATTTAAACTGGTCAGCACCAAATTGTCATATAACAACTTTTTGTTGACCTATAACCGCCCGAAGAACAGGACTAGAGGAATTTCTAGCTGCAATAATGGGAAAAGATGCAACTAGTATTGTCATCAGAACAATATATATACCTGGTGTAGAGATACAATAGAATATGAACATATATACCAAGATGAACTCCAATGGTTAAGCATTAAGGAAATGGTACTTACATACTTCTTACTTCTCCAAGCATCCAACTCGGTAATGAAATGTATACAGACAATGAATTGTGTCCTCAATTTCCAGATTTGTTTAGGTCATAATATTTTTGGTCACATAGGATTTACATCCTCTCCCTCATCCTCTAGTTTCGAAAGATCTGTTAGAGGCTTAAACAATCCATGCCATCAATAGTATCTATTTTTCCAAAAATAAAACCGCTCCTCTATGAAGGCATGACAACTGTACTACTTTCACCCAAAATTTTACCGGTGGAGATGGTTTTTTGAGACTTCCTAAAGTTAAAGGAAAATCTGATTACAAATCAGCAAAGGATGTTATTGATAAACATCCGCTTAGGAAAGATCCCGAGAATCCGTTGTAGATGCTCAATGTAACATGAAAGGGCCACTCCAGTCATGGCAATTAGTTAGTTGGAAGCCCAATCTTGCCAAGAAAAAATATAGGAGTTGGTCCTGTAGGGTTGCCGAATTTTGTTAGTTGTTTTGGGCGGCTGCCTTCGGTCTTTTTGGTATTTGGCTGGCTTTTGTCATTTCATAATTCATATTGCTGTACTTATCTGCATTTTCCTTTGTTTTTCTTTTTTTTTTTCCTACTCAATAAAATGTTAACCTTTTTCGGTCAAAAAAAAGTAAAAAATTCCAACAATAGTTTACTATTCTTTCATTGTTAAAGGAAAAGGTAAGTGAACTCACAAGGATTTGAGCCTTTTCATACTGCTAAAGTAGGTGGGTAATGTTCCGTTAACATTGCAACTCCTTAGAATACTAAACAAAACCAGATATAAGAAATTATTGATCATAAGCTATGGAACCTCTAACATAAGACAGAAGAAAGAAGTGCATATAAATGGAATAATCAACATATCCAACTTACAGTGTATACATGCTTTTCAAGTTATGAAGTGGTGGAAAAGGACCATTTTTATTACCACGTAAGTCACTAATCTTCCTGCATTGAGACGTGGAGCAAGACATATAAAACAACCTCGATGATAGTGGTGCAGCTAGTCTAGATAAACTTAATATTCCGTTCTTGTTGAGTTGAAGGCTTAGTTTTTATTCTTTTTCTTGGATTTGACGATAACTTCCTTAGCGAAGCAATATAATAAGTAAAGCAGTATAATATATTCTCTAATAGAGTTATTCTCCTGAATTCTACTCAAGTGAAGTAAGCCCGAAAGTGAAGATTATATGGCAAAATGAATGCCATCCCACCTTTCTTTTCTTTTTCGTCTTTCTCTAACCTAGAAACTGTGCTTTTTTTTTTAATACTCAATCGCTATAGTAGCAAAACTCCTACTTTACCTCACAACTATATGGTTTTGAATGAGATAGAATGGTATCCCTAGCCCTTGCTCTTACCACCGCTCTTACCACCGCAAAACAATGCCTCTTTTCTGCAGATTTTTGGGGTTTCTTGAATATCAGCTCCACCATAGGTGTTGCCTATAGTTAGGGGCTTCCTGTGAATAAGTTTAACGGTCTTTTAATTTAAGCTACTGTACCTCTTGTTTTGATAAACTGATTTGAAATGCTTTAATTTTGGGGGTTGGATTGTGTAGAGTGCTTAATAGACAGAGCTTACCTGGCGTATTACCTCCAGAGCTTGTCAAGCTTCCTTACCTCCAAGTAATGTAAGCCTAGTTTTCTTTAAATATCACTATATTAGGCTTTCTAATTTCTCAACTGATATAATTATGACTTTTTAATTTAATTTTATTTTCGTTAGTAACCTTGACCGCAACTACCTCAACGGTTCAATCCCAAAAGTATGGGGTTCTATGAAGTTGGTGAACATGTAAGAATATATGTATCATTCTATTCTCCTATACAAATAACAAAATTTTCAAATCAGATGTTGCTGTTTTCCAACATTAATAGTAATAGAGAGTGAAACAAATCAAATGCAGCTCGCTCTTTGGAAATCGATTATCTGGCCCATTCACGGAAGAGATAGGAAATATCACTACTTTAAAAAATTTGTAAGTTCTCTTATTGATTGCTTCTTGTCCACTCAATATTTAGCTGTTGTTTGCCGATTAACATTAATGTTCACTTTACAGAGCTTTGGAAATCAATCAACTCTCTTGGCATCTTCCTCAAAAACTCGGAGACATCGTAGGCATAAACCGGATGTAAGTTTTTTAGTGCATATTCACTTTTTGAGATTTTACAACTCGGAGGAATTTGTGTTTTTTTATAATAAAATAAAACTGGTTGATTGCTCTTTGTAACTGTTGTAGAGTGCTTAGCTCGAATAATTTTACTGGGGAAGTGCCGCCAACTTTTTAGAAGTTAACCAACCTGACAGATTTGTAAGATTGATAAAGTGTGAGGTATCTTAATTTAATTCATTGAACAACTTTTGGATAGCATATGTATATAATGCATTTGGAATTGTGATGCAGCTGAATAAGTGACAATCAATTCACTGGAAAGATACCTAGCTTTATAAAGAATTGGACCAAACTTAAAAGACTGTGAGATTTTACACCTTTTGATCGAGTTCATGTTCACTACTTCTCTTCGTTCCTTATCGCTTCTAATTTTTTTAATATTTGTAGAGAGATTCAAGCAAGCGGTTTGGAAGGACCAATTCCATCTGACATCTCTGCCTTGGAGAATCTATCAATTTTGTAAGTTGATTAATCAAATTTTCATTTCTCGGAGATGTTGTTGGCCTGTTTTTTTCAGTACCGAGTAGTTCATGCATAAATCGGGGAAAATATGAAAACCTATAAAAGTATTAGAGAATATATATTATACTGCTTTACTTATTTTTATTAAGGAGAATATCTTCTGTCATAATTATTGTAATGAGAAGATTATCTCCGCCATAACTTTTGTATTCCCAAAAGGGATACTATTATTTTATATAATAAGAATCCTGGTGAATAGAAATCACTAAGGAAGTTATCATCAAATCCAAGATGGTATCAGCCCCCTACGATCCTATTTTCTCTAAACCATTAAAAATCAATGGCGAGGGAACAACTGAAGCTCACAGACATTGCTGAGGCATATAGTTCTATGCATCTACAGCAACCCGATGATGCTTTCTACATGGATACCGGTGCTACGTCGCACCTCACGGCTGATCCAGGTAATCTACACAACGTTTTCAATTCTAGCAATGTACGATCTATCTTAGTTGGCAATGGAAATAGTATTCCAGTTACTGCCAGTGGTACCAAGTTCACAACCCTTCCCTCTCGTACTCTTCAACTCAAAAATACCCTTGTTGTTCCCGATATTATCAAAAACTTAGTTTTCGTTCGTAAGTTCACCACTGATAATCGTGTGTCTGTTGAGTTTGATCCTTCTGGTTTTTCTGTGAAAGATCTGAGTTCGAGGAAAATTATCCTTCGATGTAATAGTTCCGGGGAGCTCTACCCGATCACCAACCCTGCTGTGCCACCACAAATATCATCCCAGTCTTCTCCCATTTCTCTTGCTGTATTTTCGCTAGATATTTGGCATAGACGCCTTGGTCATCCCTGCAAGGCTGTTTTAGATGTTTTTCGTACAAATAATTCTATTCGTTGTAATAAGAATCAACATTCTAAACTTTGTCATTCATGTCAAGTTAGTAAACATGTTAGATTACCATTTTATGAATCATATTACATTACTTTTGCACCATTTGATATCATTCACAGTGATTTGTGGACCTCTCCTTTACACATAGAGACCGGTTTCCGTTATTATCTTACATTACTGGATGATTTTACCAACTATCTTTGGGTTTATCCACTAAAGTTTAAATCCCAAGTTTATGAAAAGTTCTTGGAATTTCGTTCATTTGTTCAAACTCAATTTGAACGTCCAATTAAATGTTTTCAATGCGACATGGGCCGCGAATTTGACAATTCTTCCTTCCATACTTTTGCTCGTAACAATGGTCTTGTTTTTCGTTTCTCTTGCCCCCAAACTTCCTCCCAAAATGGCAAGGCTGAACGCATGATTCGCCGTGTCAACGACATCACTCGCACTCTTATGTCTCACGCCTCGTTCCCCCTAAATATTGGGTTTATTCTCTTCATATGGCTGTCTATCTCCATAATATTCTACTCACCAAAGTCCTTCATAATCAATCACCTGCGTCTATTCTTTATCAACGCCAACCAACGAATGATCATCTTCGTACATTCGGATGCCTTTGCTATCCAAATCTCTCCTCCACAACTCCCCACAAACTCGCCCCTCGTTCCACTAGGTGTATCTTTCTTGGTTTTCCTCCTAACCACCGTGGATACCGCTGCTTAGATCTCACCACACACAAAATAATCATGTCCTGTCATGTGACATTTGACGAGAGTGTTTTCCCATTTTCTACCCCTCCTCAAAACAACCCCCCTGATGACGATGATGTGTCTCCTTATTTTTTTAACTCCTCCCACAATAATCACCTCTCTTACCCATCCTTTAGTACTGCTCTTACTGTACACCAATCATCTCCTATTCATCCTACTCCACCTGACATCTACATCCCACCTCATCGTCGCAACACATTATCTACTCCTCCCATCCAAACGTCTTTCTTCCCTCCTGCCACTTCCGTCCCCACTAAGTCAGCAGGCCCCATCACCATTTCTTCTTCCCCCAATACGGCAGTTCCCACTCCCACTCCCCAATGTCAGTTTCCACTCCCACCTCCATACCCCACTGAGTCAGCAGCCCCCCTCACCTCTTTTTCTTCTTCTTTTCCCACTGCGTCAGATCCCACTCTAACCATTTCTGCACCATCCAATCATTGTGTACAGTCTACTGACGTTAACCCCTCATCCCCACCAACCACTTATTCCCCTACAACAACCATTGTCCCTACACCTTCTTGCATACCTCCAATCACTAATGTTCCTCCAGATCCTTCTCGCCCCACCACTCGCGCCTCCCGTGGCATCTTCCGCCATGTCCATCGCCTTAATCTTCATGTCCAAACCCTTCGTCATATCTATCCTCTCCCTCGTTCTCACTTGTATGCTCTTAGAGACATAAACTGGAATGCTGCCATGAAAGATGAGTACAATGCTATGTTGAAAACTAATACTTGGGAACTGGTACCACGACCACGTGACGCTCATGTTATTCGTTCCATGTGGATCTTTCGTCACAAATATCATGTTGATGGCTCCTTGCAGCGATACAAGACTCGTCTAGTTGCTAATGGTAAATCTCAGCAGGTTGGGGTTGACTGTTTTGAAACGTTTAGTCCGGTTGTCAAACCAGCTACTATTTGTACCATTCTTACTATTGCTACTTCGCGTTCTTGGCCCATACATCAGCTAGATGTCAAGAATGTGTTTCTTCATGGTGACTTGACCGAGACAGTATATATGCATCAGCCTCCGGGGTTTGTTGATCCTGATCACCCTGATTACGTATGTCGACTACGTAGGTCTCTCTATGGTCTTAAGCAGGCTCCACGGGCGTGGTTTCAGAGGTTTTCCAAGTTTATCACTAATTGTGGTTTTCGTGCTAGTGTGTGTGATCCCTCCCTCTTCGTTTATCAATCAGGTTCCGAGACGGCACCTATTATTATATGTTGATGATATTATTTTAACTGCCTCTACTGATGCTCTCCTATGCCGCTTCATTGATTTGATGAAAAGGGAATTTGCTATGTCTGACCTTGGCCCGTTACATCATTTTTTGGGTATTACTGTTACTCGTTCATCCTCAGGGCTATTTTTGACTCAGTCGTTATATGCTCAGGACATCATTGCACGTGCGTCCATGACAAAATGCAATCCAGTGGCTACTCCGGTCGACACCAATGCCAAGCTCAGTGCTATCTCTGGCCCTGCTCTCACGGACCCCACTTTGTATAGAAGCCTAGCCGCTGCTTTGCAGTACCTCACTTTCACACGGCCAGATATATCATATGCAGTCCAGCAGGTATGTTTATTCATGCATGATCCTCAAGAGCCTCACATGCAGGCCCTTAAGAGGATTATTCGCTATCTTCAGGGCACAATTGATCACGGATTATTTCTCTCGGTCTCCGCTATCTCTGGCTTAACAGCATACTCTGATGTTGATTGGGCGGGTTGTCTTGATTCACGTCGTTCGACTTCTGGCTTTTGTGTATTTCTTGGAGACAACCTCATCTCCTGGTCATCAAAACGTCAAGCAACAGTTTCTCGATCCAGTACTGAAGCAGAATACCGGGGGTAGCAAACGCTGTTGCTGAAGCAACATGGATTCACAACCTTCTTCTAGAGCTCTATCTACCTTTACGACGTGCTACTATCGTGTATTGTGATAATGTAAGTGCGATATATATGTCTGGAGATCCTGTTCAACATCAGCGCACTAAACATGTGGAGATTGACATACACTTTGTTCGTGAACGCGTTCGTATTGGTGATATTCATGTCTTGCACGTCCCGTCTGAAAACCAGTATGCTGACATCTTCACCAAGGGCCTTCCACGACAGCTATTTGTTCGTTTTCGTTCTAGTCTCAGCATTTGCTCCTCTCCCGCTCAGACTAGGGGGGTGTATTAGAGAATATATTATACTGCTTTACTTATTTTTATTAAGTAGAATATCTTCTGTCATAATTATTGTAATGAGGAGATTATCTCCGCCATAACTTTTCTATTCACCAGGATTCTTATTACAATAATTATGGCGGAGATAATCTCCTCATTACAATAATTATGACAGAAGATATTCTTCTTAATAAAAATAAGTAAAGCAGTATAATATATTCTCTAATAAACTCCTCCAATAATAGCTTCTTTTTGGTCGAACTACTTCAATATGGAGGAGTTACTACTCCCCGTAGTCCTTGTTCTAAAATGCGTTGGAAAAACAATTTTAAGGATAATTATAGGCCCACAACGGTTTATCAATAGTTTGTAAATTGGGGTTTTAGAAAGTTAATATAACCAACCCCAACAACACATCATGGTGTAGGTGCGGTGTACAATTGTGCCACAAAAACTAAGTCACGTGCTGTTCTTTTTAGTGATCAAACTTACATTCCTGTAACATGGCAGACGGTGTTGCCAGAGAAAGTGCAAGTACAGTTAATACCCTCAGTACCATTACATGGATCCAACTTTGCAAAGTCCCAGCCTTGCTTTCCTAATGTCTTTGCTATTTCTGTTAGAGCCTCGACTGTAGATGTAGAGATTAATTAATTAGCAGCCGTGCATAATACTATTACTATTGATAAATAATGTTCTTAATTAGGACGCGTGACTGAAAGTATCAATTTGTAGAGCAAAATAAGTCATATGTGTACCTTCGACGTCTGGTAGCCGCTGAGAAAGAGCAAGATCAAAGAAAACGCATCCAATCATCAACAACACCCCAAAAACATAAAGACTAAGCATATGACGATGATGAACTGATGACGATCCTCCAATAGCATCCATCATGAGTTCGCAAGCTTATGGTAGAAAGAAGGAGATCAAATAGCTGAAGTAGAAGTAACTCATGCATAATGTTAGAGCAACTACAGTGGTGCGAGTATAACCAAAGACCAAAGAGGGAAAAAAAGATCAAATTTTGGGTTTAGTATGGTGTGTGACGCTACGGTGGAAAGACTAAATTTGGTCAGACGTACATTATACGTTCGCCTGGTGTGGGGCGTAGACTATACCAACGCCTGATTGGGACATGCACTAAAAAAAAAAATGAAAGAAGTGGGGCGGAGGTATAATGCCCGCCCCACTAAAATGATTTTGACAACAAAGAATGGGGCGGGGGTATAATGCCCGCCCCATACAAAATAATTAAAAAAAAAAATGGGGCGTAGACTTTACGTACGCCCCATGTGAAGCGTAAACTATACCAACGCCTGGTGTGGGGCGTAGACTATACCAACGCTTGATGTGGGACGTGCACTATATGTCCGCCTGGTGGTGGGGCGTGAAGTATATCAACGCTCGACTATATCTGGGTTTAGTCTTGGTCCCAGACCAAATATACTCTGGGTTTTAGTCGTTGATCAAAATTTGATCGATAGTACGTTCCACTACGTCTGTTCAAAAGATCAAATATTTGGGTTTACTCTCCCACTGTGGACGCTCTTAGGTGTGTACATGTATATATACTATAGCAGCTATGATTACAAATTGAAAATGTCAAGTCTTTGGCTGCTCTCACCAAGTGATGGAACACTGATTGTATATGTACCTGTTTTTTTTTTCAGATAATAAAGGCGGCCCTATTTCACAATCAAATCACAGACAAAGAAAGGAAGTATCATTTTGGACGCACCCATTTAACCGGGGTGCACCAATTTTCCGATACTCATTTGTTGGGTACATATTTATTATCATCAAAAAAAAAGAATCATTTTCTTTCAAGCATAATTTCCTATAACATTTAATAATAAAAAATAAAGCAAAAAATAGAGAACAAACAAATGAGGGAAGTACGAATGTGCACCCTAGTTAAAACGGAGCGCAGAAGTGGCACCCACAAAAATGTACTCTGTTGACTTGATAATAATTCAACTACGTATAGTACACTCTAGACAAGGGGACAGGGCCAAAAGTTCCACGGACCTATAAGGATAAGACACCGAAGGTCTTTTTTTTAAATGATACAGGGGCCATGGAAGCTAGAATTTAAGATAATGAAGACATTTTTACAAGGCTAGCTGTTACAGGGGTAAAATATTGAACTGAAACTGCAACAGCGCTAGAGCTTGTGAACATCAATTTGTACCTGAAGTATAATGGTCCTTTTGCTTCCTCTTGAGTTCTCTGGTCTAAAGCTGAGCTCAAATAATCATCACATTTGCCAATTTAGGTCTTGATTCGCCCTAGCTTGGCCATGGACAGGTTCATTGTGATTGGGACCCCTTATCTCTGTATCGACAAATATCTTTGTACGACAAGTCTGGGACTTGTGCAAATATCGGTTTTCCTGTAAATACCTGCCTATATCAAATTTTAATTGACAAACCTGGTGCGAAGGCAGAGTATTGAATAAACTTAATTCAGCCGCATCTGTTTGCAGCAAATCTTTATCCAAAAAAAAAAAGTTATGTACTCGAAATACGACTCAGGAGAACCTTTCCTTCCTCAGCAAACCATATCTACTCTATGACATTCCTTCTATGAAAGCTCCTAGTGCTCTCAATGAAATAGACTAATATTTTGTGTTCTTTGTACGCAAACTCTTGCCCTATCTTTCTCTTCTTCAGATTTTGTGGAGAAGCGATATGGGCTTGTCCTATCTTTCTCTTCTTCAGATTTCTTGGAGAAACAATAGAATATTCCCATTCGAAAGCTTCCATGTCAGCATCGCTTACAGGTTGTTTGCACCCATAGCAAAAAGTCGATGCTTCCTTAAGCTAATTCATGCAACGGAGACTTTCTTGTCCAATACAAAATACTCCCCCTCCCACAGGCTCTGTGCTTCTGGAACTTCCTCTAGATACTTGAATATCCCACCTTTCATATGAGAAACCTGCCAGCCAAATGAAAAAACACTACGTCCACTCAATTTCAGGTGAATACTAGCTACCATTGCTAATTCGAGTGAGAAACTTTGTTTAGAAAATAATAGGTGGCTGAAGGTTTTCATATAACTTGTAAAAGTTTAATGGTATTATCCTACTGAAATGGAAGAGCTCAGATGGACAACCACCTCTTCAATGCCCTTGCTCATGAGAAAACTTGAAGCTTATTCGCAACGACTCCCGCCAGTGCAGTACATTACAACCGTGGTGGAATTAAGGAAGCCCGCCATACATGGATCTAAAGCTCCTATAAAACTTCCCAATCCTAGAATTTCGGACATCAATACTATCTGCAGGAGTTGAATGACAGCAAATTTGAATCACACATACATGGTTATCAGGGAAAATGCTCAACAAATGGATTAACTGACCATATTTTATAAGCAATTACTCACAGTGTCTGGGTCACTAATCAATTCATTCCATATCTCTGGGTCCATGTACTTTCCAACTCTTTCGATGGGCGACACTGATGGCGTTCCAGGAGAGATTATCTGGCGCCGAACAGATATGGCAAATGATAAGATGTCAACAAAATAGAACTATCTGAAAAGAAGAAGGGTTAAGTGGGTAGTATGTCAGTGGGGTGGGGGTGGGGGGGGGGGGGGGGGGGGGGGTTGGAGCTGCTGGTATGTCCATGATGGATGGCTTCTTTTTCAGGACTCACTGGAGATTCGACCTGTCTTTGTTCTTGCAACTGGACATCAGCTTGTATGAAACCAAGAACTGTTTCCAACTATTCTCTTATTCCGCAAATGCTCCCATGGATTCCTTCAGGTGCAAGAATAGTACCACCTGAAATGCTCCCATGGATTCCTTCAGGTGCAAGAATAGTACCACCTGAAACACGCTGAACAAGATCAGCTTGGTGAGGGACAAATGACAAGATATAAGCACACGAAATGTTAAATAGATGAAGTCCAAAGATTCGGCTTCAGTTTAGATAAAGCAATTTGATATTCAGCAAGTCGGTATAAAATCATGATATGAAACTCAGACAGAAACATGAAAATGTTGCATCGACTTTTTCATTTTTTCAGTCATCAAGCATATTAGCCAGATCAGATTACATATCATCTGAAAGTGCCAGATAAAGTCGATATGAAAACTCTAACAAGGAACTCTTAAAGAGGTAATTTCTTTGACTTGGTCACCTAACACAAAAATGTCAATTTTGTTATCTGTGTCCAATGAACAACACAAAGCGCCAAATAGAAAAACACATACCAAAATAATTGCTCAAGTAAAACAGAAATATGAGACATCCTGAGATTCAATTTTATGAAGAAAAGCTTACAATGTAAAAAAGGACTTGGGAGTTTTGGAGTCAGTTAACAACCATTTAAACCAGGCAAAAACACGAGAGCCCAAAAAATAAGATCATGGCTGCCAGAAGCTACAGCAGGCACTTCGTTCAGATTCAGTATCGCCAATCTTAGCTCCATTACAAGTTCTACAAACAACCACATCTCCTGGGTAATCTAGATTCCCCCTGCAGCACCATCAAAGCACAATAACAACTGATTTTCACAAGAGGAGATACCAAGTTAAACATGCCTAAGGATCTTAACTGGTCTGAAACCTATGCTGAGAGATTAAAAACTAATGAATCACTTCAATGGAAGAAATTCTAGCTATAATAATCTTATTATGACAAGGTATATGTCAAAAGATCGAGCAGCATCCCTTGTTATCCATAATAGATTTATTAGGAAAAGCAAGTAATAACATAATAAAACATTGTCACAACTTTAAGTAGCCTTCACTCCTACCATGCCATTGATAAGCCAAACTGTTGGGAATATATGTTTTAAAAACATTATTTGTTTCCAATAAATTAGTGTGTCATTAAAATGGATTTAATATGAAATTATTCTTCATCATAAAGAATAAATTTGTTTTAAGTTAATGTCAAAAAAATCGTTTTTGATTGAATGAGTTAATGATGTTAATTAACATCTTAATAATGTTTTCCATAAAAGAAAGTTTATTTTTGCATTAATTTGATCGTTATGTATTTGTAGTTTTAATGGTGATAACTCCACCATAATAACATTTTTCAATAACATTTAAATATTTTGAAACTCTCGAATATAAATCAATTTTTTTGGTTGGAAAAACAAAATTAGAAGAAGAAGAGTTTTAGGATCCTTTTTTCTTATAGAAAGTTTTCATTTATGTTTCTTGAGTTTTACAGAAAAATGAATTTTTATTAGAAAGAAAAATAAGTGTGTGAACATCTCTTATTTTTCTAAATGATTTTATGAGCAAGAATGAAGTGTAGAAGTTTCACATCCTATCACCGTACAAGAGTGATTGTGTAAGAGATAGACCTCTACTGTTTTATCCTGGGGACGACGCGCCATTGAAGAACTGCTTGCACAATCTTGGGCAGAGCCGCAAAACGTCTTAAAGAAAGCGACCTAGTCCGCGACTCATCCATAATGTTATTTGTTTCGTGTTTGATTTTATTTGTTGTGCAGGCATAATTCGGCAATTGTTCCAACAATTTTAAGACGTTTATTTTGCAATGGAAATCAAAAGAAAAACGATTGCTAAAAGGCGATAAGTATCATTGTTTTGTTTAGTTTTATAGAATTATAACCGGTGTAATTTTAATTTAGCGATTGAACAGGATGCTTGAGATTTTAGGTAACCCGGTACCTAAAGTTAATTTTATATCTAATTTTGATGGACTAGGATTATATTATGGATGATATTTTTCATCATGAAAACCCAACATAGAAAAATGTTATTGATGATAAACAAATATTTTTGAACATGTTTTTGAGTTTTATTTTTATCTCCTACATGAAAATGAATTGGGTCTAGAAATATTTACTAGATATACTAGGCATCATGAGGATAATCCACGCCGAAATTCAGAATTTTTGAAGCACTAAAAGTATTTTAGAATACTAACAACGTATCTGAAAAATTCTGTCGGGCAGAAATTTAATAGCTAAATGAATTCGTTTTTGCTAATCTTTGTGTAGATATTTTGAAATAGTGTAACATGAAGCTCATAGATCAGGAATTAATCTTCAAAATCCAATTTGAAGTTTTCCATTTGAATTTTTAAATTGAGAGATGTGGTAATTTCAAAATCGTTGTGTATGTCTATCTAAAACAGGAGAAATGTAATAAATAACATTAAAAATATGTTTGGATTTTTATTTCTTTATGCTCTTATTTTGGTAATGAAAAAGAAGATTATTGTTAGAAATCAAACTAATGCACCATATGTGTTTGATAGTATGCATAGTAGAAAGTTATAAGTATATGTATGATGTTATGACTATATAACTTTGAATCTTTGTTTGAAATTTAAGAGAAACTTGGCGTGATATGTTTCATTTGATTTTTAAGTAATTATGTGAGTGCATACCTTACTTATTTTTTAGTTTCAAATGCTCACATGTACATGATTGTGACAGGTAAAAGTTCACTTATTTGAGCAAGTTTTTATTTTCCAATGAAATAAAAATTGCGGGAGATTAATCGATGTGAGGAGCAATGAGGTTGCTGATTTCTTTGTTGGTGCGGAAAGAATGGAAAATGGTTTATAACCAATTGAGCTTTAAGAGCAATTGAGGTATGTTTGATGAACTATTTGTAGTGATCAAATAATGGCATTCTAAATTGAATAAATTGATTGTTCAATCTTAGAATAAATTTTAGGGAAACAAGATATTGAGAATTATTGTGTATGACAATAAACATGTGACTCATATAAGTTTGGAACTTATGAGATGGAATTCTATACGAACCCAAAACCGAAATATTTTGAAACCTAGTCAAAACCAATGTGAATATCAACTCTCACCAAGAAATGAACATAATATTGATTATGAATTTATTTGCTATTGTTGCACGGTATTGCAAGAATATCAAATGTTATTAACAACGCTTTTCAAGCTAAGTTAATGTGAATTGTGGATACGGTGAGAGGTTGGTATATATTGGTGTTTTACACCATGTTTGTTTTGATAGGTTATGGTTCAAAATTTGAACCAAATTGTTTGAAAGAAAGTGGTGTTGAGATATACTCACATCACTAGGATTTTCGGTATTGGTACGGTTTCAAAGTTTACTTCGGGTAGAATAATTTTATTAAAATGTTCATACTTCTGAAATGAGAAACAATCTTGTTTCCTCCTAGATTGAGATTATAAATTTGTTGAATTTGATCATTGCAATACTACAAATGATATGTTGTAGATAAAATGTTTGAGCATAATAGTGCAATTTTAGCATAACATAAATTGAATTTTTAATATCTGAAATATGATATTTTGTCATGCTTTTTAAGAAATCAATGAGTTAGTGATGAATATGGGCATGTTATATTTTCTTATAAACTTGGTGAATTTTTTTGAGTAACATGTATGCAATCTTACCTAACTCATGAAAGCATGTACACTTTGAAATCTTACGCAACTTGCAATGATGTTTGGTGAAATAAAATATTTCAGAATTTTATAAAGATGCTTCGAGTAACTTGTCTTGATATCAAATGTGATCTTTTGAGTAGTGAATTAGGCAATTTTTTTTCACAAAAATTGTTGGAATTTTTATTCTCTATATTGTGCAAAACATTTTGGGTTTAAATCATTGGTTCATTAGTTTTTCACAATTTTTGGAGTCTTTTGATATTGTCTTGAAATTCTTGTTTGAGTCAAAAAATAGTGGGGGTTCCGTATCCTATGTTTTTACATATTTGATTTGAGTTAGAGGAACTAGAAAAATGAAGGTGACAAGTAATTCACTAAGAATGAACCTAGAAAAGCATATATGGTGAATTTTAGTCATGAATATTTTGTTGCTTATAGTTTGAAAGATAACTTCTCATAGAAAGTAACTTTGTTCTTTAAAAATTTAATCTTTGGAAAAATAAATTCGTGAACCTATTATCTTTAAACAAGCAAACAGAAAATTGTTGACACTTGCATTAATGTCTCTAAATTAACTTACATGCTTGTTTTGTTGATGTTGTTTCTACGATATATGATTTGTTATAGTCATACGTAGAAATATATACTTTTGTGTAAGTCAAAGATGAGAATATATGTAAACCAAGCATGGAAAACTATGTAGCTTCTACCATAAAAAAAAAGCATATAAGTTATATAATTTAACATTTATATTCTGAAAACAACTTAAAAACAACTTAAAAGAAATAAGTTGTTTACTTGATTCATTTGGATGATTTCAGAATTGATGAAAGTGAAATGCACAATAATCTTTGTTTTGTATGCATATATGATTTGTTGAATTTTTATTCTACCTTATAGGATGAAAATGAAATCGAGAACATGCTTAGTTTACTATTTGACATGAAAGACTTGAATGAAGATGGTGTATGTTGTTAAAATAAAAATTTTCTTTGGATCTATTTCATTTCAATGAAAATAGAATTTTAAAAGAGATAGAAATATATATAGTCTGACTGTAAACTAGTTTTCACTCATTTGGTTTAGTGCTAGTGCTTTTGAAAGTTTAGAAGAAGAAGAGTTTTAGGATCCTTTTTTCTTATAGAAAGTTTTCATTTATGTTTCTTGAGTTTTACAGAAAAATGAATTTTCTAAATGAGTTTCTGAGCAAGAATGAAGTGTAGAAGTTTCACATCCTCTCACCGTGCAAGAGTGATTGTGTAAGAGATATATCTCGGCTGTTTTATCCTGGGGACGACGCGTCATTGAAGAACTGCTTGCACAATCTTGGACAAAGCCGCGAAACGTCTTAAAGAAAACGACCTAGTCCGCGACTCAGCCATTATGTTATTTGTTTCGTGTTTGATTTTATTTGTTGTGCAGGCATAATTTGGTAATTGTTCCAACACAAACTCATCAAACAGACCCAAATTCACAATCACAGAGAAAGGCTTGGTGTATATTTAACCAACTCCAGTACTCCTACCTAAATTCTTTGGCTATGAAGTTTTCTCACATACTCTAACAATGTACTTAAACTCACATGACCTGCTACTAATTGCTAAAAGATATTAGACTGATGCCATATGCGCTGTAGTACCCTACATAATTTTGTTTTGCCTATTTTGCATGTCTCGGGTAGGATTTAACCCGACTTATATGCTATAATAAATATACATCTATAAGCATTGCGGCTTAATTGCACTCAAAAAGGTTCAGAAGACTCAGAATACAACTAATAACACTCTACTCTAGTAGTTTTGTCTATTTCAAAGACCGAAGGTTCAAATGACGTCCTTGAATCTAAGATTTCTATGATTACCAATTTGATTAGGAAGGGTTCTGAGGAGACAATTTCAGCTTAAATTAAGACTCAAAAGAGAGTCTAATCTAATAATTGTTGGATGAATTAGTCTATAAAATGTTCATCTTAACTTATGAAACACTCAATAGTTGAACCCTAAAATGTGAATAATACAAACTGGACTGATTTAAGTTCGAAACGAGTGTTACAAGAAAACTGAAGTTGAAAATGAGCACCAAACACACGACGTCTTTTCAAATTGTTCTCTTCATTTTTCATCAATATGTGGTGATCTGTTGAGAATTCCTTAGTTTTTACGATTATCTGTTTTTCAAAAGGAGCAGATCTATCCGATTCTATAAATCCTTGACCCGTATGACTTTTGGAATTGGGTTAAAAGGTTTATAGAATCGGATGGATCTGCTCCTGTTTTAAAAGAGAGAGTTCTATACCAGAAAGCTGTTTTAGTTTTGGGGGCTTTTCATTTTCCAATTGCCCCTTTTGTATATTTTTATACAGTATTTTTTTCATAATGGCTACAGTAGATAGCTTGAAATTATTGGCTCACAACACGTTGAAAAGAATAGACATCTCACTATGAACAGTAACTAAAAGGAAGAAGACTATTATTGGGGCGTCACATTTCAATAGAGGGCTTCACATGGATTCCTAATGATTAAAAAATTAGTCATGGGATGTCTTGATGCAATACAAAAATGTCTAATGGCGGGTGTGTTTGCAGAATTCACTGCTTCCAGGGATTTATAATCTCATGGGATTATAAATTCTGGAATTCATGTAAATTCGTTGTGTGTTTTTTTTAACTCAATAAAAATTCCTAGGATTTATAGAGTTTTCTTGTATTAAAGTGTTTATACCGTTTTTCATTACCCTCAAATCTTAAAGCTGCATATATATGGGACGTAGAGTTGAAAAAAAGTGGGTCCATAAATTCCTTGATAAGTTTCCCAGCAAATCTTAGGGGGAGGGGTCGGACTCCATATGGAGGATTTGCTGGAAAACTAAATCCCGTAGAAAACGTGATTCCAAGGATTCGGGCAACCAAACATACAGAGGGAAACGTAATTCTACCAAATCCCCCGAACCCATAAATTCCACCTTTAAAATTCTACGTCCAAACCCACCATAAGTTATCCTCCATCTAAAATTGGCTATGAGGTGTCTTGAAAAAAATAGAGGGAAGGATTTACAGTTGATGAAGGAGAAGAAGTTTGGAAGAAAAAAAAGAATGATAGATTTTTGAATTACAATTAGGATTTGATTTTAGTTTTTAGGTTTTTATTTTGATAACTTAGCCATTTTTGTATTGCATCAAGACACCCCATAACCAATTTTTTAATCATTAGGAATCCGTGTGAAGCCCTCTATTAAAACCTAATTTGATGTCCAAATATTGTACTATGGTGGTGCAATTGGAACAATATCAAATAATACTATGAAGACAGAGTTATATGCCAAGTTGTATGCATACCCGTTATTCTCGTCTCGTCTTTCTCTATTTTTTTCCCTCTTGTTGTTGCTCTTTCCCTTGTCCCCCTCTCCATATCTATGTAAGCAACAACACAAAAAGGAGAAAACTATCAACTATAGAAAAGAAGAAGAAGCATGAAATGAGTTCCTTTTTGTTGGGATGCTAAGAGACATATAACTGAGTTTCTGCTACAGCAACCCACTCACTGAGTCCATTTTCTTTTATGGGTATATAACAGAATGAAGCTTATTATTATTAGGCGTTACATTTTATTAGAAGAACATCATCTAATAGGACAAAAACGAGTTATCCATAAATAATTTCAAAAACCCCTTATCTAAAATAATTTTAAAATGACTAAACAACTCTTATTTAGTTAATATTAATTTTATTTAATTAGTTAATGATTAGATTAATGAATCATTATCATATGACAGAGAAATCGAATTTTAGCTACACCATGATGAAGATCGTGCTTTACCCATTCAAACCTCGTATTTTTTAACTCTTAACACCGGTTTACGGTTAGGTTTTTCTTTTATAGCCAACTGTTATGTTAATTTATGGTTAGGTAACAATGAACTTCTCGACGTAACAAGATTAATATATAACCCAATCAAATACCAGTTACTGTCGGGTTTTGATTTTTCGTATCCAACCGTAAATCACAACTAATATTTGGAAAATAAACGGCGAGGTTACATCAAGCCCCAACCCAACCTTAACTCATTATTGGAAGGAGTTGCTCTTCCTCTGTTTTGATTGGGGGTCTTCTTTGAGATTTACTGAGGTGATTCTTCCTCTGTTTTGATTGGGGGTCTTCTTTGAGATTTACTGAGGTGATCATGTCCCTATATGAGTTTTATATGAGTGCGCAGTAGTTAGATAAACCGTTTCCACATTGTTGTTCCAAAATTTACCCTTGTTTTTGCCATGTGATTGCTTTCTTTGATTTGCTCATGTTGCGTGAGACAAGAGCCACTACTGTTAATTAACACATCATGGCTTAGATGTGTGCCGCCACTTCATACCACAAGTGTCATTATATCTAGCACACCAGCAAATTGCACGCTTCTTTCAATAGATGATCTTCATCCCATTTTATCTCTGTTGTCTCACACACAGATAGTTAATATATATCTAGAATTTGCATGATGTCTTGACCAGTGGTCAGCCACCAAAGTATATATGTAACAACACATACATTTTAAGACGGACAATCCAAACATTTTAAGTTGATTAGTTAGTATAGATGTGGAAAATCCTACTTCTATATCCAAGAAACATACTTACAAGCAATGAAGTAAAAAAGTAAGACATGCACAAGACCACAAGATATACATGGTTCGGTATGATTACCTACGTCCACGGGGTGAAGAGATGATCTTATTACTCGATTTTAAGGTTACAAGGGATATGAATCACACGCAAGCTCTCTTTTCTCACTACAAGCTCTTGGTATTCTCTCTTCCCTTACTTATTACTTGGTCCTCTAGCTCTCTATTTATAGCCACAGGTGATGATACATCCAGTTTACAGTGTAAGTCGCAGTATATCTTCCTTGATGTCCTTCTCGGGTAACTGGTGATGTCTTTTCCGAGATATAGGGCCAAGTCTAGTGATGTCTTCTCCCGACATCCATTCATACGGGGTCGACTACTTAGTGAGTGTGGACGATGTCGCCCTTGATGTTCCTGGCCGAGTCTTACTTTGACCAGATTCTCCTTATCTTCTCAACTACTTAGTCAGTGCATTTATTGCTCTTGTACTCGATGGCTACCTCTTCCGTCACCTCCAACCCTTACACGTATTGTCTTCATGGGTTCCCTTGGTGTCTCTTTTCTCGCGCCAAGGTCAGGTGGAATGGTTTGGTGCTTCTCACTTCATCTATTGTCGATGCCTCCCTACCTAGGATTTCTCCACCTGGACCTGTGGATTATTTACACCTACATTTATGCCCCTTCTTTCACTCGTGTGATCGACACGAGGGGAAGAAATTGCTTCTACGTCCGCTGCCATGCCGTGTTTCACGCCATGTTGTTCCCCACTACACTCGTCTTTATGACCTGTTTACCTTCTTCGCCGGTTACAATTGTTGGGACTATAAATTCGACTCATAATCCCTTGGTATTTACTTTCACCTTTTCCAGAAATTGCACTTTAGTTTCTTCTTTCAACTTCTGCCCTGATATCCCTTCGTCTTCTAATCTTTTGAGAGCCTCAACCATCCTTTGATCCTTTCATTGATTTCCCCTTGTTGTTGTTGCGATTTTGCCGCTTGTTATCTTGTTTAGTTTGAATCTTCTTCTCCACAGTTCTTCCATGACTTCTTCAACTCCCTCCATGACAGAGAAGAGGTGCGTCAGTTATACCTTTTCTGATGATGATGGCGTTTTCGTTGATTCTTTATTTATTGTTGACATCCCTTCGCACCATGATTATCGCGCCCTTAACTCTATCCTTTCTGACGGTTCTCCTTCGTTTTCATGTAGGAATCATAAGAGCGTTTCCAAGGATTTGACTGATGAACAGTTCATCAAGCAGTTAAAAGATGATTTCGATCTCCACGGTTATGACTTCAAACTCTTATCGGGCCAAAAAGGTGTTTTGAAAAAAAGTGATGTCATGAACTTTCCTCATTCCGCCGAGGCGACCGTCATTGCCAAGGGTCAGTTCGAGCTCGGGCTGCGCTTCCCGCTGTACGATCCTAGCCGTCCCTTCATATACGAAGCTCTTTCAAATATTCGTCCTTCTGGAGATCAACGGAATGGTAACAACTTTCGTCTCCTGAATGAGTGGGAGAGGCGAGGGAGAGGCTAATTCTCTCCCACTGCTTGGTCGACCTATAAACCTTCTGAGGAGGGCGACTACACTCCTGCCAGTTTTGTTGCCAATTATCGAAGTGGAACTTTCACTAATGGTGATCTCGCTAGTTTTGCTTCTAGTCATCATCGTCATAAAACTCTTCCCGAGGGTGTTAAGAAGTTGTTGTTGGATGAGGATCCAGAGAGAGGAACTTCTAATAAACATGCCCGCCACACTAGTGATGTTGCTTGGGATCGGGTCCCTCTTGATATTTATGGTCCTCTTATGAGTGGCCGATTTCCTCCTCCAGCCGAGCCTTATCCCTTTTGGTTGGTTAACGTTGATCGGGTAAGTTGCTTTGCATGTTTGACTTTTTCGGCCTGGGTATCTTGATGAGTCATGTGTTTGACCTATTCCTGTTTTGCAGCCTCAGTCTCAAAGTAGCCAATTTAAGGCTTCGGTTTCTAAGAAGAGGGATAAGGGTCCTAGCACAGAGTCGAGGGAGAGGCAGGGAAGGTAACAAATATATTGTTCTTCCTACAGTACATGTACTTGCACCTATTTGTTGCCTTGAATGGATCTAACGAAGACTCATGTGCAGAAATCGAAAGCTCATAAGGGAAATGAGGAGAGTGTTTCGACGACTGATGGTGAGGATTCCGATAATCGGTTTCCCTTGTCTCATTTTATGAGGAAGTCGCCTCAGAAAGCTTCTGATGTTTCTTCTGCCGTTGTAGGTGATAAGCCTAGTGGAAAAGGTAAAGAACCGAGGGACGGTGAGTCTTCCCCAGGGAAGGTTATGCCCCAGCAGCCTGTTGATAAAGGCGTCACCCTCGCCGATGGTGTTGTACTTCTGTTGTATGATGGTGATGATGATGATGACTATCTTTTTGATGAGGAGGACGGGGATGGCGAGGAAGAGGAGCCGAAGCAGATAGACAAGTCTGTTGGTGGTGGAGATAACGTTGTTTTTGAGGGTGGAGAAAATGTTATTCTTGGGGGCGAGTTGTTGGAAACCATGCCTCATATCACTCCTTCCCCGATCTCGGGTGGGACTACCTTTTTCATCGTTTCGGTTCCAATGTGAAATTCTCTGGGGGCTCTCATCTCTCCCGATTTTAGTTCCTTGTCCGATAAAGAAATAATCTGTGATGTGTCGTTGTATTCTGCCGGTCTGAAAGACACCTTTGATCAAATGGTGAGTGAACGTTCTCGTGTTGTGAGTACACTTTCTTAATCATATTGTCGCGATGTGGTCAGTTCCTCATGATATGAAGTGTGGTGTTCTCAGGCTATCAATAAGCAGTTGTTAGATGTTGTCATAAGGCGGAGGGAACTATCAGACATGGAGAACCTTCATCTTGAATTGCATCGAGAGCAGGAACGAGCCCGGGGCCTAGAGAAGCAGCTGGTTATCCAAAATCACAATTTCTATGATTGATTCCAAAGTGCCAATATCCTGAATTTAGTATTATCTTGTTAGACGAGATATCTAGTATAGATGCCGACGCAGCTTCTGAGTATCGTTTGTTGAAGAAAAAATTGGACATTGAACTGAGCCATGTTGATAATCTCCACCAAATAATTGTGAATAAGGACAATAAGATAGATCGCCAAGAGGCCGAGCTTGAGAAACTTTGATATCATAGATTCGAGTATGTTCCTGAAGAGATGGACAATTTTCGGGTGAATTTGTCTCGGGCCCAAGGGATTGCTACCGAGAAAACGTTATTGGATGACAACTTGGAAAATAAGTGTGGTAGGCTGAGACTTCAGGTTAGGGACTTGCATGTCGATCGTAAACGGATATTGAAAGAGAGAGATACTGCGGAAAGTTCTAACCATGAATTAAGGGAGAAATTTCGACTGTTTGATCAGGTATCTGATGTAGTTTTGAAAGTGGTTTTAAAAATGGTTCGATTCTCAAACTTGCGAAGGGTGAAATATAGACTTAAATTTTAAAACTTAAATAGAAATCACTGTAAAAGTTTAGCAAACACTGATCAAGATGATATCAATATTAAAAGACAACTGAGGCTAAGATTCCACTATTTACCAAGTTCAAAGTGATTTAATCCGATCTTTATATTCATACAATTTCTCATTCAAATTGATTCTTATTATTGCAACAAGCAGATTTTCAAAAGTAATAATTTTAAATACCAAGTATGAAGCACCAAAAGTCTTTAACTAAGCATACTCCATCAAAATAGATCACAATCACTCAAATAAAAATAGTTTTCAATGTTAGTTCAAGGCAAATAATCATAATAAAATTTTTAATAAATATATAAAAGAGAATATACCACTTCTTGTTGGAAAAATAGCTTCCTCTACTGCCTCGGCAATGGGGTTTAGCTCCTCATAATCACCATGTTCTCAAAATATGTGTTTATAGCTCAAAAATGTACAAGGAGGTGAAAAAGTGATAACACAGTCGATTTGCAACAGTGTATATGTGTTGCAGAATCGTTGTAACAAAGAGAAACAGTAGATGAAGACTTAATGCAACACAGTTGAAAAACGATAGATGGGTTCTGCTGTTGAAAAGCGACATTATTCTGCGACAGATGCTTGTGCGTCAAAGTTCTTTGTGTTCTTGATATTGCAGCAGCAGAAACAAAGCTTCAACTTGTGATTTTAGCTCTCTGTTCTCTTCTAAACCTCTCCAAAAGTTGTGTACCACTTTTTCTGACTTGAAGCAACCTTTTTATAGCCAAGAGAAACCCTAAAACTCGATTTAATTCTCTCTTTTCTTCGGCAGAAAGTCTCGGACTTTTCCACTTTCCAAATTCTTCTTTACGCGTTTCTGAGCTTTCCTTTTGATTCTAAACTCTTCCTTAGATAAATACCAATCTTTGGGAAGATTTGTAGCATTTTATTCTCCATGGAATTCTAAAAATAAACTCAATAGGACCCGTGTAAACCCGTCACCTCTGTTTCCTTTTCCCAGTCTAACTAGCCAATTTGGGTGCGATTCAAAGAATCTATCAGGCCTGTTTAGGTCTAAGGAAGATACCCATTCAATTTCAGACCTTTAGTCTCATTGTAGCTCACCCAAAAATCGAATCAAAATCTGCTCTCGCTGCTGCCATTTTTCCGCCAATTTTTTTTTCAAACAGAGAAGATGACCTCCCCCTATCCAATTCTGGTCTCCTTTTAGCAGCTGCCTGGAAATGGGTGTTGTGGACAAATTTGGGTGCTGAGGATAAATTTGGGCTATACATATCCTAGGTGCTCCTTAGCCAATTCTGGGGTCCGTTTAGCAACTGTCCTCCATGTGCAACTTTTCGAGCCGATTTCTCCAAAAATGTTTATTTCCCAAAAATACCTACAAACACATAAAACACCATAATAAGTACAAAAATGAGCACTAAAAATATATAGAATCGAGACAAATTAGACACAAAAATGTGCCTATCAAATACCCCAAACCTATTATTGCTAGTCCTCGAGCAAAAATAAAATAAAATAAAATCCTAACTCACTAACGCAGGCATCGTCGATTGCATTTAGCGTATGCAATAAGCCTTTAAACCCCTAGGTGGCCCTAGTGGACGAGTTATAGTCTCGGGAGGGCTTACCAGAGGTATACCCACAAAACCTTTATACTCCAGACCCTAACTATCTACGCATAACCTTGGAAGGCACTAAAGAATCTCCTTGGTCGGCATACTTATTGACTACAAGAGGAAGTACCCTGATGCGAAATTCCAATTGATGTACACGTGTTTGCACTCAAGCATACTAAAATTCATATATAAGTGACAGATCTCTACTCAGATAGTCGCACTATGGACATCAATATCCGGAGTCAACAAATCACATGGATAGATTAAGAGATGGATATATAAAAATATAGATGGTTTTGATGTTTACTAGGTGAACGGTGTTTCCCAAATCTGTCTGAAGGCCACTACTAGGATGAACCTATCCTAATGGACTGAGATACCGGTCTGACTAATATCAACACAACTGGCATATACAAGAGAACCAGCTGGTGATAATCCTAACTCTAGGTCGACACAACTGGCATATACAAGGGTACCAGTGGTCGACTTTATTGAATTTATTCCAGTTGGTCTATGATAGACACATTTTTGTGTCTAATTTGTCCTCAATGTTCTGTATTGTTAGTACTCGATTTCGTACTTATTATGGTGTTTTATGTTTTTATAGATGTTTTTGGAAAAATAAGCTCTTGCGGCAACATTGACTCGAAAAGTGGTGTTTTACACCCCATGGTGAAGTACTAAAGGCACCCCCGAAATGTGTTAAAGGCACCCCAGAAATGCGCTGAAGGAATCCCAGAAAAATTACTATTTACGCCCAAAAATACTATTTACACCCCATGGCAAGTGCTAAAGGGACACCCGTACAGGATTAGGGGGAGGACATTTTCTTCCCAAAATTCAAAAATGAAAAAAGGCGGGAAAAATGGCAGCAACAATGGCAGAGATTTCGATCGGATTTTGGAGGAGTCTTTGTGTGATTCAATTGCTGAAACTTCATGGGTAGTTGTGATATGTCCTAACAAAGCTATTATGGGTGTTTGTTTCGATCGAATTTGGCTGAAAATCCGTGAGAAGAAAACAGGGCAGCACGTAGACGGAAGAAAATATTCACGGGATTACAACGAGTTAGACGTGTGCTGCTCGTGTTTGGAAGAACCTAACCACTATTTGGAGTATGAAGAAGTTAAATATGGCAATATGGAAGCTTCAGAACGCGTGAAAATCAACATCAGCGATAAAAATGAAAAGAAAATAATCCGAGTAAATGAATATTATTTGGAGTTAATGGAGGAGATTCAATATCGCAATCACGTATAAATATGTTCACAAGGTATCATAGAACAGGTGTCGAGAGTATGGGGGGCTGAGGAGAGCCAGAGAAGAAGAAATTCGAGTTTTCCCAAACTCGGTTTCTGCTGTTGCTGCTGCTGATGAATATGAGGAACACGAAGAACAGACTCTCCAGGACAGTCGTTTTCCAACAGTGAGAACGACACACAGGCGTGGGTCGTAGAGATACTGCATCTATGACCATTACTATTTATCGTTTATTCTGTAACGCCTTTTGTGCATCGCAGACTACAGTTTCACACCATTTTCTCTTTTTCTCTCCATTGTAAGCACCATTTGAGCTATAAATAAATCTTTTGAGCGTGTTTCATCATGATGAGCTAAACCCAACGCTGGGACGACGGAGGAAACCAAAATTCATCATGCGGTAAATTCATTTAATTCTTTATTTGACTATTTGCATTAAATCAAAATTAAAAAAAAAAATTCTTAATTAATTGTCATTTCGTTCGATGGTTTATGCTTAGGATTAATTCTTTTGATATGCCATGCTTAAGATTTACAACTAATATTTTAAGAATCTATCTTAGGCAAAGAAATATAGTCAAAATATTTGTTGAATGAGCTATAATGGTTTAGAATAAATAGGTGAATCGCATGAATTTGAATATTTGATGGAATCCTAGTCCCAGTACCTCTCGCCCACTTTGTTAACATTATTTGTATATTTATTGTTATTAAATTTAAAAATCGAACCTTCACAAGTCTTGAACGAACTTTACTACTACAACAACTTTGAAATCACATCAAATTTTTGGCGCCGCCGACGCGGATTAGTGCTTAGGTAGAATTTTTAGGTTTTTTTTATTTCATTTGTTCTTTTTACGTTTCTTTGGGTGTGTCTTTGTATACAGGTTTGAAGTTGGATACTAAAGACTTGGAATGAAAGCTTAAAGCTAAAAGAGAAGGAAAAAGACAAAGAAAAAAAAAAGCGAAAGAAAAAATTAGAAAAAAAAGAGAGAATTTATTTTATTTTTTTAGAGACCTTCCATTTTTTGTAATTGTTATTATTATTTATTTTATTTTTTTATTTCTTTTCTTTTGCACTTTATTTGGACTTTGGACTTGGACAATTATTATTTATTTTTATTTTTTTAAACCCTAAGGAAGGGTACATTAAATATAAAACTGTTTGCAGGGAAGGACGACGATTATAATGTCGTCTCGGCCCCTCGGGTTCGCACATGACATAGGAGTCGTGGCCCGAGTCGACTTCAGCGGTTCTGCGCCCTTCTGTTACGGGAGGTAATCTTTCGAAACACCCGCGAATTCCATGTCAGCGGTTTTATTGTATGCATTAAGGTGAATATATGCTGAGGATTTGAATACGGTTGTTTTGATTTCCTAGCAAAGGGCAAGGTCTGGCCAAATTAAGATAAGGACTCGGATTTCATCACCGTTTCCTTCTTGCCCGCCTTAGGAAAATGAAACCAAACGCGAACCTAAGCTTAAAATTTTGATTAGAACGAGACCTATAGGGTAACGAGCTTAATAGGAAAGTCGTTCGAAAAATATTGGTTACTCTTTTGAGCATACTTTAAAGTTCATGATGGTTTCTGCGAGTTGAATGCGTGACTGCGCCGCCTTATAATACCGGTGAGACCTTGGGTATCAAATCTCCTCGCAGCTTCCCTCGTCTCAATTCAACTTACTTAAACTCGGATTGATTCCAGAGAGGTTTGCTCAGATTATAACGAATTCCTTTTCGAAAGATTAGAAGCTGGTCTAGAAACAATCTAAGTGGAGCCATCATGCTTTTTGTTTGCTAGAAATCTTTAGGTTTGTTTTGGTGGAGTCAGCCTGTTGTGTGTTTGCTTAGAACCCCCCTTCCTTTAGGATTTTTTTTTTCTAGTGTATGCCCGAAAGGGCTTGGAAAATAAATACTTTTGGCCGTTTGATTAGTGACGAGCCTAGAAGTTCTTCTTGTGAAAGCGGGGAGCTCGAAGACTCTTCTTTTGAGAGCCCTGTTTTTGGAAACTTTAGTTTTGAGAATCCTTCTCTTCGTGAGGAAAGTACCCTAGTACTTCTGTTGTGCCAGTGATGGCAACTTTGAAAGATTACATGTTCCCTACTAGGTCTACCCGAGCCTCTTGCATTAAATTTCCAGCCATTACGTCTAATTTCGAGATAAAACCTAGTATTCTTCAGATGATCCCTATGTTCTTAGGGAAAGATGATGAGAACCCTTATTTTTATATTAGGGACTTTGAAGAAATTTGCGGGACAATTAGAATAAAAGACCTTACTGATGAAGTCTTGAAACTTAAGATATTTCCCTTTTCCTTGAGAGATAAAGCCAAGACCTGGCTGAACAACCTATCATTCGAATCCATTGAAACATGGCAGGAACTTGTTGCTGCTTTCTATATGAAATTCTACCCTAAGCATAAAACTGCAGTTGTTAGGCAGAAAATTAGTTCCAGTGTGCAACAAGAGGGAGAGTCTCTTTATAGGTTTTTAGAGAGATTCAATGATCTCCTATACCATTGCCCTCGCCATGGATTGGATAAGATGAAACTAGTAGAAATTGTTTATGATGGTTTAGACTATTCGACCAAAACCATGGTCAAGTCTATGTGCGCTGGTGAGTTCACTAGTAGAAATGCCGATGATGCTTTTACCTTCTTAGTAGTTATTGCTGAAAAATCCCAACAATGAGAGTCTTTTGTTGAACCCCCTAAAATACTCTTGGTCAATAGAAGTAGCACCAATGTGGTATATATAAGCTTCGGGTCAGATGCTAAGTTTGCTGCTTTGTCTAGAAGGTTAGAAGCATTGGAATTGAATCAGCCTAACATAGGTCTCTTGTTGAAACTGATGATAGTATTAGAGCCTCTCAAGTCTCTAGTTGTGGAGTAGAACACAATAACTCGTTTTGGGAAGGTCATGTTAGTGAAGTCCAAGCCCATGCTGTCTATAACAATGTTAGGTTCGAGAACCGTCAGAAGTTTGACCCATACTCAGAGACCTACAACCCTGGTTAGAGAAACCATCCTAATTTTTCTTGGTCCAAGGGCCAGAATCAAGGTCAGCCTAGTAATACTTAGCCTCCCCCATGTTTTGGTTATACTCAGAACCCTTCAGGTCAAACCCAGTTTCAGAACACTTCTGAGAAAAAGATCTCTACCTTAGAAGAAGCTCTTACTATGTTAGTAAAGAACCATGATATGTTATCAGCTAACCACCTTAGATTTCAACAAGAAACCATGCAGAACCATAAGGATAATTCCCAGACTCTTGCTAAATTAGAACTTCAAATCGGCCAAATAGCTAAGTATTTAAGTGAGAGAGAAGAAGGTAAGTTTCCTAGTCAAACTCAAGCCAATCCTAGGGGGGTCCATCAAATATCTTTAGTTGGTGAGGAATTATAAAACCATGTGAACTCGATAAAAACCCTCAGGAGCGGTAAAACAGTAGACAATAAGGTAGCCATGCCTAGTGAACATACTGTAGTTCCACCCTCTACTTCCCTAGAGGAACCCATAACTGAGGAAACTGAAACAATTTCTAAGGAGTCCCAAGAAATTCATGATAGGACTATCTTTGTGCCTACAGCCCCATATCCTCAGTTGTTAACCCCAACAAATAAGGAGTCAACTTTCAACGAGATAACAGAAATATTTAAGCAGGTCAACATCAACATTCCTTTATTAGAAGCAATTAGGCAGATGCCTGCTTATGCCAAATTCCTTAAAGATCTTTGTACAAGAAAGCGTAAGCTTAATGTTCATAAGAAAGCCTTTTTAGCTGGTCAAGTAAGTTCAATTCTTCTAAACCAAACACACCCTAAGTATAAGGACCCTGGATGCCCTACCATATCTTGTGCAATTGGTAACCACACTGTCGATAAGGGATTACTTGACTTAGGAGCTAGTGTTAACTTACTCTCGTATCATGTATACACCCATCTAGGTCTTGGTAAGTTGAAACCGACCAAAATGACACTACAATTAGCTGATAGGTTTGTCAAAGTCCCTCGTGGTGTCATAGAGGATGTTCTTATTGAGGTTGATAAGTTTATTTATCCGGTGGATTTTGTTGTTTTAGATACCCAGCCAGTTCAGGACCCAAGTGCTCAAATCCCGGTGATTTTAGGTCGCCCATTTTTAGCCACATCTAACGTTGTCATCAAATTAGAACCGGACTTATGAACATATCCTTTGGTAATATGACCACTGAACTAAATGTCTTTAATGTTACTAGAAAACCTTCTGAGAATGATGAATTAGAAGAAGTGAATATGATTAGCACTTTAGTTCAGGATTTAGTTCAGGATAATTGGCACGATACTCTATTGGGAGATTCTTTAGATGAATTTTAGGAAACCATTCTCTTAGACTAGATGTGTGATCAATCTTCAGAAGAAACCCTTGAGTATTTTAAAGACTCTACGGACCCTGAAATTCAGGAAATAGTGTTAGGTATTTTTGAGAGTAATGATAACCATAAGATTGGGGGTGGAGAATTGGAAGAATCTCTTGAGTATTTTAAGGATTCTAAAGATCCGGAAATTCAAGCAATAGTTAGAGGTTTGTCTGTGAGTAGTGAAAACCCTAAGTTTGGGGGTAGTGATGGTTCTTATGATTGTCACGTATCCCTAACTAGAGTCCCTAACTTGGGACTCGAGCTTTGTGCATCTGAGATATCACTTGAGTTTATTCATACTCCGCAACCCGATCCACCTAATACTGTCCAGGAGGTAACCCAGGTATTAGAGACTCGTTTTTTCGGATGAATCTATTTTTCGAGACACACATATGAAGTTCAATTACGCGCCGCAGATAAACCCAGTTGTCTTGACATAAACCTTAGATGAGGACGTGCTCCTTCTTTTCATTTTTCTAAACCAGTGCAGTTGTCTCATACTGGTGTCATCTCTATTTGGTCTTATGGACCCACAATTGTTTCGATTATTGATATATGACTTTGGAAGGTGAAAATCCTTTTTGAGGTATTTGATGTCTGGCTGAAGACTTTAAACTTAGCACTTCTTGGGAGGTAACCCAATATTCTTGCGACACGGTAATATATTTCCTTATCTCTTTTGCTTCAAGTGGTAACAGTTTCTCCTTGTTCATGCTTTTAATTTTATCTTTAGAACATTGAGGACAATGTTAGATTTAAGTTTGGGGGTATTTTAGTAGCATTTTTGAAACTTCAAGCGTCACATGGTATCCGGTTAGCTAAGTTTACATACTGTTTTTCACCGAAAAGATAGAAATTAGAATGCTAGAGATAACAATCTATTGAGACATTAGAGAAAAAGACATTGAGATCCTTGAAATTCATGAGAGAACTTGTTCCTTTTAGAGGGTAACCGTGATGGACCTAACATACATGATGGAAATGCAAGTAGGTCAGGAAATGCCAGAAAGACAAAGCAACCTCTCTCAGTAGAAACTTATCATCATCAACAAGCGGAGCGACATCAAAATCTATGAAGAAAGTTGAAGACGTTTTAGGTATTAGAAACAACAATAGAAAAGAATAATTCAAAAATCAAAGTTGAAGTTATAAGAGAAAATGATATAAGTTGTTAGAATCCATGATACCAAGACATCACAAGTTGCGAAGATCCAAGTTTTGAAAGTCCTTCTCTCATGGCCATGTAAATTGTTGTCTTGTAATTTTTGTTTCCAAAAAAAAAAAAAAAAGTGAAAAAAATCATCGTTACGTTTTGTTCAATAAGGCCAAAGGGAAGTAGAAATTTATAAGTCAAGGAAGAAATCGAAGAGAAAAGTTAATTGTCAAGGTTCTATAAGGTTCGATAGTTTATCATCAACAGTTGAAGACCGAAGAAGACATTGTTTCTACTGAGCACTATGAGAAAGTCGAAGAAAGATACATTTGGTTACTTTGTTAGTCCGCTTTCAATCTGGCACAAGATCTTTCTAGCACTGGTTTAACTCATCACACGTAATTATTCCAGCTGTGTAGCAGATGTCCCTCTCATCTTTATCTCTCTCCTAATCTTATCCAGCTATAAAGGAGCGGACGCATCTTACAATGTTTATCTAGCTGTGTAGCGGATATCTCTTTATCTAGCAGTGTTGCGGATGTGTCTCCCCTTTTCTTCAGTCAGCTTTAGAGCTGACACCTTTAATTTCTCTGGCATTCTAGTTACTTGGAGATAGGTTGAGAATATGTATGTCCTCATAGCTCTTTGGATACTTGTGACCAATTAGAAGTAATGGTTTTGTGGGTACACCTCTGGTAAACCCTCCCGAGATTAACTCGGTTTTATTTTTTTATTAGTTTTGCTCGAGGACTCACTACGGGAAAAATCATCATTGACGACACAATATAAGCGTTGCAGTACCCCTACGACAACTCCATTTCATGCATTGTGGAACGGGGGTATTGTAGAAAGTCCAAGTTTTTCTACAATGGTTGACAAGTGTTGTAAAGGGTGATGTGATTCATGGTTCGACAATAGTATGTCAATGTTGTGATTCTCTTTCGATTTTTTTTGATAACCTAACACAACTCTTGCTTGTATTGTAGAAAAATCGTGGACAACATAAGTAGCATATCGTAGAAATTTTTAACACAACACTTATTAGTATTGTGAATATTACAGTTAGTACACTTGTTAGCATTGTAGAAGTACCTTGATACAACTATACTATGTGTAGTAGGACTATCTTGGACAACACATAGTTATGATTGTAAATAAACTATTTTACAATACTTGTGAATAAGATCAAACCCATATTTCAGAATATATATTTCACTTTTGTCACTACTATTTGTGAAATGTAAAGAAACAACTAGATTAAACTGAAATGTAAATAAACAATTGGATTAAACTGAAAGACTCATTCAAATTAAACCAAACCCAGAATTAAATCATTCACATACCAATGTGATATACACAAAACATACCAAAAAGTGGCAGTGATATGTTTGTTACCAAAAGTTAAGTCTCCAAAAAGATCACAAAAGATTAAGAAGTCTATTGGTAGATTATTCTATCTTTGGGCCATGTGATAAAATTTGAAACAGCATCATGAACAGTTCTGACTTCTGAAGTAGCTTGGTAGACAAGAGCATCATCCACATAAGAAACCTTCACACATACAGTGTAGGCTCCAAAACCTTCACACATACAATTTCATAACCCTAATTTCTCCTCTTTCCCCACATAACAAACCTTCACACAAACCTTTTGTTACTGCTGCACCACATCCTTGAGATTTTGTGAAAAGTCATGCACTATCAGTTGACATTCCGTAGACAAACTAAGAATATCTCGGCACCAAGGCTCAACGACAGGCGGTGTCTGTATTGGAGCTGCATCTCTTGAACGCATAGGAGATTGTAAACCAGACCTCCAAGCCATGTTCATCCAGTTAAGATTATGGACTTTGAACTCGAGACCATGCCTGCTGGTGTTCTAAATCTCTAGCATGAATGGCATCCCTGCACAACCAGAAAAGGTCACGCTCAAACAAACATATCACAGTTTTAAAACCCATATTTGCACTTGACCAACCATTAACAAAGAAACTGCAACAGGGTTAAGGCATGCAATAATAAAAAAGTGAAGGAAAGAAAAAATATTCCACCAAAACTTTGTAATGTCATTGTCTCACACAAGCCATAAGCGAGAGCTGAAGTTGAAACAAACTCGAGCTTAAGCTATTAAGCTTACTAGAGCTGAAAATGTAACAGTTCTGTGCAAGTACTGCAAGGTTAATGTTTATAATCTTTAGCTACTCTAAAATATTTAGACTTAAATCTTCTTCTGAAACAAACAAATTTATTTTCTTTATAGATGACACACAGATGTTCATAGTATTTAACAAACGGCAGGGTAGAAAAGAGCAACTGCGCCTCAATTAAAAAACAGGCAGTGCCTCTCTCAATAGTTAGCAGATGTCAATACCATAGGCTATAATTATGGATTGTTAGACTCAATCCATGGACAATCAATAAAAAAGCCACATTCACTACTTAAGATCAAATGCACCTACAAAAAAAATAAAACATGGAACTCCTGTATGTGTGTGAACGAAGAACATAGTACAACTACAAATGATGTGATATACGACATTTTAAAATGCTGAAAAAAATCAACTGCACTGCCAAAATCTACTCAAAGAATTATACCAACTAACATAGCCAGTGAATACAAACAAAATAAGTATGTGGGAGAGCAACAAACATGCTTGTGCATCGGTGCTCCACCATATGCAACAACGACTTTAACACTAGTCTGATAAGGGAACTTTTTCGCTTCATCATGTATCTACAGGACCACAAAACCAAAAATGAGTAATTAGAAATTATAAAAGTGTATCTACATCACTAATAACAATCATTAAACAGAAACTCAAACAAAGAACTTAGCAATTTTCACCTGGCAAGACAACTCTCTAGATACCCTCCTCTCCTCCTTCAATTTCAGTAGCACTTAATTCAGCAAATTTGTCAGCAACATCAAATGGGTTTGGCTCATAAGTCCTTCTCCCACCACCACCACTACTACCACCACCACTAGCACTCCATCTACCTCCTCCTCTTCCACTAGCACCACCTCTAGGTCTAACTCAGGCGGTACCTGAAATTGCAAATCAAACACCATTATGTTAAAACAATGACAAAGAAAAAAAAAGTAAAAAACACAAAGTGAAAAATCCCAAACATTATACACAAATAATACTTACAATCCAAATATTGTCAACACCACCAAGTACAACAGCAGCAAGCTTTGATCTAAAAGGATTCCAGACTTTGTACCCAATCACTTTACTACCACCTTTCATTCCACCACTACCACGACCTCCTCCTTTGATGCCTCCTCTGCCTCTACCACCACCACGGCCTCTAATTTTTCAAATCAAACATTCCCATCTCTAATCCTTCCCTGAAACCTCAATTTCAATTTCAGTCACTTGATTCAATTACATCCAAGAACCCTAATATCTATTTTGGGAAAGAACAGAAACCCTAGCTTCTCTAATCTTCATTAAAACTCACACATCAATCACTAAAACTTCCTCATCATACTGTGTTCACAAAACCCATCTTTAATTTCTCCATTTCTAACTCAATTAACAATTCACTGAGAAAACCCTAGTTCTCGATTCATAACAGGACTCAATCTTCTTCTTCATAATTAGCAGAAACACCAACTCCTTCTTTTATACATCCTCACGGTTTAAATTTCCTCAAGCCATACCTCAATTTCACCTCTCGATTTTCAACTGAAGAAGAGCAGGGAAGAACGAACGAAAAAGAAAAAAGAAGAGAGAATAAGAAGAGAAAATGAGTTTCAAAGAAGCCATTGCAATTTGAAAGAAGCGATCTACAACTTCCGTAAGTTTTTTTACATAAGAGAGTGATCGAGAAATAGATTCCGTGGTGAGTTAGGGTTTTCTTTTGCAAGGGAGGCGGAAGATGAGGTTAGAGACGAAGATAAGAGAGGAAAATGAATAAACTGTGAGAAATTTTCTTGTGATCTTCTATATACTTATCTTTAAACGGCCAAGATTTGATTTAAATATGGTCATATGGATTAGGGATATCTTTGGACGGTGGAGATTTGATTTAAGACTGTCATACGGATCAAGGAAAGTGTGTTTTCTTTGTGCTTTTTCTATGTGCTTCCGGGTTGAATTTCGACTAGTCACATAAGTCGTGAAGTAATTTCTACTATCCATACATGTCATGAAGTATCTTTAGTTCACATTGGAAGACTCGGGTTCTCAGAATACACCATTGAAATCGATAAATATGAAGCTCTTCGTGTGTGTTTTTGTTATTTTTTTTTGTGCTTTCGATTTGTGTTTTTGTGCTTTCTTTTTTTGCTTTCGGTTTATTTCAACTAGGGTTAGCAAGATACATCATCGAAATTGATAAATATGAAGCTCAATGTCGATTCGAACTTCAAATATGGCATAATGGCATACGAACTATGAATCAGGAAGCTCCAGGAGGGTTCTGACTTCAAGCTTAGCATGATACATCATCGAAATTGATAAATATGAATCTCAATGTCGATTCGAACTTCAAATTAGGTATAACGACAAATAAAGTATGAATCATGAAGCTCCAGGAGGGTTCTGACTTCAAACTTGGCATGATACATCATAGAAATCAATAATAAATATAAATCTCAGAGTCGATTTAAATTTAAAATATGGTATAACGACATAGAAACTATGAATCATGAAGCTCCAGGAGAGTTCTGACTTTAAACGTAGCATGATATATCATCGAAATCGATAAATATGAAGCTTAGAGTCGATTCGAACTTCAATTATGGTATAACGACAGAGAAACTGTGAATCATGAAGTTCCGGGAGAGTTCTGACTTCTAACGTAGCATGATATATCATCGAAATCGATAAATATGAAGCTCAAAGTCGATTCGAACTTCAAATATGGTATAACGACATAGAAACTATGAACCAAGAAGCTCTGGGAGGGTTCTGACTTCAGACTTAGCATAATACATCATCGAAACCGATAAATATAAAGCTCGGTATCGATTTGAACTTCAAATATGGTATAACGACATAAAAACTATGAACCAAGAAGCCCTGAGAGGGTTATGACTTCAAACATGGCAAGATACATCATCGAAATCGATAATTATGAAGCTCAGTGTCGATTCGAACTTCAAATGTGGCATAATGGCATACACACAATGAATCAGGAAGCTACAGGAGGGTTTTGACTTCAAACTTAGCATTATACATCATCGAAATCGATAAATATGAATCTCAATGTCGATTCGAACTTCAAATTCGGTATAACGGCAAACAAACTATGAATCATGAAGCTTCAGGAGGGTTCTAACTTCAAACTTGGCATGATACATCATCGAAATCGATAAATATGAATCTCAGAGTCGATTCGAACTTCAAATATGGTATAACAACATAGAAACTATGAATCATGAAGCTCTGGGAGAGTTCTGACTTCAAACTTAGCATGATACATCATCGAATCGATAAATTTGAAGCTCAATGTCGGTTTGAACTTCCTAAGAACGATGAATTCATTCATCTACAGCTAAGATTCCATCGGAATATTCTCCGAAACCTTAAACACACCACAAATTTGTTAACTTCGACATTGAACCTGGCTACGAGCTCAAAACCTGGCCGCGAGTAGACTACAATAAGTCGGAAACTGCATAATAACGATGAATCCACCCATCTACAAGTAACATTTCATCGATATTCTCCGAAACCTTAAACACACCACAAATTAGACAGTGAACCAGGCTCTGAGCTCGATAGTTGGTCGTGAGTGGACTATTATAAGTCGAAAACTTTATAAGAACTATGAATTCACCAATCTACAGATAAGATTCCATCAGAATATTCCCCAAAACCTAAAATACACCATAAATTCGTCAACTTCGATACTGGACCTGGATCCGAGATTGAAACCTGGCTGCGAATGGAGTATTATAAGTTGGGAACTTCGTAATAACGATGCATTCACCCATCTACATGTAAGATTCTATCTGGATATTCCCCGAGACCTTATACACACCACAAATTCAACACTGAACCAGGCTCCGACCTCGAAAGATGGCCGCAAGTGGACTATTATAAGTCAGAAACTTCATAAGAACGATGAATTCACACATCTACGGATAAGATTCCATTAGAATATTCCCCCAAATCTAAAACACACCTCAAATTCGTCAACTTCGACACTGGACTTGGATCCGAGAACGAAATCTGGCCGCGAGTGGACTATTATAAGGCAAGAACTTGGTAAGAACGATGAATTCACCCATCTACAGGTAAGATTCCATCGGAATATCCCCCGAAACCTTAACCACAAATTCAACATTGAACCAGGCTCCGAGATCGAAACCTGGCCGCGAGTGGACCATTATAAGTCGGAAACTTCTACATATTGTATGCATACCGTGCTCAAAGATCGAAACCTGGCCGCGAGTTGACTACTATAAGTCAGAAACTTGGTAAGAACGACGAATTCATCCATTTACAGGTAAGATTCCTTCGAGATATTCTACGAAACATTAAAAAAATCCTATTTCTGCATATTGTATGCGTACCCGGATCCAAGATCAAAACCTGGCCGTCGAATCCCCCAAACCTCATTTTTTTCCCACATTCTATATTTTAACTTCAACAACACTTATAAGTGTTGTTATACGTTTCTATTAAAAAAAAAAAAAAAAACTAAACTTGTGAACTGTAAGGATGGTTGATGAGCTAGACATCCATGCATTAGGTTCATGTTCGAATCTCTCCTCTAACGTATTTTTCATTATCATATTTTTGTGTTCTTCAACAACACTTGTGAGAATTGTGATAGGCTAAGTCACTACACTTATGAAACAAAGTTGTTATACCTAAATGTCGTCACAACAGTTTTGCTAAAGGAGTTGTCGTTTGTTTTCTTAGCGCAACCCCTTGTTCCTAAGGGTTGGTAGTGATGATATACGACAACTCTTGCTTTGAAACCAGTTGTAAAACATAGGACTTTCTACGATGTATAGTGAAGTGTTGTAAATCTCCAGTTGTAGATGTATATTTTTCCCGTAGTGACTAGCAAATAATAAGTTTGGGGGTATTTGATAGACACATTTTTGTGTCTAATTTGTCCTCAATGTTCTGTATTGTTAGTACTCGATTTCGTACTTATTATGGTGTTTTATGTTTATGTAGATGTTTTTGGAAAAATAAGCTCTTGCGGCAAAATTGGCTCGAAAAGTGGTGTTTTACACCCCATGGTGAAGTACTAAAGGCACCCCAGAAATGCGATGAAGGAATCCCAGAAAAATTACTATTTACGCCCAAAAATACTATTTGCACCCCAGGGCAAGTGCTAAAGTGACACCCGTACAGGATTAGGGGGAGGACATTTTCTTCCCAAAATTCAAAAATGAAAAAAGGCGGGAAAAATGGCCGAGTTTTCGATCGGATTTTGGAGGAGTTTTTGTGTGATTCAATTGCTGAAACTTCATGGGTAGTTGTGATATGTCCTAACAAAGCTATTATGGGTGTTTGTTTCGATCGAATTTGGCTGAAAAATCCGTGAGAAGAAAACAGGGCAGCACGTACACGGAAGAAAATATTCACGGGATTACAACGAGTTAGACGTGTGTTGCTCGTGTTTGGAAGAACCTAACCAATATTTGGAGTGTGAAGAAGTTAAATATGTCAATATGGAAGCTTCAGAACGCGTGAAAATCAATATCAGTGATAAAAATGAAAAGAAAATAATCTGAGCAAATGAAGATTATTTGGAGTTAATGGAGGAGATTCAATATCTCAATCACGTATAAATATGTTCACAAGGTATCATTGAACAGGTGTCGAGAGTCTGGGGGGCTGAGGAGAGCCAGAGAAGAAGAAATTCGAGTTTTCCCAAACTCGGTTTCTGCTGTTGCTGCTGCTGATGAATATGAGGAACACGAAGAACAGACTCGCCAGGACAGTCGTTTTCCAACAGTGAGAATGACACATAGGCGTGGGTCGTAGAGATACTGCATCTGTGACCATTACTATTTATCGTTTATTCTGTGACGCCTTTTGTGCGTCGCAGATTACAGTTTCACACCATTTTCTCCTTTTCTCTCCATTGTAAACACCATTTGAGCTATAAATAAATCTTTTGAGATGTTTTCATCATGATGAGCTAAACCCAACGCTGGAACGACGGAGGAAACCAAAATTCATCATGCGGTAAATTCATTTAATTCTTTATTTGACAAAAAAAATTCTTAATTATTTGTCATTTCGTTTGATGCTTTATGCTTAGGATTAATTCTTTTGATATGCCATGTTTAAGATTTACAATTAATATTTTAAGAATCTATCTTAGGCAAAGAAATAGAGTCAAAATACTTGTTGAATGAGCTATAATGGTTTAGAATAAATAGGTGAATCGCATGAATTTGAATATTTGGTGGAATCCTAGTCCCATTACCTCTCGCCCACTTTGTTAACATTATTTGTATATTTATTGTTATTAAATTTAAAAATCGAACCTTCAAAATCTTGAACGAACTTTACTACTACAACAACTTTGAAATCACATCAGTCTAATGGTCTGGTCTCAAATTTTTTTTTGGTATCTCAATCACTCTATTTCACCCTAGCAAAGGTAATAACTTGAATCGTGTGCCCCACCAAATCACTTAGAAACATATTTAAAAGAAAAATCAAAAAGAAGTGAAAAGGACTCAACGAGATAAGGTGAAACTATCATGTTATTTCTAACACCTGAGCTCTGTGCTTTTATGAATAGACTCTTTTAGATGTTGCCATCTAATCAGATTGGTTCCTCAACTCCTACAACCAAAATGCTTCCATCCACTTAGATTGGTTAGTGCCATCCTTAATAAGTATAAATTTCTAGGCTCTAGAGTTTATTTATTGCCAACAAAAAGGTAACAAAAAGTTTCTACCCCACCCCCAAACTTAAATATAACATTGTTCTCAATGTTTCTAGTGAAAGAATAGTATCAAAAAGTATAAATAACATGAGGAAATAGTAAATAGAGAAGTCGGAAAGATAGTACCTGGGTGAAGTGTAACAAAAAAAAACTACAAAATATTGTACAACATACAAACCGCCTCGATGGTCAATCAAGGTAAACAGGGTCCTCCAGAGGTACCTCTTCAACATCACCTGTAGGAAAAGGCTCTAAAAAGGGCTTCAATCTCTGACCGTTAACCTTCGAAGAACTACTACCATCTGGTGTCTCAATTTCAATAGCCCCATGAGGAAAAACAGTACAGACCACAAAAGGACCTGTCCACCGATAGTGCAACTTCCCGGGAAATAGATGCAAACGAGTGTCATACAGAAGAACTTTTTGACATGGAGAAAATGACTTTCGTAAAATATTCTTATCATGCACAAGTTTCATTTTGTTCTTATACTCCTTAGCGCTATCGTATGCATCCCTACGAATCTCATCCAACTCATTGAGCTGGAGTTTTCTGTGAACTCCTGCCTTGTCAAGTGAAAAGTTTAAGTTCTTAACAGCCTAATAGGCTCTATGCTCTAACTCAACCGGAAGGTGACATGCCTTTCCAAATATTAGAAGGTAAGGTGACATTCTAATGGGTGCCTTAAACGCAATACGGTAAGCCCATAAGGCATCAGTAAGCCTCGACGACCAGTTTTTCCTATTGGGATTAACTTTTTTCTCTAAAATACGCTTAATTTCCATATTGGAGACCTCTACATGACCACTAGTCTGTGGGTGATACGGGGTAGCTACTTTGTGGGTAATACCATATTGTTTCATTAAAAGAGCAAACGGTCTATTACGAAAGTGTGAGCCTCCATCACTAATTATAGCTCGCGGTGTACCAAAACGTGTAAGTATATTCTCTTTCAAAAACTGGACTATGACCCTGTGGTCATTTGTTTTACACGGAACCGCCTCAACCCACTTAGACACATAGTGTACAGCGACAAGTATGTAAAGATAACCCAAATAATTAGGAAATGGGACCATAAAATCAATGCCCCACACATCAAAGACCTCAATCACTAAAATAGGGTTCAAGGGAATCATATTTCTACGGGAAATGGTCCCTAATATCTGGCAACGATCACAAGAAACACAATGATTATGAGAGTCCTTAAACAACGAAGGCCAATAAAAACCACACTGCAATATCTTGGCAGCGGTCTTCTTAGCACTAAAATGACCCCCACATGCATGTTCATGACAAAAGGAGATAATACTGGACTGGTCACTCTCAGGTATACATCTCCTAATAATCTGGTCTGGACAATACTTAAATAGATAAGGATCGTCCCAAGAGAAATGCTTAACCTCGGCTAAAAACCTAGAACAATCTTGTTTACCCCAATGTTGAGGTATTCGACCAGTAACAAGATAATTCACTATATTTGCATACCAAGGTGATTGGGAAACAGAGAACAATTGTTCATCAGGAAAGCTATCCCTTATAGGAAGGGAATCATTATGTGAACTTACAACTAGCCTAGACAAGTGGTATGCTACCACATTTTTTGCACCCTTTTTGTCTCTAATGTCTGGAGAAAATTCTTGTAACAATAGGATCCATCTAATCAATCTAGGTTTGGCATCCTTCTTAGACAAAAGGTATTTTAAAGCAGCATGATCAGTATAGATTACGATCTTAGAACCTAATAGGTAGGATCTAAACTTATCCAGGGAAAACACGATGGCTAAGAGTTCCTTCTCGGTAGTTGTGTAGTTCATTTGGGCATCATTCAGAGTTTTGCTAGCATAGTAAATCACATGGATTAATTTGTTTTCCCGTTGTCCTAACACAACGCCTATAGCATAATCTGAAGCATCACACATAATTTCAAAAGGTAAGTTCCAGTTAGGTGCCTGGACTATCGGGGCAGTAGTGAGTAAATTCTTAAGCTTCTCAAAAGCCTCTAAACAAGCATCATCAAATACAAACTTAACATCTTTTGCAAGTAAGTTGCAAATAGGTCTAGAAATCAAGCTAAAATCCTTAATCAATCGACGATAAAAACCTGCATGCCCTAGGAATGACCTAATATCTTTTACGGTTTTGGGAACATGTAAAGTCTTAATAAGGTCAACTTTGGCTTTATCTACCTCTATACCCTTTGAAGACACAATGTGCCCTAACACAATTCCTGATTTAACCATGAAATGGCATTTTTCCCAATTAAGCACTAAATTCTTTTCCTTACACCTAGTCAACACTAATGTCAAATGATGCAAGCACTCATAAAAAGATGAACCAAACACTGAAAAATCATCCATAAAGACCTCTAAAAACCGTTCTACCATATCAGAAAATATGCTCATCATACAACGCTGAAAAGTCGCAGGGGCATTACAAAGCCCAAAAGGCATGCGTCTATACGCAAAGGTACCAAAGGGACAGGTAAAAGTGGTTTTCTCCTGGTCTTCTAGGGAAATAACGATCTGATTATATCCGGAGTAGCCATCTAAGAAGCAATAATGACTATGTCCAACTAATCTCTCTAGCATTTGGTCGATAAAAGGAAGGGGAAAGTGATCCTTCCTTGTGACCTTGTTCAATTTCCTGTAGTCGATACAGACACGCCATCCCGTGGTCACTCGGGTTGGGATTAACTCATTGTTATCATTCTGGACTACAGTGATACTTGATTTCTTGGGAACAACCTGAACAGGACTGACCCACTTACTATCTGAAATTGGGTATATAATACCCACATCTAACAACTTACGCACCTCTTTTCGAACTATTTCTTTCATGTTGGGGTTCAATCGACGTTGCATATCCCTAGAAGGTTTGGAATCTTCCTCTAAATGAATCTGATGCATACACATAGTAGGACTTATACCCTTAATGTCTGCTATAGTCCACCCTAAAGCTTCCTTATTTTCTTGAAGAACATTTACTAGCCTACTTTCCTGATCACTATCCAAATCGGAAGCCACAATCATAGGTAAAGTTTCAGATGGGCCTAAAAACACATACTTAAGAGTATCGGGTAGTGGTTTAAGGTCCAACTTAGGAGGCTCTTCTAAAGAAGGAATTATGGTAGTCTCAGAAACTGGTAATGGTTCGAACCTAGCTTTCCATCTATCAGTGTCTAACACAGGGGTAGAATCTAATAGAGAATTCACTTGTTCAATGGTGTTATCATCGTCAAAATCTAAACCAAAATGGGATAGACAACTTTCTAATGGGTCTTCAGACAAGATGTTTGGTAATGACTCCTGAAATAAGGCTTCTATCATATTCACCTCTTCAACACACGTGTCATCTAGCTCAGCAGGTAGCTTACTGACATTAAAAATTTTCATTTCCATAGTCATATTACCATGGATAAATTCATCACACCATTTCGACAGTTTATGATCGCATTAGACGTAGCTAAGAATGGGCGACCTAAAATCACAGGTAACTGGTTCTCTGGGTCAGGGACAGGTTGGGTATCTAGCACAACAAAGTCATCTGGATAAATAAACTTGTCGACCTCAATGAGAACATCCTCGATCACACATCGAGGGATTTTAACAGACCTATCAGCTAACTGCAATGTCATCTGAGTAGGTTTCATTTCACCAAGTCCTATCTGTAAGTACACATGGTACGGTAGTAATTTCACACTGGCTCCTAAGTCAAGTAAAGCTTTTTCTACCCGAAAATTACCTATTGTGCAAGCAATGGTAGGTAAACCTGGGTCTTTGTACTTTGGAGTTGTGGTGTTCTGAATGATTGAACTTACGTGACTAGCTAAAAAGACTTTTTTATGGACGCTAAGTTTACGCTTTCGCGTACACATATCCTTAAGGAACTTGGCATAAGCAGGAATTTTCCTAATTGCATATAATAAAGGAAGGTTTATGGTAAATTGCTTAAAAACCTCCAATATGTCATTAAAGTTTGATTTCTTGTTTGTTGGTACTAACAGTTGAGGAAATGGGGCTCTAGGCACAGAATCAGACCTCTCAGGAACTGGATCATAAATTTTGTCAGTCCCTTCAGCTAGTGGTCCGGAGGAGTGAACTACAGTATGTTCACTATCGGGTATGCTTACCTGATTGTCTACTACTCTACCACTCCTAAGGGTTCTAATAGCATTCAACTGATTCGATGGTTTTGCACCTACTTCATGAACTCCTCTAGGATTGGGATTAGTCTGACTAGGGAAACTGCCGTTATCTCTCTCACTTAAGGTCTTATCTATTTGGACAATTTGAAGTTCTAACTTAGCAAGGGTCTGAGCATTAGTTTGAAAGTTCTGGTTGGTTTCCTGTTGAAAACTAGCTTGGATCTTAAACAACATTTCCTGGGTCTGTGTTAACATTTCCTGGCTCTTTTTCAATACACTAAAAGATTCCTCTAAGCTAGTCATTCTATTGTCTGAAGGAATCTGAAACTGTCCTGACGAGTTTTTACCAAAACCTGGAGGAACATTAGAATTACTAATCTGACCTTGACTCTGACCCTTAGACCATGAAAGGTTTGGATGGTTTCTCCAACCAGGATTATAGGTTTCTGAATATGGGTCAAACTTTTGATGATTATCAAATCTAGTGTTATTATAAAGAGCATTGGCTTGCTCTTCATTATTCTGGCCTTCCCAAACATGCTCCAATCTACCACTAGTGTGACCCACTTCTAAAGCTTCTAACCTCTTTGTTATAGCAGCAATTTTGGCATCTGATTCATAGCCTCCTTCTACCCTATTAACATTTCCTCTACCTAGAAGAATTGTTTTATGGGGTCCCCTATTATTTTCCCATTGTTGGGTTTTCTCGGCGATTTCACTCAAAAATGTCATCGCCTCATCAACTGTTTGGTTTTCAAACCCACCTGTACACATAGATTCTACTGTGGTTGTAGTGGAATAGTCTAAACCCTCATAAAGGATCTGTACTAGCCTAACCTTTTCTAAACCATGATGAGGACATTGGGCTAATAGATCATTGAACCTTTCCAAATACCTATACAAATATTCTCCCTCTTGTTGAGAAAACGTGCAGATTTGCGTCCTAATAGACGATGTTTTGTGCCTAGGGAAAAACTTGTTCAAAAAGGCAGAGGTAAGTTGTTCATATGTTTCAATTGAACCAGAAGCCAAACTATATAGCCACGATTTAGCTTTATCTTTCAGGGAAAAAGGAAATAACCTAAGTTTCAAAGCATCATCATCAAGGTTTCTAATCTTTAGGGTACTACAAATTTCCTCAAAGTCCCTAACATGGAAATAGGGGTTTTCATTTTCTTTCCCTAAGAAGATTGGGAGCAGTTGTAAGGTCCCAGGTTTAAGTTCATAATTTGCTTCTATTTCAGCTAACCTGATACACGAGGGACGAGTGTTCCTAGTCGGGTTCAACAAAGCTTTCAAAGTTTCCATTCCTGGCACTGGCGGAATATCAGGGATTGTCTCCTCAAACGGATGCTCAAAAACAGACTCTTCAAAAAATGTACTTTCTAAATTGAGGTAATCGAGACGCTTAGAACTACTAGGTTTCTCTTTAACAAATCTACCTAGGGCGTCTCTTTTACGTTCAGGCATGCAAAAGATCACGGAAGGGAATTCTATTCAATCACAAAACAAGGCTGACTCAACCAAATCAAACCTAATGATTTCTAGCAAACAAAAAGCATGATGACTCCACTTAGATTTTTTTTAGACCATCTCTTATTCTTTCGAAAAGGAATTCGTTACAATCTGATCAAACCTCTCTGGAATCAATCCGAGTTAAAGTAAGTTGAATAGAGACGAGGGAAGCTAGGAGTAGCTTTGATACCCAAGGTCTCACCGGCGTTTCTAGGCGGCGTATTCAACTTCCAGAATTTCATGAACTTTAAAGCATGCTCAAAAGAGTAACCAATATTCTTCGAACGACTGTCCTAGTAAGCTCGTTACCTTATCGGTCTTGTTCTATTCCAAATTTTAAGCTTAGGTTCGCGTTAACTTTCGTTTTCCTTAGGAGGGCAAGAAGAGAACGGTGATGAAATCCGAACCCTTATCTTGTACGGCCAGTCCTTTCCCTTTACTAGGAAATTAAAGCAGCCGTTTTCAGTTCCTCAACATATATGCAAACGAAGGAGTCCAGTAACTCGCTGACAGGGGATTTGCGAGTGTTCAGAATTTCACCTCCCGTTCCAGACGGGGGATGAACCGTTGTCGTCGACTCGGGACACGACTCCTATGTCATGTACGAACCCGAGGGGCTGAGTAGATATCGTAATCGACGTCCTTCTCTGCACACAGTTTATATTTAAACTACCCTTCCGTAGGGTTTAAAAATAATGTCCCAAAGTTTAAAGTCCAAAGTGCAAAAAGAAAAGAAAAATTACAAAAATAATACTAAACCCTAATACAATTTTTTTTTTGTTTTATTTTAATTAAAATAAAATTGTCTTCTTTTCCGTTCCTTTTGCTTTAATCTTTAGCTCCAAGTCTTTACGAAATCACCAACTCATTGGCTCAATTTTCTTTATGTTCCAAAACCTGTAGACAAAAGATAAATACCCAAAAACGTAAAATCTAAGAAAAATAGTAAAAACCTAAAAAGTAAAAAAAAAATTAATATAAAATCCTAAAAGCAAATCCGCGTCGGCGACGCCAAAAATTGATATAATTTTGAAAGTGGTTTTAAAAATGGTTCGATCCTCAGACTTGCGAAGGGTGAAATATAGACTTAAATTTTAAAACTTAAATAGAAATCACTGTAAAAGTTTAGCAAACACTATCAAGATGATATCAATATTAAAAGACAACTGAGGCTAAGATTCCACTATTTACCAAGTTCAAAGTGATTTAATCCGATCTTTATATTCATGCAATTTCTCATTCAAATTGATTCTTATTATTGCAACAAGCAGATTTTCAAAAGTAATAATTGTAAATACCAAGTATGAAGCATCAAAAGTCTTTAACTAAGCATACTCCATCAAAATAGATCACAATCACTCAAATAAAAATAGTTTTCAATGTTAGTTCAAGGCAAATAATCATAATAAAAATTTCAATAAATAGATAAAAGAGAATATACCACTTCTTGTTGGAAAAATAGCTTCCTCTACTGCCTCAGCAATGGGGTTTAGCTCCTCATAATCACCATGTTCTCAAAATATGTTTTTATAGCTCAAAAATGTACAAGGAGGTGAAAAAGTGATAACACAGTCGATTTGCAACAGTGTATATGTGTTGCAGAGTCGTTGTTACAAAGAGAAACAGTAGCTGAAGACTTAATGCAACACAGTTGAAAAACGATAGATGGGTTCTGCTGTTGAAAAGCGACAGTATTCTGCGACAGATGCTTGTGCGTCAAAGTTCTTCGTGTTCTTGATATTCCAGCAGCAGAAACAAACCTTCAACTTGTGATTTTAGCTCTCTGTTCTCTTCTAAACCTCTCCAAAAGTTGTGTACCACTTTTTCTGACTTGAAGCAACCTTTTTATAGCCAACAGAAACCCTAAAACTCGATTTAATTCTCTCTTTTCTTCGGCAGAAAGTCTCGGACTTTTCCACTTTCCAAATTCTTCTTTACGCGTTTTTGAGCTTTCCTTTTGATTCTAAACTCTTCCTTAGATAGATACCAATCTTTGGGAAGATTTGTAGCACTTTATTCTCCCTGGAATTCTAAAAATAAACTCAACAGGACCCGTGTAAACCCGTCACCTCTGTTTCCTTTTCCCGGTCTAACTAGCCAATTTGGGTGCGATTCAAAGACTCTACCAGGCATGTTTAGGTCTAAGGAAGATACCCATTCAATTTCATCCCTTTAGTCTCATTGTATCTCACCCAAAAATCGAATCAAAATATGCTCTCGCTGCTGCCGTTTTTCCGCCAATTTTTTTTTTCAAACAGAGAAGATGACCTCCCCCTATCCAATTCTGGTCTCCTTTTAGCAGTTGCCTGGAAATGGGTGCTGTGGACAAATTTGGGTGCTGAGGATAAATTTGGGCTATACATATCCTAGGTGCTCCTTAGCCAATTCTGGGGTCCGTTTAGCAACTGTCCTCCGGGTGCAACTTTTCGAGCCGATTTGTCCAAAAATGTTTATTTCCCAAAAATACCTACAAACACATAAAACACCATAATAAGTACAAAAATGAGCACTAAAAATATATAGAATCGAGACAAATTAGACACAAAAATGTGCCTATCAGTATCCCAAAATTTGGAGAGGGTTCAAGCTCAGTTATCGGGCCTATAGTTGGCACATGATCGGCAGAAGGCTAGTTGGAGCGACCACATAAAATATTTCCCCACCAATGAGTTCAACGAGCAACATTATAATGAGTTAACTGCTAAGATCTCGACCCTTGAGTGTAGTTTTCTTAAGTCCGAGGAAACCGTTAAAGTAGTTTTTCCCTTGCTTTAAGGTGTTGATGCCTGCGTTGGGTTATGTTTGTGTTTTGATGTTATGATGTTGTTGCCCTTATTACTAATCGTCTTTTCTCATCTGCAGTTGAACAAGGGAAGATGAAATCCTTCGAGGAAGAGACCATTCGACTAAGGGAGAGGGAAACCCAACTACTCAGGCATATAGCTACTGCTGAAGAGGCATCGACTCAGCTGACCCGGGATCTTACTGCCGAGAAGGAGAGTTTCAACAACGAGCTTTTCACCAAGGTTAAAGAAGGTGTGAAGGCGGTCATGGAGAAGAAGCGGTCCGATGCTGCTGCTAAGAATGCAGGCTTAGGATCAGTTCCTCCAAAGGCATAAGTAGACTTTTTGTAGTGTTGCGTCACTATTGTGCCCCTAACATTGGGCTGTAATTCGTTTGAACACCATTATCTTTCCCAACAATTTTTAAGGGGTGTTGCGTCGTCGATTGGTTGTTTTAGTTGTTTTCGGATATTTTCATTTGTGTTGCGTCGACCGTACTTTGTTGTTTTGATATGGCATGTTAATGTTGTTCTGCATAAAAAATGATTTACTGAGTTAGCATAAATTACATTTCTGTCGAACACACTCAACAGGGAGGGTCATTGGGCCCAATGCCATGTCTCGATTGAGGCATATCATCACCGTCATTTTGATCTAGTGGTAGGGTATTTGGTCATTCCTAAGTATTATTGGCTCGATATCCCAAGGAGTTATCAATTAATTGTCTTGGGAAAGTGATTTCGGCCACTTGCGATGGGAGCAATGTTGTATGATCGACTGTCGGGTACTCATGCTCTGACAATAGGCCACTGATTTCCAACCACCAGGGCCCTTAGACTACCTGGGCACTTTCCAATGCCACCGCCCCGAGTTCGAATAGCCCGTCGAGTGTAAGACACCTTGGCACTTGCACACTGCCATCACCTCGAGTATGAATGTCCATTCGAGTGTAAGTCACATCGGCACTTGCACACTGTCGTCGCCCCGAGTACGAATGACCATTAGACGCAACCGTCACATTCCCTACCCCACGTGGATTTTTGAGGAAATAAATGACAGTATATCATACTTGTTTACACACCTCTCATGGGTGGTATAGCTTCAGATTCCTAGCGTTCCATGGTCGTGGTTCGGGTGTTCCATCTGGCTTCAATATCTTATACGCCCCTTCACCAACCTTTTATTCAATGGTATAGGGCCCTTCCCATCGTGCCACTAGTTTCCCGCCCTTCTTGTCACGTTCGTAGATGGGTGGCTCTTTCAGTACCAATTTCCTGGGTTGAAATTCTCTTGGTCGAACTCGTTTGTTGTATTCACATTGTAATATTCTTTGGTAATTTTCCATTTTTTGTAAGTCCATTTTCCTGGTTTCTTCTAAGTCGTCGATCTTGGATAGAATAAGATCCACCGAGATATTTCGTCTCCACGCCTCGGTTCTTGTTGTAGGTATCATTGCCTCCGTTGGAAGAATAGCCTCTGTCCCATATGTTGGCGTGAAGGGTGATAAGCCGGTTTCTTCTCTTCGAGTAGTCCTGTAAGCCCACAGAACGTTGTAGAGCTCCTCACACCACTCGTCATATTCTCCATCCAGCTTCTTTTTTAGGTTGTCGGCTATGGTTTTGTTCGTGATCTCGTCCTGCCCGTTACTCTGGGGGTAAAGGGGTGTCGCCTTGATTTTCCGGATGTTGTAGGTGTTAAATAGCAGGTTAATGTTCTTGCCCTGTAACTGTTTTCCATTATCCGAGGCGATGGATGCTGGTACGCTAAAACGACAAATGATATGTTCCCAAATAAAACGAACAACGTCCTTATCCCGAATGTGCCGTAGTGGTGCAGCTTCCACCCATTTTGTGAAGTAGTCAGTAGCCACGATCAAATATTTTCTCTGCCCCGACCCGACATGTAAGGGTCCCACAATATCGATCCCCCATTTGGTGAAAGGCCAAGGGCTAATCACTGAGTTTAGAGTTACTGCAGGTGCGTGTATCTTTTTGCTAAAATTTTGGCATTCATCACAAATTAATGCCATATGTTTTTCATCTTCGTTCATGTAGGGCCAAAAATATCCCATGGTTTTAGCTCAGGTCGCCAAGCTCCGACCCAAGCTATGATTTCCCGCGACCCCATAATGTAGCTCATTTAGTATTGAGTGCCCCTCTTCTTTGCTTAGGCACTTTAACAGTGGCCCTAGGTAGGAATTTTTGTACTAAACACCGTATCTTAGTTCGTACGCCGTTGTTTTGCTTTTAATTTTGTTGATCTCAGGTCGTCCCTTGGGTAACTCTCCCGTCTCCAAGTACTGGTGAATGGGCTTTCGCCAATCGCCGACTTCATTTTTATCGGTCGTGGTTACCGCTAGATAGGCTTTTATGTCTACTGGCTCAGGTACATATGGCATCAGGATTCTCATGACTCTGATGCCTTCAATGCTCGGGTCTGTTAGCATGGAGGAAATGTATGCCAACGCGTCCGAATGTCGATTGTCTTTTTAGCAAATGTGTCGGAACTTGATGTTTGGTATTTGGCGATATAAAATTGGGTGAGTTCCCAATACTTCTGCAATATCGGGTCATGTATAGCGTACTGCCCGTTGATCTGCCTAATAACTAACTGAGAGTCACTAGTTAGCCTCACGTCGTGGATCCCCATTTCGATTATCGTCCGCAAAGCATGTATCAAAGCCTCGTACTCGATGACATTGTTTGATGCCTTGAATTCAAGCCTAAAGGAGTGAACCATATTATTCCCCTTTGGTGTGGTGAATACTAGGGACCCATCTTTATTGGACGACCCGTATACGAAGACTTCCCATCGCGTCAGACTGCAGGTTTCAAGGAGGTCGGATGTATCTTCTTGGTCTTCTTCCATCCCTGGAATGTCTTCGACTTCGTCCTCATCGTCTAAAGGGAAATCTTCCAGGAAGTCGGCTACTGCTTGTGCCTTTATTTCCGTTCTCATCCCATAGAAGATATCGAAGTGTTTGATTTGAGCACTCCATTTAGAGATTCGTCCCGACCTCGATGCATTGTCAAGCACTGATTCTATGGAAGACTTCGTAATTACTCGAATTCTGTGAGTTTGGAAATACGTTCGAGATTTTGTGTTGCAAATACTAAGGCTAGTATCAATTGCTCAATTCTGGTGTACTTCTTCTCCGCGTTGTTCATAGTTTTGCTTATGAAGTACACATGCTTCTCTTCCGCCCCCACATTTTTTACTAAGACCGCACTAATGGCATAAGTCGTTGCCCCGAGATATAGGGTAAGCACTTCGTCGGCCTCGGGTCTTTGTAACACTGGTAGGCTCGCGAGATGTTTCTTAATTTTTTGGAATGCCTCCTCACACCCCTCACTCCATTTGAACTTTTCCCCTTTTCTTAACATCCCGATGAAATCTTTACATTTATCTGACGATCATGAGATGAATCACCCTAGTGTTGCCAAGTTTCTGTTCAACCGCTGTACATCCTTTATGGTCACCGGAGACGGCATCTCCAATACAACTCTAATCTTTTCTGGGTCGGCTTCTATACCTTTATTGGTAATTACGTATCCCAGGAACTTACTCTAGGTAACCCAAAAAGTGCATTTGGCCGGGTTTACGCGCATCTTATGCTTTCTCATAGTTTGAAAGATTCCCCGAAGATCATCGATATGGTTGGATGCTACTATCCTTTTGACTAACATGTCGTCCACATAAACTTCAATGGTGTTGTGTATCTTGTCCTCAAACATATCTTCCACCAACCTTTGATATGTGGCGCCGACGTTTCTCAATCCAAATGGCATTTTGTCGGATCAACTTGAATTTGGGATCTATACTTAAATGGTGTGAGCATACCTCCGGATCGATCCCCTCCATATCATGCATTTGCCAGGAGAATACATCCATGTGTTCCTTCAATAGAGTTATTAACTGCTTTGTTTGTTCGTCCGATAGCAGGGTTCTAATTCTTACCATCTTCGGTTCTTCCTCGGTCCCTAAATTAACATGACGGGTATATTCTAAGGCCGAGAAATTGGGATTTGGCTCATTTGAATGCTCGATTTGCCCTTCAACCGATGTCGCTTCCTTTGATTGATATAAGATCTCTTTCTCTCCTGTTTCGTAAGCTGCGATGGCTTGTGAGAGCACCTTTTCCAATTTTTCTCCTTCTTTTATCTCCTTGGATTTGTTCTTTTCTCGGCGTTGTCTTGATCGTCTTTCTTCATTTTGCTGGTTATATAACTGCATGCACTGTCTCGCGGCTTGGGGGTTGCCTAACACTTCTACCACCCCTGGATAAGATGGGAATCTTAACCTTTGATGATATGCTGATGCCACCCCTTTGATGCCTGCAATACAAGGTCTACTGAGGATCGCCTCATAAGGCGATACGATATCTACCACACAGAAGGTGGTAAGCGTGTCCAAGTATCCCTCTCCATCTGAGACTCTGAAAGTGACTTCTCCATTTGGTATAGTCACTATACCATTGAAGCCATAGATTTGATAAGTGGAAGGGATTAAAATGTCATCATACAGCTTCATTCTTTTAAAACGTGTCGTAAAAGAGGACCTCAACTGAGCTCCCACTGTCCATCAGTATTCTTTTGACTCCCCATTCCTCGATGAGCAAGGTGATCACTAGGGGATCTCCATGTGATTGGCCATTCGAGGGAACATCCTTTGCTGAGAAGGTGATCGGCTGCATCATTCATGGTTCCATAGGTAAGGTTTTTGCCACACTGAAGATCTCTTTTCCAGCTCGATTCCTCTTGCAAATTCTAGAACTATTATTGGACCCTAAGTCGAACCATTGAATTGCCGAATGCGAGATGGTGTTTCAAAGGAAATGATTTCCGCGATCGATTCTTACTTGGTTCACAGGAATGTCGGGTTGGGTAGGCGTCGACGTTGTCTTAACAAAGTGTCGTAAGTATCCATCTCGGATTAGATGTTGAACGGTATCTTTTACCTCCCGACAATTGTTAGTTGAGTGACCTCGGTACTGATGGTAATGACAGAACTCAGGATGATTTTTTGTCTCGTCAAATTGGATGCCCCTAGTCTTGGGGTATCTAATGTCGCTTCTCTTTTCTACTTCCTTGAATATTTCTTCTAATGGTGCGTTTAGAGGCGTGTAAGTTCTTGGTTCATGACGAGGCTTATTTCCCTTTTCGACCCATTAGTTCTTGCCAGAGACTTGCTGTGGCGCCATCGGCCTTTTCTCTGACCGTTTTGGATCTTCCTGACGGACAGGCTTCACTGTCGTACAGGCTTCTTGTACTCCTCTATCCTGCACCTCCTCTTGTATTTCCTCCAATGCGATGTAGTGTTCTTGCATCTTCTCAGTGTTTGTGGTTTCTCATTATACATTAATATCCAAATAGGGTCGGATTTCCCTAATGAATTTTCAAACCCGAAGATTTGCTGGTCGACAGGGACCTTTTCGATATCGGTACACAACTTTCTCCATCTATCCGTTATATATCTTAAGGGCTCCCTGAACCTTAGTGCCATGTAAATAACTTATTTACCCGTGGCCGAGCAGTATTGTTGTGCATGTAAGTTTCAAGGAATGTTTCCACTAGGACGCCATAGTTGCCAATGGGCTCATTGGGTAAAGTATAGAACAAGTTCTTTGCCTCTCCTTCTAGGCTTGCTGGAAAAAACTTATACATAACCACGTCATAGTTCTTCCATTGTAATATGGACATGCTATACATCTTTATGTGCTCTCTTGTGTCACCAGTACCATCGAACCTAGAGGGAAAGGTCGGGAGTGTACATTTTGGGGGAAAAGGAGCTCGTTCAAGCTCCTTGTTGAATGGAGTTTTTTGTGCTTCGCTAATCACTTCTGCCAGTTTATCGTCCTCGCCATCTCTGGACAATTTCTTGACCATCTCCTCCAGTCGTTTGAGTTTGGACTCCATCGCCGATTCGGGTCTCATATTACGCATTTCCTCTTCGGTTGAAGAGTTATCGGGTGGACCATACTCGCCTCTCGTATGGTTGGGGTCGGGTATGCGGCCTCGGACAAGGGGTGGACCTCGGAAAAGGGGTGGGGTTCGGGTTTGCCTCGATCGGGTATGGTTGATGGAAGCTCCTCGGTTTGATGACCCTCGCGACCCAGACCTCTGGTTTCGAAGTTGATAGTTTTCATGCTCTAGTGTCAGGTTTCTTATGTGTAATTCCCTCATCATGTCTTCCTGCCTTCTCTGGTTGGCCAGAATTTCCAGCAATGTCGGGTCAGTACTCTCGTGACTAGAGTGACCATTTACATGGTTTCCCACCTTGTTGGGTGGTGGAAACGGTGGTGCCACGGGAGGAAAGGCTGCCACTGGTGGGATGTCTCTGGTAGGATTTCCCATCTCTAGATGCACCCCTCTAAGCCTCTCACCCTCTTGTTCCAAGGAAAATCGACATTCCGCGCGTTGCCTTGCTCGTTCACGGTCCTCTCGCATCATTTGCGCTTCCTCGTCGTCCTCTGTATCCGATGCAGTCATTCCATATATCATATTCTCTGGTTTCATTTGGCTTGGGTTGATCCTCAATATTCTCGGGGAAGGATCATCTTCTCGGCCTAGGTCGACTTCCTCATCGACAGTTACCATGCCGCCACCCGGTACCTGGGATTCTTCCTATTGGTGTTGTCGACTGTTTTGTTGTCGTGAGTCCGTTATTCCTTCCTGTGCGCTAGTTCCTGCTACGGTTCGATTCCTCAGAGTATTGCCCATCCTGGAAGTACTTTCCATCGGCTCGGATATGATTGATATTGTTTGGCTCGCCCTCCCCTACCTACGTCAGCAAAATAAACAACACGTCACTTTGGACTGTTTTCGAAAAGGTTAAGGATGAAGTAGATCAGTTATGAATTTCAGAAAAGGAAAAATTTCCAACAAGTACGATTCCTTTTTACTTCAACATGCTGAACTCAGCAAACCAAATGATTTTGACTGATAGGACGACTTTTTGAAATGTTATCTTGCTCGCTTTCGGTACTTTCCCTATGCATTAATCATTATTTTTCCTAACATTGTTTGTGCCAGAAATCATTAGTCATCCGTACGTTTGACCGAAAAATTTGTTTTGTGGCTGGGGTTTATAGTGGAGACTTCCGTCAATCATTTTGTCGGCATGTCAACCGCACTGGTCGCTAAGGTTTCTCGACCTTTTAGCCTTCTAATGATGTTGTAGGGATTTTTTTTTCGGGATTATAGTGAGACCATTATTAAATTGTTCATCGTACCCTTTCCAGCCATAGCTTTGGAAGCCCTAAATCAATGATTTTGAGTAGGTTTTGCCACTGCTACTATTATGTTCAACTAACCCACGACGAGATACGACCAGTGAGATGAAGTTTCTTTCTAGCTTCTACCAAGCATCAAAGATGATCCTTTTGGGAGATTTGAGTCTTTCTAAAATCTCTCCTTAGTCATAAAAAGAAACACGATTTACCACAACTCAAATCTGACATCTTATCCGTAACTATTTCAAAGGTTTTGACATAAAAAAAGAGTTTTTTTAAAAACAATAAGGATCACAAGTTTCTTTGACTCAACACCGTATGACAAGAAGACTTTTGTTTAACAGGCGACAAGGATCTTATTTAACGAGAGCAAAATAGCTCAGACTCACAATGAAAACTCTGCAAGCTTCCCATAGATTAGATAAAAATGAGTGTACCAGGTCCAACTTTCGAAGAAGAAGAAAAAAAATATTTAGAAAACTTATGTCTCAACCACCAGAGTGTTTCACTTAACGTCAACTAACATCAAAAGATGTTTTATGAGCTTTTGAATCTCTCTTTAATGGTTTTGATGCAAGGTATCAAAAGATGCTACACGTTCCCCGTAGTTGGCGCCAGAATGTAGATGTGGAAAATCATATTTCTACATTCAAGAAACATACTCACACACACAACGAAGTAAACAAGCAACAGATGCACAAGAACACAAGATATACGTGGTTCGGTATGATTATCTACGTCCGCGGGGGTGAAGGGATGATCTTATTTCTTGATTTCAAGGTTACAAGGGATATGAATCACACACAAGATCTCTTTTCTCACCACAAGCTCTTGGTGTTCTCTCTTCCCCCACTGATTACTTGGTCCTCTAGCTCTCTACATAGCTCTCTATTTATAGCCACATGTGATGATACATCCAAGTTACAGTGTGAGTTGCAGTATATCTTCCTTGATGTCCTTCTCAGCTAGCTCGTGATGTCTTTTCCGAGATATAGGGTCAAGTCTAGTGATGTCTTCTCCCGACATCCATTCATCCGGGGTCGGATGCTTAGTGAGTGTGGATGATGTCGCCCTTGATGTTCCTGGCCGAGTCTTACTTTGACCAGATTCTCCTTATCTTCTCAACTACTTAGTCAGTGCATTTATTGCTCTTGTACTCGATGGCTACCTCTTCCGTCACCTCCAACCCTTACACGTATTGTCTTCACGGGTTCCCTTTGGTGTCTTTTTTCTCGCGCCAAGGCCAGGTGGAATGATTTGGTGCTTCTCACTTCATTTGTTGTCGATGCCTCCCTACCTAGGATTGCTCCAACTGGACCTGTGGATTATTTACACCTACAGCTAGTGTCCGTATATCGATTAATCACACTGGATTTCTAAACATTTTTGTTTTCCTGAGTTTCTTTATCATCATCTTCAAGAATATCATTGAATCCTAACTTCAAACAAACTCTTGATTTGATCTTGCCTTTAAAATGATTTCCATGTGCATCTGGTACGTTAATCAACCAACCTGCATATTCACTTGATTAGGAACCAACCTTGCCGTCATCATTCATATAGAACTCGAATTTTACAGGAGCACCTCTAATTGTAACGGCATGTGCATATTTGTTTGTGCAAAAATGTAGTTATGAAATCCTTTCTTAGATGTACAAACTTTCATTATCATTGATCGATTATTTTAGACCGACGAGTTGTACGCAGTATACTTTCCTTTTTCTCAATAAGTCGCTTGACAGAAAAGTGGATAGTGTAAAGGTGGCTAAACAACTATAAGCTCAGTTTTTATTACTGAAGTCTGAAATTCCGATACCATGACGCTGTAAATTGAGCTGAGTCCCAACACTCCGATGCAACATTTGATTCTCAGGTTATTCACATTGGGTTTTACTGGTCCAAAACCTAACAGTAAAAGCATCAAGGTGGTTTTCTAAATACTAAACCCAAACATAAAGTGACTTTTTTTCCCTAATCCAAGATTACTTACGACTACATTTTAGCTTAGTCGAAGCCAACCTTTGTAAAATTACAGTTTTTATTTATTAAACCAAACCAACCTTAGGATAATTACGGTTGTTTATTTATTAAACCAAACTGTAAAAGGATCTTTTAGGTTTTGACATATATATATGAATCTGAATTTACGGTCGGAAATTTTTCAAACCCAACCGTAACACATTCATAAATTAAATTTATTGGGATGTTGGCGATCGATTGGGATGTTGTGGTTTGGGATCACTGTGTTCTTTATTAACCTTCTTATTCTTCCCCATCTTTAACATAGATATTAATGGAAAACTATAAGTTAGTCGAATCAATTGAAGATGAAAAAAAAGGAACGATTTTTTTCTACAGTTGATAAGACGGGGAGAAACAGGAAAAGATGTTGATTTGAATTAGGTTAGACTTTTGTCTAGTTATTAGGTTTTTCTTTTTATGAAGGGTAATTTAGACATTCAAAATTTGCTTAGGATATCCCCTAACAAATTTTTTAGCCACTACCAATCCGTGTGAAGTCCTTCTAATGGAATGTGACGCCTCAATAATAGGTTTGAATAGAATAGAATGTTACACGGGCCAGAAAAGTAGTGCACGTGTTTTGACACGCCACTTTGGTTTGGACTTGGCGTGGCTTCTGCTTGCGTGGTTTTAGGTAAAATGGCGTGGTTTTAGGTAGCTTATAGACACGCCTGTCATGCTATTTCTGCATGAAATAGACAAGCCAGAGCCATATAGGCGTTGCTATTTAGTGCCCCAAAAACTTAAGTACTGGTACTCTATAGACACACGATTTATTGTTTTGGCGTAGCTATTTGGTTCAGTATAGACACGCAAATTGCTTTTGGCATGGCTATTTGATTCACTATAGACACGCAAATTGTTTTTTGGCGTGACTATTTGGTTCCCTTTAGACACACAAATTGTTTTTTGGCGTAGCCATTGGTTATCCGATAGACACGCCATATAGGTTTAACGTGGTTATATGTTATGTTTTATCCACGCCAATTTCACTTACCTTCATCCACGTGGCTGTATTAGGAACCGTTGAATACCATCCACATGTAACGTTGTGAGCCGTTCATTGGATATCCTATAGACACGCCCCATGGAGCGTGGCTATATGTGATATTTAACCACGCCAATTTCCAATTACCTTGATCCACGTGGCCATATTAGGAATCGTTGGATCTCATTTAAGATGATGCAATATTGACCGTTAAATTATATGTATCCTTCACCGTCCACATGTAATGTTGTGAGCCGTTCGTTGGATATCCTATAGACACGCCCCATATAGCGTGGCTATATGTGATATTTAGCCACGCCAATTTACAATTACCTTGATCCATGTGGTCGTATTAGAAATCGTTGGATCTCATTTAAGATGATGCAATATTGACCGTTCAATTATATGCATCCTTCACCGTCCACATGTAACGTTGTGAGCCGTTCACTGGATATCCTATAGACACGCCCCAAGAGCGTGGCTATATGTGATATTTAGCCACACCAATTTACAATTACCTTGATCCACGTGGACGTATTAAGAATCGTTGGATCTCACTTTAGATGATGCAATATTGACCGTTATATTATATGCATCCTACACCGTCCACATGTAATGTTGTGATCCGTTCATTGAAAAACCTATAGACACGCCATATAGCGTGGCTATATGTGATATTTTGCCACGCCAATTTACAATTACCTTCATCCACGTGTATATATTAGGAACCATTGGATCTCGTTTAAGATGATGCAATATTGACCGTTCAGATGTAACGTTGACCGTCCACAGGTAACGTTGGGAGCCGTTCATCGGAGAACTTATAGACACGCCATATAGCGTGGCTTTATATGATATTTAGCCACGCCAATTTATATCTGCTTAATGTGTATTTATGTTATGTTTAGCCACGCCAATTAATCTCGAAGCGTGTGTATTACGCGTGTGACACCTCTAAGCCGTTCAGATATGACGCATTTAATCCATATAAATTGTGGTTAAATCTGAAATTCATACATGCCAAAAATTCATATTATTATTAATAACACAGTAAAAAATGTTGAGCATTGGTCTAACAGTTTGCAAAAAAAAATATTAAAGAGCATTTATCCAAAAGTCATGTGAATTCTCAACAAAAGACAGACAAAAGTCATTTTTCCAACAATGTAATAAAGCCAACTTCACTGAACGCCGCACCATTTTTCACAGCTGACGCCCATAATAAAATCCGTAACCAAATATCAATTTTCTAATTTACACTGGCATTCATGTTCCATTTAGGTGTTAATATATTTCTATCTCATACTTATTCTTTAATCAAGTAAGGATTTACATCCGCACAGATATTAACAGTGTAAAACAGAAAACCTATTCAAAGCATCTAATGTGACAAAATTACAGATTGGTGTAAGAGGAAACATCCCTATACCGTTATAAGTTTCTGCATATACGAGACATGCAACACGACATACAAAACAGAAGTATCTGATATTCCCGGTTTTACTGTGCAGTGTATAATAAATAAGACAACAGACTTACTAATTTTAGTTATAATCCCGAGTATCCTCCTCGTCCCGTCCTATGTGGAAACTTGGATTGTGATATTGCGTCTTTTCCCTTCTCCGAATTTTTCTTGCAGAGGAAATAAAAATAATTTCATTAGTATGCTGGGATAGACAATAAGAACGAAACACAAATTAGAAAAAGCAATGTGTATTCTATACCTTAAATATAGGGGATTCTAGTATATACTTAAGGTATTCGTCCTAGTCTTCTTGGTCTATTACCGTTTCGTACTTTTTGGGGAAAGTTTTTAGTTTGTCCGGTCTTTCCAGGAAGGGTTTTACATGATTATTGTACAATTTCCTTCTGAAGTCCCGCAGCTGAACAGCTAGACGTTTTATGACCGCTCGCTTATATTCATGGGGCACCTCATAAAGAAACTGCAATAACAACTACTGTATGTTCATCACAGACTCACAGTTCGACAACAAAACGACGAATTGATAACCGCATATGCATACCAGAATTTCCTCCCACATATTTTGTTTTGTTGTTGTAGGGACTTCCTTCCAACATAAATGTTTTATGCCAACCATATCACGAGCCAAATAGCCTAGGTAACTACTGAATTCAATTCTATGACCACCATCAGAATCCACCTCATCATCCCATTGGTCCTCCTCTGGGGGCACGTTGTAATCATCTTCTGCCATTACAAAAGTTGTGTAGGTACGTGCAATTCAGTTAAGAATTTGAGCTTATTTTGGAAAATATTAGATAAACCTAACAGGATAGGCAACATGTGTTACACCTATTTCCTATTATATGAAAAGAAAACAAACATGAACTCATTGATGCATGTAACTTGAGGCTAAAACATCACTGCAACACACAAAATATCCTCAAGTATATTGCGTTATCCGCAAAGCGAAAGGTACCAGTTAAACGGTCTTATATAACTTTTTGTTACAAAATCCAAGAGTACTAAAGCACCACATAATGATTATCCATTTTTCTCTTGAAGATGATAGTCAAATTGGCCAACCAGCAACATGGTATCATTAAAAGTGGCAACTTAAAATGCAAACATTACAGGCTCGCCAAGTAACAAAGACTCAAATGATTAAATCTTGAGAAGCCTTATATATATATATATATATATATGATTGACACAACATCGTCGAGCAAAGTAGAGTTATATCTAAATCCAACCCAAACAAAAACAAAAACCTGAGAAAACAATTAGCATCGTTAAGTTTGGTAAAACCTAATTAACTAGTAAAGCCTAACTAATTAACATGAAAGAAAGATCCTTACCTAAATCTTATAATAGTTCATGCATGTAACTTATGCCTAAAACAATATCGTTGTAACAAAATAAAATCACATCTCATCATACAACCCGTGATTGCCATTAACTTGTTCTTTGATACAGCCGAATAAAAACCCTAATCATGCTTTAACTAGTAAACCTATAAGATCTAACAAAAATATAACATCAATTTAATATTCATTCGATAATGGGTTGTAGAAATAATACCAAACACAAAAACCGAGTCTGAAGAGGTAGGTTTCGTGTAAATATTAGATATAGTAAAAATAGAATAAAATCCCTAATCATGCTTTAACTAGTAAACCTATAAGAAGTAACAGAATAAAAACCCTAATCATGCTTTAACTAGTAAATCTATAAGATCTAACATCTGATTCCATGATATCGAATAAAAAATCTAACATCAATTTAATATTCATTCGATAATGGGTTGTAGAAATATACCAACAACAAAGATCGATTCTGAAGAGGTAGGATCCTTGTAAAGATTAGAGACAGTAGAAGAATTATGATTTCATAGAGAGAATGAATCGAGTAATAAAAACTGAAAAAAGTAGATCGAACTCATCTTTCTTTTTCTTTTTGGAATTTAACCAAACCATCAGGCGTGAATTGATTTTCCTTTTGAAATCATCCTGCCCAGTAAAATTCATTTTCATCACCCGCCAAACAAAAGTTTTTTGGTGTTTTTCTTTTTTTATTTCCAAATTTTTGATGTGTAACCAATATGGTTAGTTTCCTTATTTTATGAGAGAATATATCGTAGACAGTTATGATAAAATTGTTTCCCAAAATTTTCGAAATTTAGTTTCCTATCTCTAACCAACTCGAGAAGGGGCCATGGAAAAAAATTACTTTATTTCGAATAATATTTTCCTTAATAATTTTAAGCTGGGTTGTCTCCTGTATTATTCTTGGTTTAGGGAGGAAACGTATGAATTATTAGTGGCACCTAAGTAGGAAACTTATTATTCTAAACTCATCCATTTTCATGTTCATCATTTCCAGAAAACATAAAAATTCAGCGTGAATCATTCATCACATAAATGTCAACCTATCTATCAGCATAAAAAGCATGCATCTAGTGCAGTACTTAAAAAATAAATACAACCACCACTGAAAACAAAATGGTCAGACGAAATGCTATATATTTAAAAATACGTAAACTAAAAGTTCACACATCAAAAACCTTGTTTAAAAAAGCAAAGAACTTGTTACATGAGTCAGGTTCTTTGTCAGATTAGTCAGGTTCTTTGACAGATTAGTCTGGTTCCTCATTCTCATCCAAATCCACGCAAAGATCATTATCATTAACATCGTGGTATAGCAGTACTTTACTTTCAATAGCACTTTAGTTGTTCAAACTCGTGTTTCTGTTAAAAGTATTGGCAAGGAGATAATAAGATCAGACCTAAAGTGATAAATTGATTCTTATTGTTTACAGAGGGGAACAACTGTATGTTTCTACATTTTCTCCGTTATTTCAGCTAATTATATTTAGCACACCTCATAAATAAATAAATTTGCAAGAGTATATTGCATTCTGTAAAGTCTGTGAACTTGTAAATAATTATTTGATTTATTTCATGATTCCAATACCTAAGTAATAAAAGAATTCTTAAACATCACCTTCTTCTAAATGACAAAATTAGCAAACGAAACAAGAAATGAAAACAACTTTCAAAGTTTCCGCAAAAAAATAATAATATTAAAGATCATTTATCCAAAAATCATCAATTTTTCTTCAACTTTTTTGATGGTGGTGTCTATGCATGCAATGGATCAGGTTGTGGCATTCTCGACGTGCCAAACCTTGTTTTCCTCTGTTGCCCATCTGAAAGTTGGTATGCCTTATGCACAGTTGGTGCATATAACCTTCTCTGCGCCTTTTTAGTCTTCTGAGAAAGCTTTTCATAGGCTGCATGACTCCCCGAATGTGGATTGACTGCTAGGTGCTCCTCATTCAGTTTATCACTTTCCAATTTCTTCTCAAAATCTAAAATTAGTTCCGGTTGCTTATGAGGTTTTCCATGCTGTGGAGTTTCCTGCAGCAAGAGATTAAATGTATTTTATATATATATTCTAAATCCAAGACGAATTCGTCTGTCTGTGAATTCTCAACAATAGACAGAAAAAAGTCATTTTTTCGACAATGTAATAAAGACAACTTCACTGAAGGCCGCGCCATTTTTCAAAGCTGACGCCCATAATAAAATCCGTAACCAAATATCAATTTTCTAATTTACACTGGCATTCATGTTCCATTTAGGTGTTAATATATTTTTGTCTCGTACTTATTCTTTAATCAAACTGAATACATGATTTATGTAAAACAATTTATATACTTGATTAACAAAGGAAAAGAGCTAAGAAACTAACCTTTTCATCAGAGATGGTACACTTATCTTTTATCCATGCCATAAAACCATATTCAGCTTCCCCTAATAACTTAAACTCACCACTTGGTTTCGTTAAAACGAATGATGGATCTACGACCTCCAGAATATTGGCAGCATAACAGTGTTTAGGAAGCTTTTGTCCATGTATTTTCTGGTTAGGCACCTGAGGTAAAATACTGCCTCTAGCAACGACGTTTCCCCTAGATCCATTCCAAAAGTCTTATTTTGCTTCCTGCGGAGATACAACATATGAACATCATATGAAAACAAGATGCTAGAATTAGCAATATATATTTACGAAGAAAAAAAATCAAAAAAAACATACTCCATTAGATGTCTTAGCCATAGGTTCTACCGTAGATGTGCACGACTTCTCTAGAGATATTGAAGGATTTGTTTGGGAATTACTAGTAGAGTTCTGCATAAGATTAGGAGACTGCTTCTTAGATCCATCATAAGGGTTGCTACGTGCAGGAGACTTCCGCAGAGAAGTAGTTGGTTGTGAATTACTGGTAGGGTTCTGCATAAGATTAAAAGAGTTATTAGTTACTTTTGAAAGTTATACATATTTCTATTTTTCTAGATTCTTTAATTTACACTTGGATTGGTGATTCATATAATTGATAGACTGGTTTATGTATATTCGACTTACAAATAAAACAAGCCAAGCAACTAACCTTCTTAGAAGGATCGGTAATATTAACACCATATTTTGGCCAAGGAATCGCTTTTCCAAGAGTTTTTCCTAATGTTTCCATACCATCAAATCATACGGGTAGACAGAACTTCGGTTTTATTACTTCCTCAATCAGGATTTTGTGGGAATCAACCTCCACCCCATCCTTTCCATGTAATTGTTGATTTCCTGCTAACAGAAAAGCTCTACCTCTAGCAAGGACATTCGCCTTAGACTCGTCAAAAAGGTAGCACCTTTTACTCTGCGGAAATATATGGCATATGAACATCTTCAAGCAAAAACTTCAAAGCAAATTTGAGATTTAAAATGCATGTAAAAATAAAACAGATACCGGATGAACTGCTGCAGTTTTCGTGATCTTAGATTTGCTCCGATTAAATGTATCTTTTGATGTCACATCCAGAGTATGTTTCTCCGAATTTTGTAGATTACTTGCAGCAGTAGAGTAATATTCCATATTCGGGTAACAAATATACCAAATTCCACCATGAATGAGAAGACACTGATGAATTGAATAGGTAACAAATATACAAGGTTCTCCAAAATATACCCTAGTATCCGTGATTCGTATAGTTGATAGCATATTTCATACTAATATGGTCTTAAGATCATGTAACTGGTTTAAAACACATACCTTCAGAACTTTTTCAGATATTGCGATACTAGATGGTCTTCCGTTAAGTAGAGCCGTTGATTTCACAACCTCGGAATGTTTTGGTTGACTTACCTGCATCAGAAAATTCAAATGAAAGATATACCTTCTTTTTGCAATGAAACCATTTAAGCACAATGCAGAACCGACTCACAATCAAATAGCTAAACACATATCTCGTTCTAAAATAGACACTAACATCCGTAATTCATATAGCTGATAACATATTAGTCTCTTATCTCAAACAAGATACATATATATAACTGGTTTGTGTAAAAACATATCCAATGAGTTAATAAAGAAAACAAGCAAAGTAACCAACCTTTTGATCCAAGATGGTTTGATTTGATGACCAACTAATTTCAGAATCACCAACATCTCTTAAAGTTTTTAACCCAGGTTTGCCGGAGGGTAATTTGAAGGTTTCATTTAGTACTTCACTAACCCGGATGCCATAGCATGTAGCTGAACCCGTCACTCCTGACTTCATTTTATAGAGTATCTTCTTTGTAGAGTAAGCTCTACCAAAGGAAGCAATGTTGTCCTTTTCTCGAGACCAAAGTTTGCATCATATGCCCTGCAGAAACACAAGGCGCATGAGAGATAGTGAATGGAAGATTAAAAATTTAAATGCGTTGGAAAACCATACATCAATGGTAACTTTTTCAGATGCCACATTCTGAGATTCCCCAATGGATCGAGGAGACTTCTTTTTTGATATTAAAGACACCGGGGATTCAGTAGAAACGTTCGGCGTTTTAGTACAAGGAGAGTCCCGCTTCGCGGACCCTTTGATGCTTTCAGATGACTTCTGCGGACCGGATTTCCCATGTTTTTTTGGAAGTTGCTTAACTGATTCTGGACCTATGTTATTCTTATATGGATTAGAGGCGTTGCTAGGTCCTGCATCCTGTGACTGTAGTTGAACATATTGTTTGAAAAAAAAATCAGATATTGTCTGCCAGTTTTTAAAAAAAAAACTAAACAATCTAATCAAAACTCAGTTCACTTACCTCTCCTCCAGACTTGCTGATATTGTTGCCCACAATTTTAGCAATGTCGTGACCTTGAGATAACAAGTTATCTGTTAATCTCTTATACGCATTTTTAGTAGACTCTAATTCTTTCTCCTTAGCTTTCAGCTTTTCACGCAGTTCATCATTCTCTTACGAGTGTCTTGGTTTTATTCCATTTGGAAAGTAAAGTCTTGCCTTCAGTCCAAAGCCATTCCCCTTGACGCGTCCACCCTTATCCGGGCCGATCACAACTGTTAGGGCATCCTCGTTATCCAACCTTTAGAGTTCCCTCTTG